>NC_053163.1:127864030-128464030 GCF_016835505.1 Polypterus senegalus | reverse complement strand
CATTTTCTGATGCATACAAAGAGA
Source organism: Polypterus senegalus (assembly GCF_016835505.1). Taxonomy (NCBI): domain Eukaryota; kingdom Metazoa; phylum Chordata; class Cladistia; order Polypteriformes; family Polypteridae; genus Polypterus; species Polypterus senegalus. Next base: position 128,464,006 of record NC_053163.1, on the reverse strand, counting down.
GAGCGAGAGGGCATGCGCTGATAGCTCGTTGGCACACCCACCACACGACAGACCACCTGGATTAGGGCCCGATTGCAGTGGGTGACACCTCAGCACCACACTGGAACACCACTGCCACCAACACTCAAGTTTTCCCTGAAAGTTGGAGAACCTGCTTGGAGGGCTGGATTACTCCCAATGGAGTAGAGTCACTTCTGGGGTTTACGAGATTCAAACTGATAATCTAATGATTAAATCCCTCCTCGATCGCGGGGGTTACGTTCCAGAACCCCCCCGAGATAGATGAAAATCCGCGAAGTAGAAACCATATGTTTGTATGGTTATTTTTATATATTTTAAGCCCTTATAAACTCTCCCACACTGTTAACATTATTAGAGCCCTCTAGACATGAAATAACACCCTTTAGTCAAAAGATTAAACTGTGCTCCATGACAAGACAGAGATGATAGTTCTTTCTCACAATTAAAAGAATGCAAACATATCTTCTCTTCAAAGAATGCGTGTCAGGAGCAGAGAATGTCAGAGAGAGAGAGAGCGAGATAAAAGCAAACAATCAAAAAATCAATACATGCTTTTAACACTAGAATTACCAGAGCCTACGAAAAAACTCGTAATTCCGTCCCACCTTAAACTGCTTCTTAAATCCCTTCACACCTCTCCGCCAGCGCCCTTTGTCTTCTAAATGTGCTGATAAAGAGAAGCTATAGGAGCAGCCGGCTATTCCATCCCCCACCAATTTAGAACGTGCACGAACTTCTCTCAGCTCATGCCTTGATTGAGTATCTGGGAGTGAAGTGGAGTTTTAGAGTGAAATAATAGATCGTTGTTTGGAACACACGCATTTCATGTCTGTTCCGTTTCTACAGTAATCTGTGTCAACACATTGTTAAAACAGAAACTTTTTTTATATTCTAGTAGTAGATGACAAAATGTAGGCATAAACTATATAATGTATGAAGCCTGAAGTCCAAATAGCAAAGAAACATTTTCACAAGAATAACACAATTGCACTTTTATTCAAACATATAACTGCAGAAACAAAAAGCCGCCTTAACATGCGACATTGACACCAGTTTACTGTAACTGACTCTGTGGTTCAATAGATCAGCCCCGCTTGGAATCAAGGGGTGACGGGTTCGATCCTGCCCCCTCCGTTTTGAGAAGTAAACTGCTCTTAGTCTTACTGTTTTAGAATAAAAGCATACATTTGATTTCAGTCTGTAACAGCCGGTGCAATTTATGATCTTTGTAAAGGTTAGCTTTTTTTTTTATTCACTTTTCACTCTCTCAGTCGCGTTCAGAATCAATCCATACAACCCCATCTGACACGGCTGTTTTCACTAAAGACGCTATAGCTCTGCAGTGTACCACGATGCATACTAACGCTAACCCCCCCGGTTCTGACACACAAACGCTGGCAAGGCTGCCTTCTTCGTATCTCACCGTCACTTGCTTTTCTTTTTATTCAGTTTTATTGAGTGTTCCTGCCAGTCCCCGCATGTTGCTGTATGCTTTTCTTTTGTACTCCAGGACATGCAGAGGAAAGAATGGTAAAGACCAGTAACTTCGGCGCTATATGCAATCATCAGACACTCCCCATCTGCCCGTGTCGCTCAAACACAGGAACATATATTGGTGTAAAGTATAACAAAAGTGCACTTTTATTCAAGTGCACTTTTTCCATCGCCTTTTCCTGTAAGAAGCAGTGTACACACTTCTCTCTATGCTGTGGTTTCTATTACACACCTGAAAGAAAGAGACAATATATGTGAAAATATAATCGCACTAATGCAATATTATTTGAAAACGAACAGCGTCAGATCGGGTGTGAATTTATGCAGGAACTGGAAATTCTCTGATGCGGACCTTCCCCAGGGAAGAAAGTACAGTGTCAGGTGCTCATTCAGTGTAATAGAAACCATAGCACAGAGAGGTGTGTACACGGCAACAAGTACACGGTCGTAAATGTAGGAAGGACGGTCCTTGGGTGTGTGGGAACTGTTAATATTTGAATGTGATGATTTTATATAGCACGGAATGAAAATCTGCACTTCTTAGCATTGCACCATGCAAGATGTCGTATCAATCGCCTACTGTAACTTGCTTTCTTTTTTCTTCGGTTATACAGGTAGTTTTGAATAAAAGTGCACTTGTTTTGTTTGCGAAATGAAGTGTCTGCGTGCACTTTTCGTGGCATTACACGGTATTTTTGAGCATGCCCGCTTGAGCAGTATAAAAGTATTGAAAAGTATAACAAAACAACGGGCAGATGGGGAGTGTCTGATGATTGCATATAGCGCCGAACTTACTGCTCTTTACTATTCTCTCCTCTGCGTGCCCTGGAGTACAAAAGAAACAGAATACAGACGCTATAGCTCTGCGTTGTACCACGATGCATACTAACGCCCCCACCGGTTCTGACACACAGACTGGCTGAAGCTGCCTTCTTCGTATCTCACCGTCACTTGATTTTCTTTTTATTCAGTTTTATTGAGTGTTCCTGCCAGTCCCCGCATGTTGCTGTATGCTGGATATGTTCATATGTATTGTCTCTTTCTTTCAGGTGTGTAATAGAAACCACAGCATAGAGAGAAGTGTGTACACTGCTTCTTACAGGAAAAGGCGATGGAAAAAGTGCACTTGAATAAAAGTGCACTTTTGTTATACTTTTACACCAATATATGTTCCTGTGTTTGAACGACACGGGCAGATGGGGAGTGTCTGATGATTGCATATAGCGCCGGTTACTGGTCTTTACCATTCTTTCCTCTGCATGTCCTGGAGTACAAAAGAAAAAGCATACAGCAACATGCGGGACTGGCAGGAACACTCAATAAAACTGAATAAAAAGAAAAGCAAGTGACGGTGAGATACGAAGAAGGCAGCTTCGCCAGCGTTTGTGTGTCAGAACCTTGGGGGGTTAGCGTTAGTATGCATCGTGGTACACTGCAGAGCTATAGCGCCTTTAGTGAAAACAGCCGTGTCAGATGGGGTTGTATGGATTGATTCTGAACGCGACTGAGAGAGTGAAAAGTGAATAAAAAAAAAAGCTAACCTTTACAAAGATCATAAATTGCACCGGCTGTTACAGACTGAAATCAAATGTATGCTTTTATTCTAAAACAGTAAGACTAAGAGCAGTTTACTTCTCAAAACGGAGGGGCAGGATCGAACCCGTGACCCCTTGATTCCCAAGCGGGGGCTGAATCTATTGAACCACGGAGTCAGTTACAGTAAACTGGTGTCAATGTCGCATGTTAAGGCGGCTTTTTGTTTCTGCAGTTATATGTTTGAATAAAAGTGCAATTGTGTTATTCTTGTGAAAATGTTTCTTTGCTATTTGGACTTCAGGCTTCATACATTATATAGTTTATGCCTACATTTTGTCATCTACTACTAGAATATAAAAAAGTTTCTGTTTTAACAATGTGTTGACACAGATTACTGTAGAAACGGAACAGACATGAAATGCGTGTGTTCCAAACAACGATCTATTATTTCCACTCTAAAACTCCACTTCACTCCCAGATACTCAATCAAGGTCTGAGCTGAGAGAAGTTCGTGCACGTTCTAAATTGGTGGGGGATGGAATAGCCGGCTGCTCCTAGCTTCTCTTTATCAGCACATTTAGAGAACAAAGGCTGCTGGAGAGGTGTGAAGGGATTTAAGAAGCAGTTTAAGGTGGTACGGAATTACGAGTTTTTTCGTAGGCTCTGGTAATTCTAGTGTTAAGTATGCCGAAGCACCGCAATAAAGCGGCAATTTGTAGAGGAGCGTCCGTATCCTCTGTGCAAACAGCCCCTCTGCTCACACCTCCTCCGTCAGGCGCAGAGAATGTCAGAGAGGGTGAGAGAGTGAGAAAAGCAAACAATCAATCACAGCGCGGGAAGCATATCGTATATCATTGAGGAGTTTTATTTAATATGTAATACATACTCTGATTGGGCAGCTTCTAAGCCATCCGCCAATAGCGTCCCTTGTATGAAATCAACTGGGCAAACAAACTGAGGAAGCATGTACAGTACTTTAAATTAAAAGACCCATTGTCAGCAGAAATCCGCGAACCAGCGAAAAATCCGTGATATATATTTAGATGTGCTTACATTTAAAATCCGCGATGCAGTGAAGCCGCGAAAGTCGAAGCGCGATATAGCAAGGGATCACTCTACCAGCGCAAATCCCTAGCCTCAGAGCCGCCACTCCGCATACAGATGTTTCCTATTTCACATTCAGTTGGCAGAACAAACAGTCAAGCTGACTAACAGAACAATAATTTTATATTTTCTGAAAGCCTGCAATTTTTTTTTTATCACAAACAGTACAGACCTCACAGTACCACAGGAGAGTGGCCAGCCCTGAAAGTGAGCAGAGCAGCATCTGTCTGTCTAATCTATCGTCTTGAGATTGTGACATCTTTGTCATCATGTTAAAACATTAACAATTTTATATTTTCATTTTTTTATTCAGTTGGACCATTAGCTGTTTCCTTTCTATCGGTTTAGCAGTTAGTGTAAATTTAATCTGACTAAAATATAAATGGATACCATCAATATATGAAATTGCTGTTGAGAAAAACAACCCCTCATTGTGAGCCGTATTTAACGTATTTTGAATCTGAGTGACGTGGGTCCTTAGGCATTGAGTTTTACATAAGGCATTGGTCTACATAGGACTCAAGTGTCATTATTAGTCTGATCAGGCATTATAAAGAACTTTCTAGTATGGACTGGTAAATATACAATTTTTTGGATATGTTTTTAGATATTTACTTTCCATTTCCTAAGAAAGTGATTAGTATCACTAACCAGCTCGGGCATACTTAGATAGCTTTACAGCTATAATTCTAAATAATTTCACTGAGACTTGGAACTGTACCCATTGAAATAATTACCACATAAAAAAGAAATTTGGTATTTTTAAAATGTACTTATTGTAATACCAGTCATTTATATAAATAAAAATATGTTTCCACTTTAAATATGTCCTGATATCATAAGTGGATACTTTTAATTTAAGAAAAATGCACATGCCAGAACCAGCCAGGTATCCAATTTAATTTCTTTTTCTTCAGTTGAGTATACTTTTACTGCTAACCATAATTGTGAAGTTCTGAGAATGTGCTTGACTGGACTTGAATCAGCCTGTCGGCTGTATCTTAACAAAAAAGAGCTGGCAGTCATGAAGGTGGATGAAAGGTTTAGATGATCAAGAGGCTGCGTGATTTTTTTTTCCACCATTTGTTGTCAATTGAGATTTGTGTGAAGGACAGAGGACATCTCCGTATTAAAGTGGCGGCTAGTATGAAATGTGCAGTATATGAGCTCTAGCTTGTATACTAACCTTATTCATATTCTTTTCTTTAAACAGATGCACAAGACAATGACGAATCCTGTTTTTCTTCATTTTCTATGACATCTCCTCAATTTAAAATCCGACAATATGGCAACAAACTTGAAGATGGAAATTTTAGAAGATCAGCTTCTTTACAAAATAATTCTGTAGCTTCAGGGAAGCTTTTAGGTATAGATGCAACTAAACAACAGTGCATCCAAAATTCAGTAGCTCTGCAACTCTTCCAGATGTGTGGTAAAAAGTTTAATCAAAGATCTCAAGGTGGTAATCAGAAAAAACAGCTTGGGGAGAAACCCTATGTTTGCTCTGAATGTGGCAAGATTTTTACACACAAAAGCCATTTTCAAACACACAAGAGAATTCACACTGGAGAGAAGCCATATTGGTGTACCGAATGTGGAGAACGATTCACTCAGAAAAGCCATCTTCAGAGACATACAAGAATCCATACTGGTGAAAGACCTTACGGATGCACAGAATGTGGCAAATGTTTTATGAGAAAAAGTGACCTTCAGATGCATGAAAGAATTCACACAGGAGAAAAACCATATTGTTGTTCAGCATGTGACAAAAGATTCACTCGAAAAAGCCATCTTCAAATTCACGAACGTGTGCACACCGGTGAAAAGCCATTTTGTTGTCTGGTATGTGGCAGGAGATTTACTGAGAAAAGTAGTCTTCAAAAGCATCACCGAATTCATACGGGAGAGAAACCCTATGTTTGTACTGATTGTGGCAAGAGATTCACAATGAGATGTACTCTTCGCTCACACCGGAGAATTCATACAGGGGAGAAACCATATTGCTGCAAAGAATGTGGCAGAAGATTTACAGAAAGAAGTAGTCTTCTGAAACATGAGAAAATTCACGCCAGGGAAAAGCCACAGCGCTGTACTGAATGTGGTGAAAGCTTCACAACTGAAAATAGTCTTGAGAAGCACAAAAAAATGCACAGTGTGGAAATGGCCTTTCTGATTGATAGTGCCCAGCCTGATAAAGAAGAAGATTGTGAAGTACCAAAAGATGAAATTAATTTGGGAGCTGTTTCTCAACCCTGATTCTAACATGTCCTCATGTGAGCTCACTGAATGGCACACACAAGTCTGCCTAGATTATAGTGCTATTTGTGCAGATAATCCTGATGCACAAATGAAAGGAAGAGACGCATTTTGGTAGGTAAACTATGCTAAATGTGTGCCGAACTGTAAGAGGCAGCTGTGTATAAGCGTAGATATTTAGGTGGTTACTTGAAAAGATAAACAAGAAAATGAAATTCCAGGTTTTTATAAATATTTTTTTTTTAATAATTTTCATCACTGCACTTTTATCTCTGCCATCTCTGCTCTAATTACATGCAGATTCTGTGAGCATTTTTTTTCTCTGCTTGTGTGTTTTAGCTGACTATGATGTTCCCTCAATAGGTTATGCTTTGATATTGGCGATTTTAAAATGTCCAGATGCAGTTTCCAATCAGGTAGAGAAGAAGTGTCCCACAATTCATTTCACTTTCATTTACTTAACTATGCTCTGTCTCCATTAACTAAGAGAATCGCACTAGCTCTTGACATGAAATATAAGGAGCATGTTTTTAAAAGATCTGTCTTGTAGGAGATCTGGACCATGAGCAGATATCCATTTGGCCATGGCTGTCGTTGGTCATCTGCTTGCATCAGATGCTAAATCAGAAAAGGTGCCATTGTAAAATGCTGAGGTTCCCTGCTGTGCTATTTATCAAGTATGCCACTTGCTATGTGTTCTGCTTACTGCGGCTATCGAACAAATCGCAGCCAGTAACTGGAGATTTCACACAAATTCACTGTCCCTTAGCTTAGGTGGTGGTGTTCATACAGCTTTATTTCCATTTCATTAATGCATCCTGCACTGCAGCTTGCATGTCCGTTACTTACTCAAATAAGTTCTCACCATATTTGGAATTTAATCCCCTTCAACAAAATGTTGTTTATTTCTTACACAGGATTTTTATTTATATTAAACTGTTAAGAGACAACCAAGTAAAATGGCTATTCTCTAGTAATCATTCGGCCTTACTGTTTATAGCATTATTAGCTTTTGTTATTAAGGCATAGAAGTAGCTAATAAAAAGATTAAAACCATAGTCATGTTATTAACAAAAAATAATATTTCTGACCTCCTTTGAGCTCTGCAATGAAGTTATTATTGCCAGAATGTTCCAGGTATTAACTGGGAAAATGTAGGAAAGATGTCGCTGCTTGACCTGAGACTGAAGGTTCACCGCTGCATTCGCACAAGACACTGCTGAGCCGTCGCCGAAGTGTAAGGAAACATTTGTGATAAACTGGATGGGGACTTCCCTTACACACTGGAAATCTTCTTGTTACATTTATTTTGTGGAGTTGTATACAGGTGACAGTGGACGTGGTTAAACCTGTAAATATGTTTGAATTTTTATTTTAATGTCATATTTTGCAGTGAGTGATTTCCAATAGTTTCTTTTTTTTTTGTTTCCTCCCCATGTTAAAACACTTATTCATACTCTGCCTGATATCTGACATAGAGTTGAATTTTAAAAATAATGGATTCCCTGGCATCTTACTCCAATGCACACACTTGGACAATGGGATGACTGGCTGCTAAACCCACCATTGAGTCAGCTTGCATCCACCCGGCATCCACCCAGCATCCCGAGTGCCTTCTGGCCTTAACTTTGTCTTCAAGGAAATCCCAGCACTTTGAAATCTTCAGTTTCCGCAGAGTTTGTTAGCAAACGTGCTCTTACTCCGTGCTGCATCTGGACTTTTCTGGAGAGTTCTATGTGTTGATTAATGTATTTTTTGCATTGATGGATATCTTGTAATATTTTTTCCCCTCTAAGATGTTGGATAGTTGTTTGCCTATTTCATTTTGGCTATTTATATTTGTAATATAAAGCAGCTGCGTTCTGGGGTAAAATACAGGTAGAGATCTGTAACCCGACATTCTCAAACCCACTTAATCCAGCCTGGGATAGCAGTAGGGCCAAAGCAGAATAAGCCGTTAGCCGAATATTCACAGATATAGAGTGTGGGAGGAAAACCAGAAAATCTCAAAGAGGTCCATCATATTTAAAAGCAAGAATAAAATCACAATTTAAGAAAATTGCATATTAAAAACCAACTTGAGCAATGTTTATTTAACAATTCTAATAGCATTTTGTAGATTATGTATGGGACAAATTTTCTTAAATTAGAATAAAATCATTCAATTTTAATGGAATTCCAGAGTATGTTGTTACTGGGAACATGTGTTTTATGTTGGCTGTTCAGACCCTTTGTTTGGGGTCATACAATGAAATTGCTGGTCCACTATTACATCTTTAGTGCTTTCTTCTTTTTTTATTCTTATGCTACCTTTAAATCCTTACTGTGTCAAAATGAAAAAACAAATATCTGAAATCTGTCAGAAAAATAAAATTTGTAGTATACTGCCCACTGTATTTGTATTATTTTGATATGTTAAAAGTGTTGTCTTACGCTTGTGGTTTGGAGGGCCAGTGTACTTTCCAGTGCATGCTGGGACGATCACATGTTTCTACTAAACTAGTCCTTCCCAAGTTCTTATTTCTACAAGTTTCATAATAAGTGCATCATTCTGACCTTTAATTGATTTAATTCTTCAGTGATCTTTTTTGTCATTTTATAAAACATTCTTAAATAATCTTTTTTTATCAAAACTGTTCAATTTTCTTTTGCCATTTTTTTAAATCACCCTTTTTATAGAATTTACTTCCTTAATTTTATCCAAATACTGACAGTTCTGAATATTAAAGGATAGAAATTACTTCAGTGCCATAATCACTTGTCTGCTAATTTGTAACAAGCATTTGTTAATGAAAACGCAAGTAAAATGGCAGTGATTGCTTTCATTTAGTGTTTGCTGCTGTGTCTGTACTGCTCATTGTGCAGCAAACTCTACAGAAAAAGGGTAAATGGCATTTAAAGACATGGCAAAGAATACAAATATTGAATTTCTTAGAAATAATTATTGATCAGATATCTAAACCATGAGATCAATTAGAAGTAACATTGATGCACAGATTGTGAAACTGGTTGGGATAAAAACCTGCAGCAATGGGGGTCCCCAGGACTGAGCTTGAAAACCACTGTAGTATAGATTGAGCATCCATAATCTGAAAATTTAAAACCCAAAATCTATAACTGAAACCACTGTTTTTCGGTTACAAAGGTGTAGAAGTTAATGTAAGGCTGAAGAAACGGGTAGCTTTGTTTATGAAAAAATATGCATTAGAAGTAAATGATGTGTCACCGCCTGTCAGAAGCAGGTGATAAGACCTGACACCGAAGAGGTACAGGAGAGACAGATTATAGGACACGAGTGACACTACAGGACATGAGAGTGACACCGAAAAGGTACAGGACAGACGGATTACAGGACATGAGTGTGACACCGAAGAGCTACAGGACAGGAGAGTGACACCGAAGAGCTACAGGAGAGACAGATTACAGGACATGAGTGACACCAAAGAGCTACAGGAGAGACAGATTACAGGACATGAGAGTGACACCGAAGAGCTACAGGAGAGACAGATTACAGGACATGAGTGACACTCAAGAGCTACAGGAGAGACAGATTACAGGACATGAAAGCTCTGAATCCATAAATCTGCCTAATGACACCAGCAGAAACACCGACAAGGCTGGACAGAATCCACCTTCTGCCTGCACATCTAAACAAATAAGTAAATTAACATCACTACTTGAAAATGCAAGTATGCCATGCCAGAATATAGCTGCAGGGTTTTATCAAATCGTATTTCCGTAGACCACAATGCTTATCGAAACTCTATTTGCTGTTTTTATGCCAGGTAGTGATGCAGTAGTCAAAATGACAGAAAGATATCATAACAGCGTGGAGCCAAGTAGCTGCTCTAGTCTGTTTGTATGCATCAGACTCTTCACTCATTGCAATGTACAAATTAAGCATTAAGGTGCAGTTACATGGATAATAACAATTTTAGCTTTTAATTTGTCTCAATGTCAAGTCTTTTTTGTCAGTTTCTTTTTCTGTCTTCCTGAAACCCTGGCAGGTTAAACAACAACAGCAACATTTATTTCTATAGCACGTTTTCATACAAATAGTGTAGCTCAAAGTGCTTTACACGATGAAGAAAAAGAACAAATAAAAATAAAGTAAGAATTCAAGTAAGTCCATGGATGCAAAATATGCAAATATTCCAAAATACTTATGGGCCCGGGCATTTAGGATTAGGGATGTTCAACCTGTACTGAAAAAACTTATATTTAAAAGGAAACACAGAATGGGATATATTTTTTTTATAATTCCATGCGTTTTCATGCTTCTTGAAATATGTTTGTGTTGTCTGAGGCTGTGTGCCATCAGGTCATTGTGGCTTAGCTCTGTCCTCCTTGATGTTCTATGCTGAATGGGCAGAGCGATTCGTGTACTGGTAATACACAGACAGGCCAACTAAGAATTCACTTGTAAAGGTCACCTGAGCTTGTTTGGTTTCACTTTATCCAGGAGAATACTATTCTTTAGTCTTGTATTTGCACCGTGGCCATAGATGCTAATGTTTTCGGTATTGTTTTGTGCCACACCTGAAGTTTGCTTGTGTTCACACTGTACTGCAATTACCCCTAGAAGGCTGGTAATCTTTATTTTTATAAAATTGCTCAATTAAAATGTAATCTTATTTAATATTATACATATAAAGAATTATTTGCTGGTCGTTGTATAAGACCAGACAGTTGAGTCTCCCACTGGTTCCATCAGTCCTGGGCAATGGCGTACAGTTCATGTTACCACTCATCCCGACGGCATCAGGCTGTTGAAGACCTGTTCGCACCGAGTCCTTTGTTTCATTTGCTGCCTTTTTGTTTCTTTGACTCAACTTCTGCAGCTCTCAGAGTTTTTGGCGTTTCTGTTTGTAATGTCACAGTTTTCTTTAGGTTCTCATGCATTTCTGAGTGGTGTTTTAGGAGAAACATGAAGTCACTGTTGCTATGCTGTTTGATCTGCACCCAAAGCAATACACATTAGCTTGAAATGTTTCATGAATATAACACTAAATGAATTATGTAATCGATCCAGATCCTGTGGATCTGTCAAATTTCATTTAAGCTTATCATTATTACATTTATATATTAAAATACATTATTGTAACATTGACAGGACAAATTTGGTCCTACCCTACTTGTCACAGTTGAAGCTGCCATTTGAAAAGGAGTTCACCTGAAATTTCCATAGCGAGAGTCCTCCTGGCCATACTCTCCATAACACAGGGACGCAGTGTTAAGGCCCACCCTGATGTGGTGGATGCTGGAAAATGCGGTCTTAGCTTTTGTAATGTACAGTTGAATGTGTCCTCAAATTGCATGTCTCAAGCGTAATGGAGACCCTGAGCTTCTTATGAAGTTCCTTTTGATTAGCGTGGCAGACTTCCATCCGGTGGTGGGTATACAATGTAAGGAGCTTGACTGGCAGCTGCTCTGTTTGTTTGGCCTCTGTATTCTTTATCATAAAGCAAGCAGCTGTTATTGTCATGGGTTTGGTGTGAAGTGTTCGGCATTATTTATTTGCAAATATTTGAATAAAATTAATTAAGCCTTTCTGTAGTGACCGTCTTTTTCCTACATTTTCTTGCAGCATTCTTATTAACTAGATACTGTATTATATGTCTGTGTACATACATATATATTTATACACATATAGTACAGTTGCATGCAAACATTTTCACTACCCTAACCAACTTTTGAAATGCAGCTTTATGGCAAACAAACTAAAACAGTGTCTTTTAATGAAAATGTTAATGTACAGATGATTAATTTGATAACCCGAAAAAAATGTAAAACAATAAATAAAAGTAAATGTTTGGACACCTTTTCAGTTGTAAGGCCTCAGAGCTCATTACATGCTTGTCTGGTCAGGAAGTGTCCTTAGCAGTTGTCAGATCCTAATAAATTCTGTGCAACACTCAAAAACAACCAACTTAGGATCTGAAAAGAAACAAATTGATGCCCACAAAGCAGGGCACGACTATAAAAGGATAGAAAAGTGCTTTCAGATAGCAATTTCCATGGTCCAAATATCATTAAGAAATGGGAGTTAAGGGGAACTGTGGAGGTCAAGACAAGATCCAGAAGACCAAGACAGCTGACAGATAAGACAACTCGTGTACTGTGCAGGAAGGCAAACACAAAACCCCCCATATGACTGCAAGAAACGTGCAGGGGGGTTTAGCTGAGAAAAGAGTGGTGGTCCACCCCTCAGCCCTGCATCATTATTTACACGGACTTGGACTTCATGGAAGAGCCATCAGAAGGTCACCTTATGTGATCCCATCACAAAAGGCAGGGTAATGGTTTGTGCAACATGGCCAAAAATGCTTCAGGAACTCAAATAATTTGTATTTGTGCATCAGACTCACCAGTTAGCTCTTCTCGGTCCTTCTGGGAGTCTCGGGGATAAACGTTCAACATGCGTGATTTGGCAGCTGCTATGAGAAGGTGGAGGTGACGTTCTCTGACACTTTGAAACTGGGGTTTTCCAATGGCACCATTACGTATGCAACTTTAAGAAGTGACCTCTGGGTAAGGATTGTGATTGATCAAGTAAAGTTATCTTTAAATGCACAAAGAATTACTTGAAATGTTGTCTATGGTTGTGTCCCACATATTTGATAACAATATTTGTGTTATGGTAAGAATGTCTTTTTCCTTTGAACTGTATAACTTCTGTTTAAGGTTAGATTTTTGTTACTATTTAAAAATGAAAGTTCAAGAGGATAAGCAAAGACTTTCTTTCACTACCTGTTTCACTTTTATTTTCCAAGGGTGGCAAAATTAGTGGAGGGCACTATGTCTGGTCTAAATGTGAAAAATATTTTAGTGTGTGGTTCCCATGCCCAGTCGCTGACTTTCTCCCTGTGACTGTGTGGGATTTCTTTCTGGTATTCTGTTGTTCCTCCTATGTGTGTCAGGCTAATTACCAGTTCATCAGTATGTGTTGTGATAAACCCAGAGGGCGTCAGTGAGCCCCAAACCCCAACACGATCACAAGCACAGTCCGTTATCAAAAATAAATGAAGGTTTTATTTAAAAAACTTGTTCCAAAAGTATTACAAATAATCACAAAACACTGGTCTTTCTCCAAAATATTTTCTCTCACCACCGCACTGCCTTCCTCCAGTCGAGTGTTGCCGCTCTACCACCCAGTTCCGACTTCATTACAGACCTGGGAGTACATCCGGTGCCAGGGCGAATGCCGGGTCACACAGAAGTCCATTATTTGAGTAGGGAGCTTGTTTCCCTGGAACGCCCTCTTGCGGCACCCCGTGACCCCAGCAGGGCTGCTCTGCCAGACTACATTTCCCGGCATACCCTGCTGGCTTCCCACTGGGTCTGCTGCCATCTAGTGTACTGGGGGAAATAACAGTTCCTTAGCAATCTCTCCGTTTCTACAGGGGCTTTCCGTCCATTTCTTCCTTCTGGGTCTGCTTCCTTTCCTGGCCAGGATGTCCGTCCAGCTCATGTGGCATCTACAGTGTATATATGAATGGACATGGTATCCAACATGGGATGTTAGCTCAATGACTAGACCAGGGTCGGATTAAGACCTTCAGATGCCCTAAGCACTCATAAGATGTTGGTACCTCCATATATATGAGCTGCGAGCTGCACTCTCTGTCAGTGGACGAGAGAACGGGGCAGCCGACAAGACCAAGACAAGAACGATCACATGAGCCTCGGTGGACCGTGGGGCAGTTACCTGATTTTCATTTTGTTGTATTTTCAAGATTAATATAAACCATTACCCTCTATTATTGCTGTTTTATTATAGTTTTTATTAAGAGTATATATATATATTGTACTGTATTTATGTATTCTTAGAAGGTCGGCGTCCTTCAACGTCTGCAATAAGATGCTGCAGATGTTCTACCAGGCGGTTGTGGCGAGCGCCCTCTTCTACGCGGTGGTGTGCTGGGGAGGCAGCATAAAGAAGAGGGACGCCTCACGCCTGTACAAACTGGTGAGGAAGGCAGGCTCTATTGTAGACACGGAGCTGGACAGTTTGACATCCGTGGCAGAGCGACTGGCGCTGAGCAGACTCCTGTCAATCATGAAGAATCCACTGCATCCACTAAATAGTATCATCTCCAGACAGAGGAGAAGCTTCAGTGACAGACTTTTGTCACTGTCCTGTTCCACTGACAGACTGAGGAGATCATTCCTCCCACACACTATGTGACTCTTCAATTCCACCTGGGGGGATAAATGCTAACATTATTAGCGGGATTATTATTATTATTATTATTATTAGTCTGTTTTTTACATGCATTTTTATTTCTATTTAATTTAATAGTTTTTTTTTTTTGTATCCGTATACTGCTGCTGGATTATGTGAATTTCCCCATGGGATTAATAAAGTATCTTATTTTTTTCATTTAATGTGGAAGCCCTTTTTTGTGGAAACTAGTTTCAGCTGCACTGTCTTCAGTTTTGTACCATATGGTCCATGGTAAATCCGGCCTTGGAAATTTTTTTTAGGTACACCCATTTCCTTGATGCCCTAAGCACGTGCTTATTTTGCTTAATGGTTAATCCAGCCCTGGACTAGACCTAATTCAATGCTGAGAAACACACTATGGAAATGTCATTCAGCTTTCAGTACCACCTTAAAGCCTCAACAGTGAAAAAAATAACCTCAGCATCAACAAGAAGTCGCAGGATAAATATGAGTTTGTACTTGACTTGTATTAAAGAATTTTTCAGCCTACAAATCCACAGTCAGGCTCTGGCAGGAAAGCCAGGATTAAAGTCCGTTTGCTGTGGTGCTCTCGCTGCTCCAGTAGTTGCCTTCTCCAAATGTTATCAAAGCGTGCAGAAGTTTGGAAGGTCATGGAGAGCTGCACTTCAAAAGTCCCAGGTTGTGGTGCTCCAGCATGTCTGGTTTACTGCAGACGTGGGGCCTCGAAATATCAGGAGGTGGTAAAACTTGTTTGGAATTGTGAGATAATACACAATTATCAAGCTTACTGCTCCTTTAGTGAGAAACCACTGGAAACAAGAATACCTTTCTCAGGGTTTCTACTGGCAAAGCCCAAGAACTAATTTCTCACAGACTAACAAAATATAAAAATAAAAAGGAAGTGCAAGAACATATAATAAAGGAAAAGCAAGCATCCATCCATCCATTATCCAACCCGTTATATCCTAACTACAGGGTCACGGAGTCTGCTAAAAACAATCCCAGCAAACACAGGGCGCCAGCCCACCGCAGGAAAAGCGAGCAGTGTAACATAATGAATAGAAATGAAATATGGTATAAGTACAGTGTCTATAAAAATGGTTCACCTTTTTCAAAGTTTTCACATTTTATTATTATAACATATTGAAACTCACTCAGCAGATTGAATTTGGCTTTTTTGACATTGATCAACAAAAAGCGATTCTTTAATATCAAAGTGAAAACAGATCTCAGCATGTGATGAAGCACATCAGGGGTCCATGGCGGTGCAGGCATTTTTGTATTAAAATAGTGCAGCCTGTACATGCGGGTGTACAGTATGTGTATGCTGGATAAATGTGTGGCCACAGAACACTAATGGGGGGAATGGAGCAATTAGTTACACACGATCATCGTTTTACAACAGGCACTGTGAAATCTCCAGGATCAGATTATTGCCAAATCTTAACCTTGACTGCTTTGTATTTCGAACAAGTTGAGGACGACTAGCATTATCATAGGCTTCTCTTTTCTTGTAACTGAAATGACGACTTATGTAAGAAAGCTCAGCTAGCGTGATTTGGTTTTCTGCTACTCACACAGATGCAGCACTGCTATGGAGTTAGACTTCAAAGGTTCATAAGCGAGCTCCACGCATATTGAAAGCATCTAACAAAATACACCCATTACAGTAATCCCTCCTCGATCGCGGGGGTTGCGTTCCAGACACCGCGATAGGTGAAAATCCGCGAAGTAGAAACCATATGTTTGTATGGTTATTTTTATATATTGTAACAACCCGGCAGCAAGCGCTGGCGGAGTGACGCCTCATGGGTAATTTATGTAAATAGTTTGCGGGAAATTATGGGTAATTTATAAAAAGCTTATTGTATGTCGGAATTTACGTATTGTCATTTGTGTTGTAAATAATGGTGTGTTTGTATTTAATTGGTTGGGTGGGTTTGGGTTATCGCCGTCCGGGGGTTATTTATTTTGTAAAAAGTACCAATTTATTGAAATGTGTCTTCGTGCTTGACCTTGGCAATGGCCGCGCAATAATGTTGAGCTTTTGTTTCTGACTATCTTCTGTAATAAAAAGATACAACAGGACAGAGCTGTTTATTTGCTAAGATGTTATCTAAGCAAACTACCGAGACACTCGAGTCGGCGGTGTATGGGGCACGAGTGTTCTCTTTCTTAAAGAGCTGGGTGCAGTTGCGTGCATGACGCTGGCAAGCCGCTAGCCGACAGCTTCGGAGAGGTGCACGGCAGAGTTCGGCTCGAAATCTTAAAAGACTCCTCCACGGGTCGCTACATTGGTGTCAGAAGTGGGAGACCAGGCTGTTAAGAAGACGCCGTCATGGAACAGAGTCTTGAAGAAATAGAGCGTGCCATCTCGGAAAATAGCGTTATGTTGGAGCGCCTGATCAGCAGAACTGCACGGAGAATAAGGACAAACTGGCCTGAGGGTGCCAGTATTCCCCGGACAGTGTTGCGATCTTCTAGGCACGGCCGGAATGAACCTGTAGCTGCCGCAACGACACCCCAAATCACCAGTCGGCCGGTCCTCCCCACACGGTCACCCGCTAAGCTGCCACGATACAGCGGGTTGGCGCCCTAGAGCCATACCTTGCACAAGTGGATCTGGCTGCTCTTCACAATGGTTGGAGCTGCGAGGAAGCTGCAACACACTTGGCCCTTGCCTTGGAGGGTCCCGCACTTCAGGTACTCATCGACCTGCCGCCTGAGGAGTGTCGTGATCTTCAGGCCCTCACCGATGCTCTCACCCGTCGTTTTGGACAGAGAACCTCAGCGGAACACAACAGGGAGGAGCTGACAAACCGACATCGGCGTGAAGGTGAGAGTGTGGGAGCATTTGCAGCTGACATCAGGGTCTATGTACGGAAAGGTTACCCTACTTTCTCGACAGCAGCAAGGGAAGAACTCAGTGTTCATGCTTTCCTGCGGGGCCTTACACCAGAGCGTCTCCGTCAGCACGTCTGTCTGCTGTCGCCCAGACATTTGAGTGAGGCACTACGGGAGGCTGAACGGGCTGAAGAGGTACTACAGCTTGGGTCTCCGGCACGTCAATCATCACGCCCAAGCCGGCTAACGAGAGCAGTTGAGCGAGTGGTAGAAAGGGACCAACCTGAGGGTGTGGAGGTCAGTCGCGCCCAGCCATCATCATCCCTCCGCAATGACTGCCCTAAAGTGGGCGCTGTGGGTTTTCAGGTGGACTGTACCTAGACTGCATTATAGACGGACGGCCATGCAGTGCCTTAGTGGACACGGGTCCACTATTTGTCTATTACAGAGAGGAGTGTTGCCGAAACAGCTGGTCCTCTTCCAAAAGACTGGACTCCTTCTAACATCGAACTGCGCGGTTACGGGTGAGCGGACAAAAATGCCGGAAAGAAACTATTGACTGTAGTAGTAGGGACGAGCCAGACCAGCCACGAATTCTGGCTCATGGACATTAAAGACAAATGCATAATTGGGTTAGACTTGCTGGCCCACTGGGGAGCATGTGTTGATGTGTCCAGGGCCATCCTCCGCGTAGGTAATGAGACTGTGTCGCTCCAATCGGGCTGGAATCATCCTGGAAGGGCTGTTAGCTTGGATTTGCCTGGACACCACGGCTCACCGGCTCCCGACCGTTGTTCGGAAGATGCAGGGACTGAAGAAGACCCCCAGGAGAGTATTGCAGCTCAGACCAGTGCTCCCCAACGGTTTTCCTCACACGACCACCCATCCACTGAGGCGGTTGCTGCTGTGGAAGAATTGGGCCATCGAAGTGGTGAACAGCTGAGCACGCCACAGCAGGAGCAACTCCAGAAAGTATTGAACGACTTTGTGGACATTTTGCGGCTCGAGAAGAGGACTGCACCAGAACCTCGTTAGTCAAACACCACATTGACACTGGCCACGCCGCCCCATTCGGTTGCGCCCCACAGATTGCCTCTTGCAAAGCGCCAAGCTGCGAAGAATTGATTCGAGATGGTAACCAACGACATCATTGAGCCTTCTGACAGTCCCTGGGCCGCACCCATGGTCATGGTGCGGAAGAAAACGGGGGGTTGGCGCCCTTGTGTGGACTTTCGTAAATTAAATGCAGTCACTCGAAAAGACTCTTACCCATTGCCTCGCATCGATGATGCATTGGACTATGTGGCTGGATCCCGTTGGTTCAGCACTTTGGACTTGCGCAGTGGATATTGGCAGGTAGAACTGGCAGCAGAGGACCGACCCAAAACTGCATTCACCATCGGACAAGGGCTGTGGCAGTTTAAGGTAATGCCGTTTGGACTTTGTAATGCCGCCACGCTTTGAAAGACTAATGGAGCGGGTCCTAAAAGACATTCCCCGAACCCGTTGTGTGGTCTATTTAGATGACCTGCTGATTCATGCCAGAGACTTTGACCAGGCGGTGCACAATTTAAGGGAGGTCCTGACCGCCATTCAGAGCGCCGGGTTGCGGTTAAACCCTGAGAAATGCAATCTTCTCCCGACAGACTCAGTTTCTAGGGCACGTAATCAGCGAGAGTGGGGTGGCTACAGACCCGCGAAGGTGACTGCCGTGAGCAACTGGCCCCACCAGCCAATATCACTGAACTGCGGAGCTTTTTGGGTTTAGCCTCCTACTACCGAAGATTCGTAAAAAACTTTGCGACCATTGCCAGCCCTTTGCACCGACTAACGAGTAAGGGCCAACAGTTTGGGTGGACGGAGGATTGCACAGCCGCCTTCCAACAGTTAAAGGCTGCCCTCGTCAGCGCGCGGTCCTGGCGTACCCTGACCCCAACCAACCTTTTGTGGTGGACACTGACGCTAGCAATGTGGGGATTGGGGCCGTGCTCTCACAGAAGGGGGAGGCTGGAGAAAGAGTGATAGCTTATTACAGCTGCAGCCTCAGTCGACCGGAGAGGAATTACTGTGTCACTCGGCGGGAACTGTTGGCAGTGATCCTAGCGGTACGGCACTTTCGGCCCTACCTATTGGGCACTAGGTTCACACTGCGGACTGACCATGCTAGCCTCACCTGGATGTTGAATTTCAGGCAACCAGAGGGCCAGGTGGCAAGGTGGATGGAGATTCTACAAGAATATGACTTTGAGATACAGCACCGACCGGGACGGCAGCATGCCAACGCTGATGCCCTCTCCAGGCGTCCATGCCTCAGCAATGAATGTCGATATTGCCGCCGACAGGAAGAAAGGGGGCTGGGGCCATCGTCCGCATCCGCAAGGATAGATGACACTGTTGGAGTAGGGGAGCCGTACACTATTGACCAATTGAGGCAGTTACAGGCGAACGATCAAGCACTAGAAAAGGTAAAGGGCTGGTTGGAGACACAAGAACGTCCCGACTGGCAAACCGTGTCGTCACAGGGGCCTGAACTCAAAATACTCCACTCTCAGTTGGGCAACTTGGAGTTGCGATGGCGTAATCTACAGGCGGTGGCACGCACCGGGAGGAATTGACCGGCTACAACTACTGGTTCCCCAGGCTTTGCGCCGAGGTCCTCCGATGGGTCCACGGAGCGGCTGGATCCGGACATTACGGGAACGCTAAGACAGTGCGTCGACTACGGCAGCGGTTTTATTGGCCCGGGTGTCGGCAAGACGCAGAGCTACACGTCCACTGCTGTGACGTCTGCACTGCACAAAAAGGACCTGGTCAACGTTCTCACGCGCCATTGCAACGATACCTGGTGGGGCACCCATGGAGAGAATTGGCGTGGACATACTGGGTCCTTTTCCTGTAACGGAAGCCGGAAATCGCTACGTTTTGGTAGCAATGGACTACTTTACCAAATGGCCAGAGGCGTATGCAGTTCCGGATCAGAGTGCCCCCACAGCTGCCCAAAACTCGTGGATGAAATGTTCACTCGATTTGGAGTTCGGACGAGCTCCACAGCGATCAGGGCGGAACTTTGAGAGCCGTTTGTTCAGAGAGGTGTGTCAGCGACTGGGGTGAAAAGACCGGACCACCCCTTCACCCACAAAGTGATGGATTGGTCGGCGATTTAATCGCACCCTGGCCACTCAACTGGCAATTCTGACCAGTCAACACCAGCGGGACTGGGACCAACATCTGCCTTTGGTCCTATGGGCATATCGGACAGCAGTGCAGGAGTCGAGCCAATGCACGCCAGCGGGGCTGATGTTTGGAAGGGAACTTCGCACGCCGGTGGATTTAGTGTTTGGCTCACCCCCTGAGCCTGAGATTATTGGTGGGCCCGAAATGGATTATTTTAGACGGCTAAAAGAGCGGCTGGACACCGTTCATCGACTGGCCAGGGAGGCCCTGGAGGGAGCTGGAGCACGCCAAAAACGGGCTTATGACTCGCGGGCTCATGGCCCGGCGCTGAAGCCAGGGGACAAAGTGTGGGTATTTTGCCCGCAACGGAAACGGGGATTGTCCCCAAAACTAGCCCACCATTGGCAAGGACCGGGAGAAATATTGGACAAAATATCGGAGGTAGTTTTCCGAGTCCGAATGCCTGGACGAGGCAGACGGGTGGTGCTGCACAAGGACCGTTTAGCACCATACCACCCACTGGCCCCAGAGCAACAACAACTCGAAAATATAAGCGGTTCTCCAACCTCCACCCCCGGCACCGAGTCAGACAGTGACAGGACTGAGCCCGACACCAGTGATGGCACCTCCGGCAGGACAAAGCGTGTCCGTCGACGGCCAGGACATTTACGTGATTTTATCTGTGATGAGTAGGGTTGTGGGGACACTAACCCTCTTAGGAGGGGCTGTGTAACAACCCGGCAGCAAGCGCTGGCGGAGTGACGCCTCATGGGTAATTTATGTAAATAGTTTGCGGGGAAATTATGGGTAATTTATAAAAAGCTTATTGTATGTCGGAATTTACGTATTGTCATTTGTGTTGTAAATAATGGTGTGTTTGTATTTAATTGGTTGGGTGGGTTTGGGTTATCGCCGTCCGGGGGTTATTTATTTTGTAAAAAGTACCAATTTATTGAAATGTGTCTTCGTGCTTGACCTTGGCAATGGCCGCACAATAATGTTGAGCTTTTGTTTCTGACTATCTTCTGTAATAAAAGATACAACAGGACAGAGCTGTTTATTTGCTAAGATGTTATCTAAGCAAACTACCGAGACACTCGGAGTCGTGCGGTGTATGGGGCACGAGTGTTCTCTTTCTTAAAGAGCTGGGTGCAGTTGCGTGCATGACGCTGGCAAGCCGCTAGCCGACAGCTTCGGAGAGGTGCACGGCAGAGTTCGGCTCGAAATCTTAAAAGACTCCTCCACGGGTCGCTACAATATTTTAAGCCCTTATAAACTCTCCCACACTGTTAACATTATTAGAGCCCTCTAGACATGAAATAACACCCTTTAATCAAACGCTTAAACTGTGCTTCATTACAAGACAGAGATGGCAGTTCTTTCTCACAATTAAAGAATGCAAACATATCTTATCTTCAAAGGAGCACCGTGAAGAGCAGATAATGTCAGAGAGAGCGCTCGCTAAGAAAAGCAAACAATCAAAAAACCAATACTTGCTGTTAAGTATACAGAAGCACCGCGATAAAGCGGCATTTTGTAGAGGAGCGTCCTATCTTCTAGGCAAACAGCCACTGTGTAAACAGCCCCCTCTGCTCACACCCCGTCCTTCAGGCAGAGAGAGAGAGAGAGAAGCAAACAAAACAAGCGCCACGCGGGAAGCATATCTTATATCATTGAGGAGTTTTAGTTAATATGTAATACGTGCTCTGATTGGGTAGCTTCTAAGCCATCCGCCAATAGCGTCCCTTGTATGAAATCAACTGGGCAATCAAACTGAGGAAGCAGGTAACCTAAATTAAAAGACCCATTGTCCGCAGAAAGCGGCGAACCAGCGAAAAATCCGTGATATATATTTGGATGTGCTTACATTTAAAATCCGCGATAGAGTGAAGCCGCGAAAGTCGAAGCGCCTTTTTTGAAAGACGCAGATCTGGCTTTTCAGTGTAAAGTAATTTCACTCACATTTTTGTGTAGTAAGGTTACTGAATTTTGTGTAGTGCTGCTATAGTACTGTTTTACAAATTGGTTAGTCCCGAAAGTTTTCAGTAGTGGTATACTGTTCAACACTACATGGTAGGGGAAAATGAATGCCACAAAACATTGGGTAATCCTGGATGAAAACCTGCAAAAAAAGAATGGGGATAAATAACAGACATGCAAAGCAGTTGAAGACTAGTGCACACAGAGTCAAGGCTGTCATGGCTGTGTTGGGAAATAATTATGAGAGTAACAGCAGATGTCAGAGCACTATTTATTAAATTACTTGTACAGAGAGCACAAGTCACTATACTGAATGTACGCCTCGTTGATAGCATTTGTAGTTTTTTTATAACTGAAAGAGGTAATACCAAAATCCAATTACAAGGCTTTTAACCATCAATGCAAGTAAATAAATTCATGATGAAAGTATACAGTATGATATGCAAGAACATTCCTGACTGGTAAATACGTCTGGAGGAGATGTACATATAGACCTTATGAACAAATACTGTAGATGATTCAGAAACCTAAAAATGAAAACTATACCATAATGTATTGCTTTAATTATTACTTCCCTTCTTGGCATAATTTTCAAGCCTTTCTAATTGCAGTTACTTATAACCTTAACCTAATACTACACAATACATAAAATATTACAACATTACAAAAAAGTGTATCTACTTAATAATAAAATACCAAAAAATAAATGGGCCTTCTTCAGGGAACAACTAATAGACTACAACCTACAGATGTTATGCAGCAGTTAAAGTAAATTAAGCCTTGCTAGTTGAAGTAAACAATTTGCACAGGTGTCCCGACTTCTGTTGATTACTTAAAAACCCCTCTGTCTGTCTTAAAGCAGAGTTAGAGTAGACTATGTTACTACTGTACACCCTCTGGACTATAAATCAGACATTATTACGCTGTAGAAAGTTGTAAATTCCAGTGACAATGGCAGGAATATGGCAATTGACAAGTGTAATGAGACAGAACATTATTACCCTTAGAAGTGTCGCCGTTTCATTTAGCGAGATTGCAAAAAAAAAAAATCAAAGTGTCAGTGAGTACCGTGTTGTCCTACACAATCCAAAGGCAATTGGAAACTCGAAGAAACTCTGATAGGAAGAGATCTGGCAGACAGGTCAGGAGACAAGTTTCTGAGGGTCACCAGCTTGTGTGATAGGCGCCTCACAGCACAACAGCTTCAAACACAGCTTAACAGTGCAGGGAGAAAAAAGCAAGTCACCGGTTCTACTATGAAGAGAAGACTTTGTCCAGTCTGAAGTAGTCCAAAGCCTATATTTCAAATGTCCTACTGCCACTGGCCCTGTCAAACATGCAGCACAAAGTCTCCTTGGCTTAAAAAAAGATTAGGAATCCTTGATCCACTCTCTTCTAAATTTTCAGAGGACAGTCATGACGTTTTAGTCCTACGTTTTAGTTGACAAAGCTGATTGATAAATTCTATTTAGATGCTAACTTGGTGGGTTGGATTCTAGCCATTTTAACTAAGAGAGCACAAAGAGTGAGTGTTAATAGAACTTTTTCTGTTACCCTTAACACATCCATGAGTTCTCTATACACGAGTCCACACAAGGACAAGCATATCCTGAAATCTGCAGGTGACTAAGTCATTGTGTGTCTTCTACAAGTTACAGAGGACATGCACTGACCTGTTGTGATGAAGTTGCTCAGTGGTGTGATACTTCCATCATACAGCCAATATCTCTCTAAGTCCAAAGATATGGCTGTAGGTTTTAGGTGATTCCATCCTCCTCCTTTGTCAGCAATAATTAAAAGGGGAGACAGTCGACATTGTGGAGCACTACAAATATCTACACACATCTATTGATGATGTCCTTCAATCTCAACACAGAATACATTTGTTAGAAGGGGTAGACAGGGATATTTTTTCTTGGGGAATTTAATAGTTTTGAAGTGGAGACAACCATAATGATGCTTCTTTATAAGTCTTTTATTGAATCTGTTGTTGCATTTGATTTTATATGATGACTTGGCAAACCTCACCATTAATAAATACAAAGTATCTTGAAAACATTGCCAAAATTTGCAGTAAAATTATTCATCTGCAGCGAGCTCTGTTACTGATTTGTATTGAAAACAGGTTAAAAAGAAGGCCAACTCAGTTCTATCAGTCAATTGTCTTCCTCTTTTTCCTAAATTTCACTTGTTGGCATTAGGCTGAAGGTATAAAAGGGTAAAGAGCAACAGGTTGAAGAAGTGTTTTTATTTCCAGAGCTATAAGCATGTTGACTTCTGTTACTTGATGGGATCCTGCTGAATTCTAGACTGTTATTTAGTGTACTGAGTCAGCCAGCCATTGTCCAACCCGCTATATCCTAACACAGGGTCACGGGGGTCCGCTGGAGCCAATCCCAGCCAGCACAGGGCTTAAGGCAGGAACAAACCCCGGGCAGGGTGCCAGCCCACCGCACAGGACACACACACACACACACCCCAAACACACAGTAGGGCCAATTCAGGACCACCAATGCACATAACCCACATGTCTTTGGACCGTGGGAGGAAACCACTGCCCTTATTTAGTGTACTGCTACAGGTAATTATTTTTCTTATATTAAGCTTGATTTGGTGAACTTATAGTAACATTGGATGTCAGCTGTTGTATCTTGGCTTACAATGTTTTTTTTGATAAATTTCCCTCTGTGATAATCTATCTCAACTAACCTAACCTGAGAAAATGGATGGAAGTATGGGTGCTACAGGAAGATTTATGTTGATTGTGCCCTTAGTGACTGGGTTGTCTGCAAAATGTTTTACCCTAAGGGCTATGGTCCATCTCAATCACAAAATAGTTTCAATAACTAGCCGTCCATTCAATAACCAAGACTGTGGGCGACGGATTAAAGAGAACAGGCTGCAGTCTATAGAGGCTGTTATACTCCATGATTGTATAAATGCTCACCCTGTTGACGTTATGGCCCCTCGGCCTGTAAGGATACGACAGGGTGATATGATGTGCTATGCACGCCTCCTCTTACCCAGTGAGCATCTTAACCAGTCGAGTAGCTGAGTGTTTCTGTGTAGGGCTCAAACTTCAACAGCACTTGATGTTGTCAGAGGGCTTCTGTACAGCAGGCATGATACTACAAGTGCCCTCCAGGGATTTCACGTGCAGGCCTAGAAGACCCACCTGATGAGCCTTAGTTAGAGTGTGGAGAGAAGAAGAAAAGCAGTTGAATGACAGTAGAAGGAGAAGCAGGTGGTGTGTAGTGGAGTGGGATAGTGTGTTAGACACCCTCACAGGTTAACCCCAGGGGATCAAAATCTGGTGTAGTTAGGCCAAGAGGACAAGTGCATTGTTCCTTTTGTACTTAATGGTTTTTTTTCTATTCAAATATTTGGTTCACAAATAATTCTATGGTGTTTCTTTTGACCTCCTGGGTTCTGTGTCAACTTGTGGCCAGCAAACCACTCACTCAGTCTTATGGCGGGTCTTATGGTGGGGGGTTTTCCACTGGTAACAGTACCTGGTACCTGGTCCTTTTTTTAGTACCACCTCAGCCGAGGTTCCAAGCGCGCCGAACCGTTACCAAAACATGTCGTGTAAACTCTGCTGGTCACTGATTGGCCGGAGAAAATCGTCATTACTGCATCACTGGCTATTCTTTTCTTTCAAGGTACACACACGCGGAAGTTTGTGTCCCGTCTCTCCATCGCTGGACGCAGTTTGTTGCATAAGTGGATGAATGTTTCTTCTGACATTCGAAAGTTCTCCAGCCACTGAGTGTTTGTAAAACCGGGAACAATCACATCCCACCACTCTGAAGCACGGTTAAATGTCCAAACAGATGGTCTGTTGCGGCGATTTTTTTGCAAAATGTGGAAGATCTGTAATATACAGAATCAGCATTTTAATGTTACACTGGCAGTTAAGTTCATTTTATGCTTTGCAACAGTGATAAAAGTTAGCTAGTGATGTGCTTTTTTTAGATGCTTACCCTTGCGCGTCGTCGAGCTAAAGTGTTGTCGTCTGCGTGTTGTTGTAAAAGTCCCATGGTGTCACGGCAGTAGAGGCGGCGCAACTATAACGACACGTGAATAATCCCGCCCACTCTAAAGCGGTACTAAACTGCAGTCGAAACGCAAACCGAGCCGAACTGAGCCGAACCAAGGTGAGCTGTACTGAACCGTGCTGTGCCGTACTATGCAGTGGAAAAGCGCCTTTAGAGTTGCAGGGGACTGGTACCTTTCAATACAGAACTGGGAACCCACTGTGAATATTCTCTAGTCTATTAGAAGGCACATTCAAACACATGACCGTGCTCAGTCATGCTGAGCTCATTTAGAGTGCTCAGTTAGCCTAACATCAGGTCAGGTCAATGAAATGTGTAAGAAACACCCTCCACAGCCATAGAAGAATGAATATATCCCACTCTAGCAACGAGCAGGCCTGGGATTTAGGACATATCAAGAAGGTCTTGGGAGAACCTTAGGCCCAAGCCCAGGATTGTGGAGCCATACATGGATATTCATCGACCAGCTATCACAACTGCTCCAATTCTTTAATATCATTTTTCATTTCCAGTCACACCACTTCACCCACATATATTCATCCAATGATATCATAAAGAAACTGAAGCCTTGAATTCAGCTGTCTATTGTAGAGTGTGCTGAAAATCACATCTGTATGTACGCTCCTCCAGTGCCCTGCAAGAGAAATCTGTGTAGCCACACTGACTCTGCTTAAAATCAGAGTGACGAACTGGTGCTACAGTGGCTTCCCAGCTTTGTATGTCCTGTTCATTTTCTATTCTGCCAATGAGTATCAGTTTGGACCACTCTCGTCATTACTAACATGGTGTGTCTGGCTTGGTGTAAGCCTTTGTTTTGTGACTATTTGAGGAAGGCAGGTTCTATTGTAGGCACGGAGCTGGACAGTTTGACATCCGTGGCAGAGCGATGGGCGCTGAGCAGGCTCCTGTCAATCATGGAGAATCCACTGCATCCACTGAACAGGATCATCTCCAGACAGAGGAGCAGCTTCAGCGACAGACTGCTGTCACCGTCCTGCTCCACTGACAGACTGAGGAGATCGTTCCTCCCACACACTATGTGACTCTTCAATTCCACCCGGGGGGTATTCGTTGAGATCGGAGCTGTCATCTGGACAGCAGTATCCCATCAGAGTTCCCCTGGCTGCTCTACAGTTCCTTGTCCATCGGTTTACTTCCAGTGAGCAGTGATTTCCAGCCATTTCTATAAGTTAGATATTTCTTTCTTCTTAATTGGCTTGGTTTTTCAAACATTTATTTATATCCAGCATTTATTACAGAATTTGTATTCTTTGATTTCTTCTTTATATTGTTAGAGATTTTAGTTGTTTGGGTGTTTGGGGTGTTTTGAGTATTTTGAAACCAGAATGTATGCCCACAAATCAACAATAATGGACTTTTCTGTTTCCAGTCGTCATGCCCATTGATATGAATTCTTTGGTGAATCCAAAGCTCATGTTTTGCAATGAACTTCTTGCCACAGGCTGGGCAACAGTGACGCTTCTCTGGGTTGTGAATTCGCTTGTGTCTCTGAAGATCACTTTTTTCCTGAAACCTCTTGCTACATTCGTTGCAACAATGCAGCTTTTCTCCTGTGTGGTTTCTCTGGTGGCGCTGTAGATGGCATTTCTGTGTGAATCTCTTTTCACATTCATTGCACTGAAAAGGCTTTTCCCCTGTGTGAATAGCCTGATGTTTCCGAAGGTCACTTTTCTGGCTGCACCGTTTGCCACATTCAAGGCAGCTATAAGGCTTTTCCTCCGTGTGTATTCTAGTATGCTTCCGGAGGTCACTTTTCTGTGTGAATGCTTTGCCACACTCTGCACAGGGATGCCTCTTTGTGCCAGAATGAACTCTCGTATGCCGGTAAAAAGAACCTTTAGTTGCAAATTCTCTACCACATTCAGAACAGCAGTATGGTTTCTCCCCTGTGTGGATTCTCTGGTGATCTTCACACTTAAGCCGGTGCTTAAACATCTTCCCACACACTTTACAGAAATGCCGACCTACTGTATTCTGGATTGCCGGAGGTCCTAAAGTACTATCTGTTTTCATTGTCCCCGTCATTGGTAACAGACAGTATTCCAGTGAGGCTTTTATACTTTCTATCTCAGACAATCTTGTTAAATTTTCATCCTGAGGAACTGTTGACGTTTCATAGTTGTCCTGTTGGAGTTCATGCTGAATAGGTTCATGGCAAATTGAAGGTGTCAAGGGATCTAAAAGCTCTTGGAGTTCTGCTTAAACAAAAAAGAGTGGTTAAACATTTTAATGTAACAGAATCCTAAAAATTTGGGAGTATGATTAATTCTAATGTCAGTATTTAGCAAGTTCACAATCCAAAAGTGCACTCGCATGCTTATCCTAATGAAGTATCAATAATGTTGATAGTTTTAGGTTTTTATGTTTTACCTTTCATTGTATAAATTATATTGGTGGATTATCGAATATGGAAGAGAGTTGCAAAACCAAGATGGGTGACTGACAGTGAAATATCACACAGGCACACTGAGCTCTCATATCCATGAACACCCTGGAATATTTCTGTTACACTTTACAAGCCTGGGAAGGCTCAAGAAGGCAGGTGGAGTCTCCCAGGGCATTGGAGTAATAGAACTTCACAGGAGATAAAGGGGGAATCACAGAAAGAGACACAGCACGCAACTCTGGAAGATGATTGGAGACACTGAAAGAGTGAACATAACTTACAGCCATTTCTGTTCAGTACCTTTCATTTCATGAGGTGCCTCCTGTGGCCATAATATCAGGAAAGTTATTCTTCTGAAAATACGTCTTTGGATCAGCCATTGTTAAATAAACGTGTCGTTTATTCAACTTAACCCTCATTCAGTGTGTGTGTGTGTGTCTTGGTCTTTCCATTTGGCACTCTTTACAGTATTATTCATGATTTTGTTGTGAAGTGGCAACAATTACATGCAGCTTAGTGCAGAATCCTACCTTATTATGTATTCCTCCTTCTTCTTCTTCTATTAATTTGATTATTATTATTATCATCATCATCTTTGCGGTGAAGCCCAAGCGTTAGAATTAATAAAACTACAAAACATCATCTTGAGTGGCAACTTACAGCAAGGGAGTGGCAAAAAATTGTGACTTCACTTATCCTTAGAAGTTGACTCCCACTCCTTGCTGGAACTAAGTGCAGGATGCTTTGTAAAAACTTCTCACGTCCTACTGTACAGTAGGACAAATTCATATCCTAGTCAGACCTTTAGTGCAATTGATAGGAGTAATTCTGAGACGCTTGAAAAATATAAGCTCTAGATGCTGACTTGGCCACTCCAGAGCCTTTCATCTGTAGCTTTGGCTTTAGGCTCGGGGTCGTTGTCTTACTGTAAAACAAACCATCTCCAAGGTGCAGGTTTCCTGCAGTATGCATCAGGTCTTCCTCTATGATTGCACTGTATTTTACTGTGTTCACTTTTACCCTTCATCCTCACTAGCCTTCTCCAACCAGTTGCAGAGAAGTATCAAAACAGCCTGATGCTGCCACCAAGATGCTTCTGGTTAGGGAGGATCTGTTTTTGATAGTGACAGTTTTCAAACATGGTGCTAAGTCTGATGGCCAAAAAAGGGTCAGTTTTGGTCTCATCAGACCATAGAACCTTCTTTCAGCTGCCTTAAGAGTCTCCTTTGTACATTTGGCAAACTCTAGCCATGAGGCCATGTGCATTTGCTGTAACAATGGTGTTCTCTTTGTCTTTCTCCAATAATGCTGTGACTGTGCACAGTCTCTCCAATCTCAGATGCAGTAGCATTTCATTCTTTCAGGGTTATCAGAGGTCTCTTAGTGGCCCATTTCACTAGTCTTCTTCTTGCACAATAATTCAGTGTTTTTGTGGGTGGCCTTTGCTACCAGATTTACAGCTCCGTCATATTTTTTCTGTGTGCTTTTCAATCACCTTTTCACAGGGTTGGTTGCAATGTTCTTTTGTCTTCATTGTGTAGATTTTGCCAACATACTGTCTCACCACAAGTTAGACCTTCTAGATACGGCGGCATTTATACACAAAACAACTGAAAATAATCCAGGTACAGACAGGTGACCTTTAAAACCAAATAGCTACACCTGTGATAATTTAAGTATGTCATATTAAAGAGCTGAATACTTTTATATTTGTAAGCATAGACAAGACTTCTTCCAATGATTAGTGTCAGGAAACCAAAATGAATCCACTGTAATTCAGCATTGTATAACAATAAAATTTGAAAACCTCCGAGGCAGTGAATACTTATTATAGGCACTGTAGCAATGGCGACTGCAACATATGACCAAGGAAGAGCAGGCAAAAAGCATGATTTTATTAAAGGCCCCTCTCATCAGACATAGATAGATAGATAGATAGATAGATAGATAGATAGATAGATACTGTAGATAGATAGATAGATAGATAGATAGATAGATAGATAGATAGATAGAGTGAAAGGCACTATATGATAGATAGATAGATAGATAGATAGATAGATAGATAGATAGATAGATAGAGAGTGAAAGGCACTATATGATAGATAGATAGATAGATAGATAGATAGATAGATAGATAGATAGATAGATAGATAGATAGATAGATAGATAGATAGATAGATAGATAGATAGATAGAATTCACAAATGGTTTCACTTGATGTACTTGGTTGGCCTGCATCCACACCATGTACAATAGGATGGAAGGGTTTTCCACAGATGACCTCCTATTTTCTTACCTAACCACCAGTCAGGGGATTCATCCTTTTTTCCACTTTTCACTGGGCCATCAGCAAGCCAGGGTGACAAGTCTTCCATGATGTCCTGGCTACCCTAAAGGGTGTCTTTCCTTGCTGCGATTCCAGCAGTTTAACTCGGTGGATGCTCTATCACTGATGTGGCTCTGGAAGTCTAAAAAGGAATGCAAAAAGGAGCTTTAAACTCTTTAGGTGTGTCTCCGGTTAAGCATACTTGGCATAATTTCATTGATCAAAATGATTTCTATTTACCGGTAATTTCATGAGAGTAGAAATATGTTTCTGTTATAAACAGCAGGGATCAGAGCAAAGTTAAGAGTTGATTCTCTCTGGGTTTTTCCATCGTAAGCTTGAACTCCAAAGAAAATGTCATTCATGCATTGAATACATCCAACATAAGCAATGGATGGTTGTGCTTTTATGCACATGAAGTGTAGGAAGGAAACGACTACTGTGCTAATTGAGCATAAATAAGCATAATCAAGAAATAATTGCAAGATGGGATTGTGTAGTGTCCATCAGGGACGTTAATCATTTTTCTCATTACAGTAATAGCAAGAGCGATCATGTCTGCAATTTCTTGCTTCTGTTTGAATGACTAATATGGAGATGCACTCACTTACTATGGAGGTTAGTAAAGTGGTTTGAGATCTCTTAGACTTCATAGCATCCTCATATTTTATAGTGGCACTACAGATGGCTGTATACCAGGGGTCTCTAACACGTAGCTCACAACCCCTATCCAAGTAGCTTGCCAAATGCTTAATGAATCCGACATAAATTTGAAAATTGATTAGTCAAATTAGGGGTGGGCGATCTTTCCAAAAAAATCATATCACGATCTTTTTAACACAAAATCACAATCCAAAATCTGAATTGCAATCTATCTTTTCAATATGGCATACACTCAAGAGAATATCCGGACTCAAACTCATCAAGACCTAAGTAACACTTTATTTTAAATATCAAGCAAAGTTGAATTCAGTTCTTCTCTCGTTCGCTAGCTAAGCGGAGTTAAGGAACACACCCCAAAGCTGGCGAGTGAGTGAGGAGGCCCCTTCCCTCGGCCCACTGCCTTTTTCTCGAATTCACGCAAATAAATCTGTACCACAAGCGAACTCTGACTCTTAGCGAAATGAGAGAAGTCACAAAATCAACCGGAATGTTCCAGCAAATTATAGAAAAAAACCCAACCTAAATCTGTTAAGTAGTTCTGTCTTGAAAAGCAGACAGACATAAACACAGACAGACATTGGATTTTATATATTATATATTAGTAAACCTAGTAAAAGTCTCAACAGCATTCTCGGCACTTCTGGAGCTTAGTAGAGCCAGATAACTAGAAGAATCTTAACCAAGCAGCTCTGAAAATGTCTGCTTTGTTTGGGTCTCCATACCTCTGTGAGTCTGACATGAATGTCATGAAGTCAAAGTTCAGAACAAAATGACAAATGAATAAGTAATATCTGTGTATTTGGAATTGCATTGTTTTGTTTTGACAGCATTCATGTTTTAATTCAATAGTGTGAGATACACTAGAAAATACGTACAGACATACAAAATGCACTTGCAGGTGAACCAAATATTATTTTGTGATGTTTTAATGCAAAATGTGAGTTGTGGACACCAACATTTTGTAACTGTTCAGGCAAAACAAGATTATTCAGTTTGTTTGGGTTGAAATAAGCTATGACAATAAACGTTAGAAAACATGAGTAGCTCTCGGCCATTTTCATTTTGGAAAAAGTAGCTTCTCTATACTAATGCACTAGTTGGACCACATCTGGAGTATTGTGTGCAGCTCTGGTCACAACAGTACAAGGAAGACCTACCAGTACTTGTGGCTGTACGGAGTTGAACAACCAGGTGCATGCCAGGAAATAAAAAGATGTTAAACCTGTTTTAGTCTCGAGCAGAGGAGACTGCGTGGGGATCTAATCCAGGTATTTCAAATCCTCAAAGGCACTGATAAAGTAGGCCCAGCAACATTCTTTCAGCTTAAGGGAGAATCTCATACTCAAGGACATCAGAGGAAATTAAGGGGAAAGTGCATTTAAAACTGAAGTCAAGAAGCACTTCTTTATGCAAAGAGCTGTGGGAATGTGGAAAAAACTACCAAGACATGGAGTGGAAATAGAAACGTTGACAATCCTATAGAAAAATCTAGATGAGATTTTGGGACAGCTTAGCTAAACAAATGGGCTTGATGGGTTGAATGGTCTCCTTTCGTTTGACAGATTTCTTATGTTCTTGTTCTTCTGTACATTCATGTTGTTCCTTTGTGCAGAAAATTGTGTACAGTACAGACTGTTGAATGATATTATCATCTATAATCAAAAAAACGTTTCATACAATAATAGAGGTGACTTTTTTAGTACCTAGACGTTTTTTTCATCATTTACATGAGAGGGCAGCATTTTTTTATGCACTTGCGAGGTTGTTTGACCTCCTCATTCTTCTACTAACGTATCACCTTGTCCTTGAGGTTAAGTGGCACATACTTTATACCAGTGGTTCTCAAACTGTGGGGCGCGCCCCCTAACTAAAAAGGGGCGCAAAGATGTGAAAAAAAGAAAACAAGAATCGAAAATATGAAAAATACATCTATTGAAACCAAAACAAATGAACTTCATTCATACATTCTGATACTAGAAAAATAAATGTAGAGTTAGATAAATGTCGATAATAAAACTTAAAAATATAGGAATACATTTTATTAGGGTTTCAAAAAATCGTTAGGGGGGCGCAATTAAAACTGTTATGAAAACTTAAAGGTTGAGAAACGCTGCTGTATTCATTCATTGGTTATTGCAAATAACAGTCACCCAGGCATCCAGTCTGAGGCACTCCAATATTATTACTGAAGGTTTTATTTACACCCATGTGGTGAGCTGGCACCCTGGCCGGAGTTTGTTTCCTGCCTTGCACACTGTGCTAGCTGGGATTGGCTCCAGCAGACCCCGTGACCCTGTAGTTAGGATATAGTGGGTTGGATAATGGATGGATGGATGGATGGTTGTATCTATTGATTGTCTGAATACAAACACTGCAGAATGGATCATGTTCTTTATTCCAATTGCATTGAAAGATAAATGGAGATTGTGACTGTAATACAATTAATTGTGCATCCCTAGTCTGAGCACCGGACACATAAGCCCAGTCCCTTAGTCATCTTGCAGTGCCTCCATTCCCCTTATGTTTCTATCAGAGGACATGTAGATGCTTGGTTTTAGTCGTTTTTTAGGTCAACTGCTTAATCGGTGGCAACACTGAACAAAAAGACCTTACTATTTAAAACATGTTCGCTGCTCTAAACAGACTGTGTGTATGCAATTCAGAGGGAGAAAACGAGCACAACCAAAGATCTAAAATGACAAGGCCACCAGATGCAACAGCATGAGTGTACTCTGTCAGGTCTCAGGACAAAAAGACACAATAGAGGACAGGCCTGGGAAGGGCTAACATTGGTAACTGGGCATCAATTCAAAGCTTCAGAGACAATAAATCGCCACCAGGGGTGATGAGCTTGCAAACTGCCCACTGGGTAATTAAACATATGGACCATTAAGTGGGAGAGGGCAGAAGACTAGAAGACTTCCTCCAGGTGATTAGGTGTCAGTAGAGCGTTCCCACATTGACCTGATCATAAAGGGCAGGTAGTCCTGACATTGCCAGAGCATCGTGATTCAGAAATTCAAAAATAATATGGGGACGTCTTTACCCTAAACGTGGTTCTTAGGTTTAGTTTAAAGGCCCATTGAGCTCAAAGTAAAGTAACAGAACATTATCAGAACTACTTCATCCAGTTCATGGCTGAAGGTGGGCAAGGCTGAGCCTGTCCTGTCTTAACAAGGCCTGGAACCAACCCTGGACTGGGCACCAGTCAATCAGGCACTCAACTAACACCCAAAACAAGGCCAGTTTGCAGTTACTAATCACCCTAACTTGCAAGTCTAATTCAACTCAAATCAATCATTCTTTTAAATATGGATCTTGTTGTAGATTACACACAGCCCCAGAGAATTAAACCTTATTTGTTAAACCTTAGCTGGATCCTCTTTCAGGTTCACACAGAACATTCTACACTTTGCTTTGAAAACCAAGCTTTGTCAGCCATGTGTTGTGCTGTCTTTCTTAGTACAATCTGAGTTTACCTTTTTATAGCTAATTTTAGGATGCTTTGTCTCTTTCCATGATTTGATTCCCTTTAAACTGCTATGTTGTTTTTAGAAATTTATGGCATCATAGATAATAATGAACGTTATGAAAAGCCCTGTATAAAATAAAGGCCAATTGTTAATTAAGAACGTCATCATGTTCTTGACTGGTGGGTAACATTTTGTATTATGTACTTGTATAGGATCATTATTGTTACATGAACAGAGTGAAATTCTTACTTACATTTGTGCTAATCAGTGTGCAGCATGTCGCCACTCTCTGATTAGTGGGTTTCACTATCTAACCTCAACTTCATTATGTGGAAGTCATCATGGGTCTGGGAATTCACTTCACTATGAGATGCCAGATTAGGGGTCTGAAAATTGAAAACGTTGAACAAGAGGATTGATTTTGAGTGAGGGACATAGTCTCCAAATTCCCATGGTCAAGTCTTAACCTGGACAGTGAGGATCCAATTTGAACACATGGAGTCCAAGGCTTTTTGAAGTGTATCCCAAAAGAGATCTCACAAACTGAATATCATTATCATCTGGTACAAATGTAATATTCTAGTTGCTGTACCATCTGATGAGGAGTAAGGATTCTTCTACTTGGACTGTAAAGAATGGTAAGGTGCGGGTTGCAATGAGGATGGGTTCTTATGGTACTGGTCTCAGCCTCAATGTTCTTTACTTGGTCATTGCTGTGTCTTTAAAGTAAAATGAGGGTTAGGGTTGTCACCCTTGAGGCCAAGCCCAGAATCAGTAGGCTATGTCTGCACCAAAGGGTAGATTACCTGTCTGCCTGCCTTTTCCTTCCTTCCTTTACAGTAGGAAGCCCATAATCTAGTTCATGAGTTTACTAGGCTGCTTAAATGTGTCTCTGGATACACATCACATCTCACGTTTTTTCTGTGCTGGTTGCCTAGCAAACCAACCGGCATAAAAGTTCTGTGAGAGTATGCATCACCTCACTCTTGGCAGAGCTTCCTTCTGATACACACCGATTTATCTGAGACGATCAGCTTTCTCTGTGTGTGTGCGATACTGGTGATTTTCTACTGGAGCCTCTGTGAAATCCACACCATGCTGAGGTTTTTCCGCGCAGTCCTCAACTTCCTGGCCACAATCACTGCCTGGACTGGACTGCCCCAGCTGTTCAGTTACCTCTTTTCAGGACGCCTGTGGAGCCACAGAAGACACAGTGCTTTGGATGCCCAGGTTTTGCCAAAACCTGAAACGATACCTCAAACAACAAGCCATCCATTAGGTACTGAAGTTGCATTGTCAAAGCCAATTGAAGTGATCCAGGAAGCAGGCTCGGGAGAATACACTTTTGAGATGAGAATGCCTAAAGAAGAGGAAAGGCTATGGGAACTCAGAGAGAATGAAGCGATAATGATCACCAGGGATCATCAGGAGGACATCCTCCAAGAACAGGAACACAAGGAAGATATCCTGACCAACGAGACTATGCAGAAAGGAATCATGGACTCTGCAGAGACAGAGGAGAAAGATTCAGTGGAAAGCAGGGGTTTCCGGCGCAAGAAGAAGAAGAAGACAAACTCAGCAGGAGGACCCGGTAAAACCAATGGAGAACGGAAAAAAGGTAACACTAATCGCCGACCATGAAAATTATACTGGGTGTAACTTTACCAAACATTTGACTAGACATTGGTGTGTGGAATCGGTTAGGCCCGGAATCTATAAGAAACATAAATCGGGCTCCGCCTTCTAGTTTAATGTGTCCTAATTGGCTGAGATAGGATGGGATACCATCTTTCTGAAAAGTTAACAGACCTCTTAAAAAAATGGTAGTATTCAAATGATGATGGGGTATTGCTTAATACAACCTTTCAACTCTTCTACTTTTTATAAGGAATTGGTAGTGTCTTTCGAGAACTGAAAACCTTTGTTAAACAAGCAGGACTGAAATGACACACACATGCGAAATGAATATAAGCAGTGCTTCAATGGGCGTCAGTCAGCCCATCACAAAAACTCTCATATATTACAAGGATGTCCTCCCTATCTGCAGCTTGTTGCTTTTAAAGTTACCAAAACAGTCCAGTGCCACATATGGACATAATTGTTTGGTGTACGATGATGGTTCAAGACTGGCCATTTTCTCCAGTAGTCTTGACATTTACATTTCTTTTCAATCCAAGTCCAGATTGAGTTCATACAACATACTTGTGAAGTCCACTGCAGTGTCTCAGATCAGGCGACTGTGAAATAATTCAGGCAGAATAGAAGAAATGAAGCTGAAATAGCTAGCAATATAAATAAGGAGGTGGCAGGTGATGATTGCAGGACCCTCTAGTCGAGGGCACAGCACCTGACACTTAGCATCAATAATGTTACAAAGATGATTAAAAATGAATCGGTGGGAATTAAAAGTTACTGTCAGTAGCATTTAAAAGAGTGTGGTGAGCACAGGGTAGGCTTTTTTGGGGTAATTCATTGAAAGAAAGTGCAACTCTGAAGAACTACAACTCTCCTTTGGCACTGGACCACAGTGCTCATCATGTGCTACACCTGCAAAGTGATGATTAACCAGGAATGTACAGTATATTACATAAATGTTCTCCATTTTAATGGCCATCGATTAGTGAAACTTAATCAACTCTGCCATTGCAGAGAATGGAACCTTCACCTTGGCCCAAGACAAGTACCAGCCTGAACGCAAATATTAGTTTTCAAAAAACTAATTAATAATAACAACAAAACAGAAAAGCAACAGCTTCACCAAATAAAAGCACTGGAGCATTTTTCACAGACGCTAAAATACAATGTATTAAGCAGGCATTAAAGCAGGTTTGTAAATAACTCCATGGCCATCCCTGTCTTGTTCTTGTTTGGGCAATAACTAATTTCCATTGATGCCAAAGGACTAAACATCAGCAGTTTTAGCCTTAAAGAGGGAGTCCTTTGGAGGCACAGGGGTGCAGCTGCTGTTCAGAATTGTAGGTGGTAAGAGTGAGTGGACACAATGTTTTTTGAGTTATGCTTTTATTTAGATGATGTTTCTGTTATATGAACAAGATTCACATAGACGATACACAGCATTTCTGCAAATCAAGTGTTCCTTTGAGTAAAACAAGAAATGACTCCATGGGTTTAGTTTATTTCATTAGCAACACCTCCTTGTAACACCTTGCTGTGTCTCTGGTAATTTAGCTGGGTTGGGAGGATATGCTGCTTCATGGTGCTACCATCTCCTAGCTCCAGAGACCTGGGATCAGCTGGTGGTTTCTGTCTGTATGGAGTTTGCCTGCTTTCCTCAAATTTGGACGGCTTCCTCCCACATTGCAAAGATGTGGTAGTTGGTGGTTCTGAGTCAGTGTGACTGAACAGGAAATGAAGCCTAAAACAAAGCCTATACTACTATACTACTCTATAGGCTTTACTTAGTTGAAAGAGTTAGTGTGTAAGATTACATTAGTAGTCTTCTATCTATCTATCACATGCCGTGGTGCAGCATAAAGGGACTTTGTCTCTGACGCTGATGTCTGAGGTTCGATCCCCGCGAGGGGTGCAGTGGAGTGTGTACGCCTGATGAGCCCAAATAAGGGTGAAACTCGTGTCATGTACGGTTTGCATTATTTGACAGTAAACTATGTAACATATACTGTATATATATATATACACACACACACACACACAGTGCAGGTGCAGAAATGACAGCTTTAGGGCACCATCCATGTTGTCCTGTTTAATGACAGAACTAAAGGAACACCTCTTGGCATTATGCTTCTGGCCCTTAAGCACAATGCAAACAAAAACTGATTTGGCTCTAGCTTCGGAATTTGGGGTCAATCACAGAAGCTCCGTCTGGTGGGTTGCTTTGGTCGCAAAAAATGCCTCCTTCCAGGAAGATGGGTTTCTTATTGCTGATGAACCAGAAAGGTTGCAGCTAAGTGCCCGAACTGGGAAGTTTCTTGGCTTTGCAGTGAGAGAAGAGAATGTTGGTGACTGTGTGCTCTCTTGCCCCTGCAGGTTATTACATACTTTGAACTGAGCCCGTGAGGAGAGCCCCCAACATGTATATGTGACAAATTTTATATATATATAGAAATATAATTGTTTATGTCTAACTATTCTGTATTCATCATAACGCTATCTGTCTTGCTGGCTGTTTTCAATGCCATGTTGCTTAAATAACATCATCATCCAAAGCTCTATCTGAGAAAAACACTACAACAAATCAGTTTGAGTTCTCTGACCATGGAACAAGTTCTATACAATGAAATGTATTACTGTTATTATTATTGCCTGTGTTGTAACTATGTAAATCTTTAGGTCCAAATTAAGCAGTTCCTACTTGGACTGTTTTTTGGGGTGCAGTTTCTTTATAATGTTCAGAAAAAAATTATACCCAAACATATAAGAAGTTAAGAAATCTGAGAAACTGACACCCATGTAATAAAAGTATTAATTTTTGTTATCTCTCTAATATGAAAAAAAAAATCTTGGAAGGAGAGATGAGATGTGACTTTCTCAGAGAGAGACTTTCACGTCCCACAAGACGAGACTTTTTGCCAAGAGATTTAACCATGCCCGGGCCCAGAAATAAAAGACAAAAAGTAGATGACAAAGTAGAACGTCATATAGAATTCAAAAACGTTACACGGTACACATGCAGAGCAGGTCAGGGATAATGGAAGTATGAAAATTCAAAAGTTTAATAAAAATTATAGTAAAGATCGCATTAGCGCAAACAAACAGAAATTATTACTTTGCGAAATAACGGAACAGCGAAAACAGCGAAGTCTGAGACTTGTAGATCGTCTAATTCATGTTGCCATTAGGGAAAAGTAGTGTTTCTTCCCAATGAAGAGGATGCGAGAATTAAAAGATTTGTTGATTGGTGAAAATGAAATCCCATGAAAGAAAATTTCAAGCCCCGCTAGACAAGAGCTTATGCAAAGAGATTTTTTAAAGTCCTGCCCTCATAACCACGCACACAGTTCAATCATTTCTCATTTGTGTGAATGCTATTGTCAGGCACATTTCTTGTAGAGAGAAAGAAACGATATTCACTCACGGACAGTTATACGTTGTGTTGTCATGATATAATTCCAAACATGGAATGAAAATTTAATGCGATATTAACAAAAAGGTCAAAGCGAAAAGAGATTGAATATATGGACATAGGTGATATGACAGAAGTATGTAGATATTGTTTGGCTTTAAACTTTAAGTCGAAGACTTGTAGATCATCTAATTCGTGTTGCCATCAGGGAAAAGTAGTGTTTCTTCTCAATGGAGAGGCATATCCGTGAGAATTGAAAGTTTTGTTGTTTGGTGAAAGTGAAATTCATATACACAAGTGGCAGAAACGTGAAGTTCCTAGCGTGTAGCACAGGCGCTGGGGATGGCGAGCAAAGCAAGCAGGGGGTGAAGCTCCCTAGTGTTTTTCAAGAAAATACTTCCTTCTCACAAAATAACAGCTCTTATCATTGTTTAAGCAAAAGAGAAGTTTGGCACTTCATGGCACTTGTTCCCTCAACCACTACCCAAGTAATCCACTTAAAGTATTGTTTAAAGTTTTAATGGGAGTCACCACAGGTGGCTTTGGACAAGGTGGAAGTCAGCCTGGTTTGAGGACCAACCCTGCTGCCCTATTTGATGAATTTAACTTTTTCAGATGACTGTGGTACATCAAATTTGACTTCAATGCTATCTTTTTAATAGTTAATTGGTTTTCTCTAAGCAAAATTGTTATGAAAACAAGGATCAAGATGGAAGTCTCTCACAAAAAAGATGCAGATCTTTCTTAATGGAGTCTACACTCATCAGTGTGTACAATTCTTAATTTTAAGACATTAATACCTGCTATAAGTGGATCATGGGCATGTCAGATTGTAACCAGCTCATTGGACATGGTAGCATCTAATGATAGCTGGCAAAATCTTGTAAACTCTCTTGTGTCATCCACCATTGTCAGTGGAATCAAAGCCCACCTGATAATAAGAAATTCCTGGCCACCTTCTTAAAGAAGTCCTAGCTTGAAGACCACATTATGGATCAAGCATGCCAAATGTAGCATCTGGTCCTCCAGCTGAGAATGCCTGCAGGATTTGGTGATTTGTTCACCAGAGCAGGCCTGCCCAACAATTGCTTTGGGGTGATCGCAGTGTGGATTGCAGCTTGGACTCACCTCACTATTTTTATATCTGTGCCCCTTTCAAAGATGCTCGTGCCAGAAAAATTGCTTTCCCTGATCCATTTTCAGCAAAGCAGGCTGACAAGTTGGACAACTTAATTCAATGATATGAAGACCAGAATATCCTGGGCTGTGTTCCATGTAGTTGTAGTACGAGTCAGATGAAAATTATGCCTGCTTACTAAATGAAGTGACCATTCAATTTAATGTCTCTGTCTTCTGTGCAGGTGGACACTTCTTGCGGAGCCGCTATCGAAATAACTGAGGGCAGCGTTTCCATTGTGGGTAGAAGGAGTGGAGGTCCTGGCAGATTTTCGATTCTCCATCCCAAATCCCTCATTCCATCCCCTCCTTGTGCTTCTTTCCCTCCATGACCCACCCCACTCCACTCCACCCCACTCTCCTTTTTCAGACTATTTCATCCTGGCGGTGAACTTCATTCTAGTTTGCTTCATTTCTAATGCAGGTCTTCTTTTTATTCATTTGTTCAGTTCTCTCAATCAGTTATCTTGTTTTTGTTGCTTTCCTCCCCAAATTTTCTCAATCTTGCAGTTTTTCTTTCCTTTTTGACATTTCTGCCCTAAGATAACTTTTAATTTTGCTCCTCTTTCAGCAGGATGACTTGTCACTGTTCTGAACGGTCTTCCAGTTGCACTTGGCTGCTTTGCCAGGACTGAATTGTCTTCTTAGGATAGTCATTTTTTACATAAGGGCTTGTCCAGTTGCATCCCCAGTTTTTGCTGTTCTTTCTCTCAAAACTCCTTATTTAACACGCCAGGCAGGACTGTTTTAGCCACTGCACAGCTCTTATGTGTCTGCTGGGTTTTTACTTCAGTCAATAAGTTTCCCTCTCCTTCAAATCAAAAATCTTTCATTTGTGATGCTAGGTGATTTTCAAAAAGGGACAAAGAAAAGTAACATGACAGTTTAATGAAACAAAAGACATGAGCGACTGCTGGGAGAAGTGGACAGAAGTGACCACACTGGACATCTGAGTAACTGGCAGCTCAAGCACTGGCAGCACTTGAATGTTTGGTCTGCCC
The DNA here is from genome assembly GCF_016835505.1 of Polypterus senegalus. Taxonomy (NCBI): domain Eukaryota; kingdom Metazoa; phylum Chordata; class Cladistia; order Polypteriformes; family Polypteridae; genus Polypterus; species Polypterus senegalus. Next base: position 128,421,262 of record NC_053163.1, on the reverse strand, counting down.
AGTATTGGTAGCACCTGAACTTTTTGTCTGCTTGCCATACTCTGAAGGCTCACTTCCTCCAGCAGTCAGATGCGCTAATGCCGTTCAGTTTCTGTTCCCTCAGGTCCCGTGTCTGCCATTCCACCCCGTCATCAAGCTGCCCTGTCACCCAGTGATTTCACTGAGGAATGATGCCAGTTCTGCCAGATTGGCTGTGTGTGCATGTGCCTTGAAGAACAGGGAGGAATGCAGTGGGGTGAACACATGATTGCTTCTGTATGTATATATGTAAAAGAAAAAGTCATAGTTTATATAGCGCCTTCCTTTAGTGAACACCCATCCAAGAGTTACATAGCACAGATGTCTGTCCTTTATCCATTACAGGAATTGAATTAATGAATCAGACATGTTTAAATAGCTAGATGATTGATGCCCTTATCAGGCACAACAATAAAGATCATTGTGTTTAAACTGGATCAAAGCCCTCACTGAAGAGCAAGTGGGCATAATGTATAGCATATGCCAGGAAGTGTCCCATCGCCACCATTCATCACTTCTGAAGTCACTTTCTCCTTTACAGTGGTGCAACATCACACTCGAGGCATTAATCCAATCTGGATGAAATGCCAGTCTTCTCCTGGGCACCCCCACTGCCAAACTGCCAAAGCAAATTATACTGGGTTAACTTGAAGATTTTAGAATGTGGGATAACATCAGACTAGCAAAGAAAAAAATAGCACAAAAAATGTACAGATGATGCGCAAATTTACAACAAACAGAGACTGGTACAAAAAAAAATGATGCCAGGTCTCAGAGTTGGCAAGGCCACACGGCTGCACCCAGTGGTTAACCTGGAAAAGCTCACATAAAGCTCGACACGATACTCAGGGAGGGTCATGTGCTGGGTGAACTGGCAGCCTTGCTGTTTAACTCCACTAGGCCACTGAACCACATGACAAAAGTTATTTATTTTTACACTGTGCACAACTGAATTATCCATTTTTTCACCCACTCAGTCATTTCAGAGTACTAGTGACCCTAGCATCTCCGGACACGTTCACATACGTCTCGGGTGGCCAGTTAACAACATGCACACGTTTGGCATGTGGGAGAAAAGCCACATTGGTCATAAAAAGCCCACAGAGACACAAGGAGAACATGCAGATATCACATACGGCAACCGAACTGGCATTTGAACCCGGGACTTTGGAGTTCTGAAGCAACCATGCTAACTGCTGTGCCATCTGGCTGCTACAGCTGAAGCAGATATAAGAAAAAGAAAAAAACAAGTCGAATTTTTTAACTGAGGCATGGACACTTCTAGAATGTCTGCCACTGAACTGACACCGTATTCTGCATTCCAGTGTGGCTGCTACTCATTGGTCTGCACGCATGTCTGCATTGGTTGGCTTGCAAATGGCGTTGACAGCCATCTTTGTAACTGCTTAGCCTCACTGTACACTCTCATTGACCGACTTGCACCCTTTCTCTCACTCTCAATTCATTCCCTTCAACTGCTTCATTACCTAAAATGAGTGTCTGCCCCATTTGACCACAGGCTGCCCTGTCTGGTGTGGCACTTGCTGTAGGCAGTTGTCACCTTGACACTGGGAGGGCACTCTATGAATGTCTGCATGCAGTAACGTAAATCCGTTTGTCATTAGATATCATCAGGAACACCACTCGATCCCACCCTGACGTAGTGACATAATTAAACAGGACTAATGAGTCCAATGATACCCTGGACAAATATGAGTCAACCGGGCATCTGTACAACATGCTCAGAGCCGAGCTGCAGATGGGCTGCTGCCTCGGCTCCTTTAGGTTTTTCTTGCTGTCATGTGCCATGTGCCCCATCCATCCCTTTATACTTCTCACCCCTTCCTAAACTTCAGCACTCTGCTTTGGTGTAACAAACTTCTTGTGTGGCTTGCCATCTTGTTAAATGAAGGATTTCAATCTGCCTTTGTCTTAGGATCTATGGTCCTTAACAGGACAAATTAGGACAAAAATGGATGGAAATAAAAAAGGTGATGGGCACAGAAAACAAGGGGCACAGTAGTGTGGCAAGAAGTCAACATGGAGGAGGTAGGATTGAGGTCATATAAAAGGAGGTGGAGTGGGAGCTGATTAGTTGGACAGTTGGTCAGGACAGCAACATCTGCTGGGATTGGCACATTTTAAAATATTTTTAAGGAGGGCATGTATACTGAGTGTGGTTGAAATGTCAATATGTGTGAGGGGGTCTCACTTCATTCATCCATTCATTTATGAAGAAACGACCATACATAAAATATCTAAAGATTTGTACAGGTTCCATCATTTTCAACAGTCCATCCAATTTCTGAACCTACTTATTCCAATGTAACAACCTGGAGAGGGTCAGGCATCATCGGGCACTCAATTTAGAGTTGCTAATCCATCTTTGAGATATGGGAGGACACAGGAGAGCCAAAGAATAAACTAGAATAGACAGAGAGAGTCCATGTAAACTGCCCAAAGGTGGTGGCCTGCCTGGAATTTCATTAATTGGATTACTTTTTACATTGAGCCTGGCTCTTTATTATTTTACACTTTACTCAAATGGCTCATGTATTTGACAGTTCAATTCAGATTGGCACAAAGTGACATGTCTATCCATACATCGGCTTTTCAAAATGTGATTATCCAGAGCAGGAGCGTAGAAAAGCTCATGCCTGTCCCAGCAAGCATTGAGCCCAAAGCAGGAAAAATCCCTGGACAGGGTTCCAGTGTAAATACTGTATTTTAGTGTATTTAAGAAGCTTTGGTTTCAAGTTTAAAAATATTAGTTGTAGTTGTAAAAAGTAAGGAAGGCCAAAATCATTTAACAGGATATCAAGTTTGAAAAAAGATAATGATAAAAGTGAACGTGGAAAGGTGTTTTTTTTTTTGGAATGGGGATTGGAAATTCTGGCACTTCTTGAGAGCAGCGGAGGTGGTAACCGGACTACTGTGTCGTCAAAGCAGGGCATCATAGTGCCCACCTCCCTAGGGTGGTGCGTTATGGAACTGTTCACATGGCTTGTAATGGTATCTAAAATTGGCTAAGATGATGTGATTAGACTAGTGGTGCAGTATTTTATAGACATTTTTTTTTCCTTGAAATGTGTTTTAAACCAAAGAGGCATTGATACACGCAAGCATTTGTTTACAGTAGCTGCTTGTCTTTAGTCTGAGGGAGTCAACATAAATGAATGAATGGAAAATGAATGACTTCACTCCCGGGCTATTTAGTTGAATCCCCACTCAAACATGCAAGTTCATTTGCAAATATTTTATCTGGAAGGGGTTATGAGTGAACACAAGTTGAATTGCTAGTAAAAACCGAGCCTGTGTCGCAATGGGATACAAGAGTGAGAAAGGAGAAATCAGCCGGGAGCGCTGGAAGTTAACTGAGCAAGGATCTGATATTTATATGTGGAAGTGACTTAAAATACAAACTGTGTATCCCTTGTTATGGTTCTCCTGTATTTGAAATGTTTATTAACATGGACAGTGTGACAAAAACCAGCCCTGTCAAAAGCTGTCTCGCCAATCCCACCCTCAACCTCCACAGAGTAACAGAGAATAGAGGGGTGACCCCTGGAAGTTGGTGGTTCGATAGTCCTCAGACACGGAGACTCCAGTCAGAGTCCTAGAACAGAGAGAGCACACGGGCAAGTTTATCTTATCCTTTTATTGCCAATTTTCTAGATCTAAAGAAATCCAGTTCATCAGTCTGGTAACATTTATTTGTATGTGTGGTCTAAAATAAATAACGAAACAGTTAAACAACACCAAATGAGAAATACAATGCAATATCTTGACAGCGCTGTTGACAGCTCAAGTTAAACCAGTTTTGATAAAGTTGTCAATCATTCATTTGAACAGAAATACAAAGCAAATCAAACAGTTAACAGGACCTGCTGTGAAATAATCCTCATTTATCTATAGGCACAAAGAAATGCCATATCTCAAAATCTGTTGCATTTATATCATGTAGAAAGCTGACAATGGACAGTAGGCAAAAAGGCCATTTATAACTAAAGGTAAACCTTGTATTTGCATGATCTAATATTTTAGAACAGGTTTGCGGTTTCACTTCTATCTGTACTTGCGTGTAATCATTGATGCACACAACCTGGGAAACGTTACACGAGAAACAATGCACGGCCGCTTCTTCAAGCACCAAGACACAAAGTATGGTAAGTGCACAGGTACAAAATTCAACACTAAACGGATGACACAACAATTTTGAATCATTCAGGAGAGACTTTCTTACTTAGGTTGTTCCGTGCAATGGCAGTCCTCCGTTGTTTTCAGTTACTTTTGCCACGTAAACAGCCAAGCCGTTGAAACGCTAGGTACACGCAATTGCACTCTCACAAGCTTGATTAACTCTTTGAGGGCTGAATATTTTTTTCCAAAAAACAATGGTTTCACTCAGAAATCAACCTAAAACATCTGTTGCTGCATGCTGTGGCTGCCAGTTTGCCAAGAATGTGCGGCAGGCTTGCTGCCAGGCTGTCTTCGCGTCATGGTCGTAGTGCATTACATTCTGGTTTCTACCTCTTATCATTGTTAAGTGGCAGTCCTCCCTGGCGAACATTGTCAGTACCACTACTAGCTGGGGACCGATCAGCTAAAGCTGGAACCTCACATTCGTTTTCGATCACTTGTATCAGAAACCGAGTCCTACAACTCATAGTCCAGGTCAGAAATAACAGGCAAAACGTCATCCACACAGTAGTTTGCTTTACGCATTCATTTTGATCTCTCGCCAGATGTCAGTGCCATTTTTGCTGTTGTGTGCGCCTTGCTACTCACGAGAGTGCAGGGAATTTCGGTCAAACCAATGAATCTAACTTTACTTCTAGCAACGAGAGTCCAACTAAAATGTAATGGTTGATTCTGTCACAGTTTACAGTTGATTACCATCGTCAACTCCTCCTTTTGACAAAAGTTGACATCAGCCCTGAAAGAGTTAAAATCGAGGCGGTTCATCTCTCCCCATCAACCCTAACCTGACTTTTTTGTGTGATTATGAAAAATGAGTCAAGGCTGCTGGATTTTATTTAATTGGAGCAACCAGTTATGTTGCTGTAATGCAGCATTCACGAGCTATCAGAGTGTTTGAAGTTCCGCCTTGTGTCGTTCCACCTGTGAATTTCGGGTCTCACTTACGAGAAATGCGAAGTTGCTGTTGACTTGTTACTTGATCTACACAACAAGGAATTAAAGATTAAACTGTTTTTGTGATAATAAAAAGCAAACTAAACAATGAATGTGTATCACTTCGTTCCAAACCCTATTCAACCACAAACATATTTCTAGCTCACCAGGTTATATTTTTTTAGCTTATATAATTGAGTATGGTGAAAGGTCAGTGAGCAAACTGAAATAAAGAGAGGAACGTTTAGAAAAGGAACATTACAGGCTAAAGAGAAACTAGTAAATATCTTGGTGAAAAGTAATAGGGGGAGAAGTTCTTATGGGATTAGAGCAAGGGTATCACATGCAATTTTATTGAGGGTCAAAGGTAACAATTAATATACTTGACGTGGTCTGGAATTTATCAACACATTTCCGTCACAAAAAAGACACAGAGGAACCACATTGCTCATCACAATGTATTCTGTTTTGTTAGTAATAGACCGAGATTACAGTAAAAAACGTGGAAATATAAATGTCTTCCAGCCATATACTACAGTGAAGTCAGCAGAAATGTATAAAAAAATTGTGTAGCTGTTAGGTAAGCTGTGGAAAGGAGACCAGCCAAGAGCCAGTGCTGCAGTCCCTTGTGCATTCATAAGGTTCCACCTCCACTAAAGTTCTTTATGGCAGAGTTGCCTGTCACCCTTTTTTGACTCTTTGTTTTTTGAGTCATGATTATGAGTAGGCAGTGTCCATTCTAAATAGAGAGTAGTAGGTGCAATGTGGACATTGGAGAAGCATGTAATCCGGCTTAGTTATATATGGATAGTCAGTCAGTCGCTTGGATGTAATGTGTATGTGTGAAAACCTTGTTAAAGGGGAAAGCTAATGGTCATCACAGGCCTTATGTGACATGTTTTGAATAATGAAGAAGCCCACCTTGAGTTTAACACCTGGCTCAGAGATTTTCAGGGTTCAGGAGCCATCCACTTGATTTTTCACACCACTTCTGGGTTTCTCTAATTAATTGTGTAAAAGTAAGTTGCTTATATTTCTGATATAATATCTTAGAAAAATATAGCTGGAGATTATTTCAACTAGAAGAGATAGAAAGAAATCAGTCCACCGAGGTCTTTGATCCATTTTTTTTTTTAACAAATCATGTGAATTTTTTCAGCTTGTACATTTCATAGTTATAAGGCCATCTTGTGAAAGTTGTACAAGTAACATACAATCCTCATAATGAAAAGAAATCATAAAATGTGAACTGAATACTTTGAAAAATTAAATTTAAAATAAAAGAAGGAAAGGCTGTGTTGTCTTGAGTGTCTATTGGGTAGTTTGTAAGCTTGTTTAACATCTGGAGTCCAGGTTATTCCTGACGTAGCAGCAAACCATTCCATGTAACACTGCATATCAGCCACATCACCAAACAGCACAGCCATTTACAGTATACAGCGGCAGATTGATGGATCGAGACTCAAAACATGTTACAATGGTCCTTCTCTCCCATAGTTTGGCAGGGTGGCCTGCTCTTGGAAGTTTCATAGTTGTTCCATATGTTTTCCATTTAAGAATGATGGAGGGGGCTGGACTCTTAGGAACTTTCAATGTTGCTGATCTGTGCTTAAGACACAATCCTGTTTCTGCAGATACTTCCTTGACCACCTGGCTTGGTTTTTGCTTGATGCATATTGTAAACTGGGGGTCCTTCTATAGATTGTCATGCCCAAACAACTGAATGACTCCCAACACAATGTAGAAACATCTTGGTGAGAAGCTGAAATGAACATACCTGGACCAGATTCCAAGTGTCAAAGTAATGGGTCTGAATACTTGAGTCAATGTGATATTTCAGGTTTTAATTTTTAATAAATTTGCAAAAAATGTTCAAATCCTGTTTTCTGCTTTGTCAGTTTGGAGTAGTGAATGTTAATAATGTGTGAAAAAAAAAGAATGTGATCGTTAGCACAAGGCTGCAACGTAACATAACTTGAAACAAGTTCTGTATCTACTGAATCCATAATATACAAGGGTGGGCAAAAGTAGGTTTACAGTTGTTTGTATGCAAAAAGACATGGAGGTTATGGAGGTTATGATTATGCCAAACCACTTCATGTGAGTGTAACTATGAGTGAATGAACCAGGAAGCTAAAGTCTGAATTCAGTATCGGTGTGCTCTTTCACCAAAACCCTAACATTAAACAAAAATGGTGGTCAAAAAATAAATCTCAGAGGTCTGTTATTTAAGGGCTATTAAGAAGCAAAGCACACATCCACAACAATCTTGCATAACCAAGTAGTGAATGGCACAGACCTTTATATTGCTGATCTGACAACATCATAGGTCAAAACCTTCTGTCATTCTTTGGTGGAAACTACCAATCAATACAATACAATACAGTTTATTTTTGTGTAGCCCAAAATCACACAGGAAGTGCCGCAATGGGCTTTAACAGGCCCTGCCTTTTGACAGCCCCCCAGCCTTGACTCTCTGAGAAGAAATAGTCAATAGTATCAAAGAACCTACAAAATGCTGCCTCCCAAGAAAAATAAATAGGCACTGGAAAAGATGCAAAATATATGAGTTCAAAACTAAAAATAAATGCCCAAAATCATACTGTGAGCAGCATGAATTAATAAATGGATTGGGAATTGAGTCAGTTAGGTTCAGAAAAATGGGTTTTAACTGAGTACAGTGGCGAGAAAAACAATCAGTAACATATATGGTGAGGGGAAAAAACACGTTACATTGTCTTTATTTGAATACATTTGAGTCATACTTTTAATTTTAGTTGTAAATGCCACTGAAGAGTTTGAATTGGTTGCTTGAAAAAAAAACTCCTTCTGAACGTAAGCCATTTTAGGAATTTTTGAGTTCTAGGAATGTGATCACTGACAAGAATTTCTTTTAAGTACTTTAAGCCATCTGTGATGGGGAGGGAGAGAGTGGGCCAGTGTGACAGTGCAGGGTCACTTTAGATCTATGATCCTTTCATCACAGGAAGAAAGTCTGGAGTGCAAGGCACAGGTAAAATCTGGAGCCTCTGGAAGGTGGGTAAGCACACCCCCTTCCCTCACCAGGAATCATGGAAGGGATTAGGAAGAGCGTAAGTTGAGGCTTACAGAGACATGCTTTCTCTCTCTCTCTACTGGTCCCTTTGTTCAGACACCATGTTGCTGTCTCTGCGAGGAGAAGACTACGCCGGACTTGGACTTAAAACCAAATCAACATACTAAGATTGAGAGCCACCTGGTACCAAGTATATTGCACACAAGATAAACTGCTTATTGTCAAGATTGTATTGATATTTTTTTCACACTCATATTTTGCTCTGCTTATATTTAGGGCAGAATTGGAGATATAAAATTAATCAATAAATAAAAACAACTTTTTTCTTCATATCTTATTGGCTGAGGTTAAGTATAAACATATGAGGGTAATCTGTTTAAGGTCAAGTATCTAAAAGCAAAAAAGGGTTACCATAGAACTCTACCACAAAAACAGAGATCGTCAAAAAGAAACTAAATCAACATGGCAGTCAAAAATGTTGTGAATGGAGTGTTATGCAGGTTTTAATTTATTGTGTAGGTGACACCAGATATCGTAATGTACAAAACAGAGCCCCCCAGCAACTAGAAACAAGGTCCTAGTAACAGAACCCATGAAATAGTGGCACCCATGAGAAACCAAAATGGTATTACATAGGTTTAAATGACATGATAATAAGAAATTCAGTTTTTGCTAGTCAGTCTGTCACACAATTATTCAAGGACCCACTGGGCTTTACTAAAGCCTTGATCTTGGTCTAAACTGAAAACTTATGATGAGGTACATGCTGGTTTGCTTCAACCTTCGAATTTATTGGGGTTTGCATCTTTCTAACAGGAAACTGTATGGGCAGACTAATTGAGAAGGTAACATGGCTCTACTGAGCATAAATTCAATTGCAGAAGCCAATTAAGTAACAGAAAGGAGAGCAATGATATTCTGTTCTGCAATCTGCAGCTACAAGTGGAACTTTCCAAGTTCTGACTGTTCCCCGGTATTATGTAACACACTAAGTTACTATTCCCATGCATAACTTCAACTGATTGATATTGGAATAATTATAAGTAGCTAATTCACAACAGAAATTAATTCAGTAACACAACAAGAGTATAATTCCTTGTATAAAATTTCAAATAAAATCTTTTAGTAATGTTGGTGGCAATATGTGTGAGGTTCAAACAACTGGAATATTTGAAGACTTTAATGGGAATTAAGTGTAAAAAATAAGAAAGTGACCAGTGGAATATCAGATGGATGCTTCAGCACTAGACTAGTAAACATATTATTTAGCACAAGGGCCAAACAAATGAGACGACTGAGGTACTTTGATATCAGAATAATTTCCATTACCTAGAAAGAGCAGAGGTTGGGTTAGCGTAAAGAGGTCATTTATTTAAGTTCATACACAGATGTATCAACTGCTGTTATGTTTCCTTGACATGAAAAGCATAAAGTAGCCATTCTCAACTGGATAAATCACATGACCTTTCTATCACACAATCAAGTATAAACTTGACAACTCCGATATGGTAATTCCATACTCCATGTTTCAGTCCATCTGGTATAGATTTCTGTCAGTATGAATTCTGTTGTGTCGCTGAAGTGTGCTTTTCCTTACGAACCGCTTGCCACACTCAGTACAACAATAAGGCTTCTCTCCAGTGTGAATCCTCTCATGGGTATGAAGAGAGTTTGTCCGCGTGAACGTCTTGCCACACTCTGTGCAACAGTACAGCTTTTCGCCAGTGTGAATTCGGGCATGCCTCTGATAATTACTTTTTCGGGCAAACTTCCGCCCACACACAGTACAACAAAATGGTTTCTCCCCAGTGTGAATTTTTTCATGTGTCTGAAGGTTACTTTTCTGTGTGAACTTCTCACCACATTCCACACAGCAATATGGTTTCTCACCGGTATGAACTCTTTCGTGTGTCTGGAGATGACTTTTCATTGTAAATCTCTTATTACATTCTGTACAACAGTATGGCTTCTCTCCGGTGTGGGTTCTATTGTGCCGCTGAAGATGACTTTTGGCCCTGAATTGTTTGCCACATTCAGTACAGCAATATGGCTTCTCTCCAGTGTGAATTCTCTCATGTCTTCGAAGATGATCTTTCACTGTGAACCTTTTGCCACATTCATCACAGCAATACGGCCTCTCCCCAGTGTGAATCCTTGTGTGAATCTGAAGATGATTTTTCAATGTGTATTTTTTGCCACACTCAGTGCAAGAATAAGGCTTTTCTTCAGTGTGAATTTTCTGGTGCTCATCATATTGCAATCTTGTTTTAAAACTCTTTTTACAAACTTGGCAGAGTAGCAGGCCCACCTGACTTTGTGCTGAATTGTGTGATGTCTCAATGTCATCTGATTTTGACAGTCTTGAAGACTCTGCCCTCATGTCCAAAAGATCAGGAGGTGAACTTCTCACATCTGCATTCTGCACAGAGGTTTCCTGTTTTTCCCAAAAGCACATACTTTCAATAGACTCCTGGTTGTCTGGTGAGAGGAATAAGCTGTCTTGTTCCTGTAAACCTGTTGAAAGAAAAAGATATTCAGAAAACATCTCTGTTATAAAAAAAAAAAATCCTGGAGAGAAACAGCAGGGTGACAAGACATGATCTTCACATTAAGATCACGGAAGACACTTAAAAGACCCGCAAGACTAAAGAGATTGGCCACGGAGCGTCTCACGGGGATCTTAAACATGAGACTTTGGGTCATGAGATTGACCCAGGACTGTCTTGCGATGACGTAGAATATGAGATTCCTGTAAGACACTCCCTACTTACATCCAAATAAGAGCATGGGCAGCAACACACTCAGTCGTGTTTTGGCTTTGAGCACACGCAGATCCAGGGCTCTCAGCACATATAAAGCATATAAGGACAATACGTTATAAATGAAACATAGACGACTAAGCGAAGAAGAAGGCGGTGCAGAGAAAAGAGACTCAAAAGCATTGGAGAGAAAAAGAGAAAAAAGAAAAAGAATAATTTAGGTGCAAATTCAGAAAATAAGGAAAGTAATTATCAGCCCAGAACAAGTGGAATTGAAAAAAAGCACATCCAATCCGGATGTTGGTGCTATGCACATGCAGAGCAGGTTAGAGATTATGAAAGCAGTGGAATTCGAAAGGCTCAAAAAAAAAACATTGGCGCGATACACATGTGGACAAAGTTAGAGAATATGAAAGTAGGAAAATTAGAAAGTATAAAAAAAGAAAGTAAAGATCACAGTAGCACAATCAAATGGAAATTATTCCTCGAAAAAGGGAAAGTAATCACCAAGGACTAGGTGTAATTGAAACAAAAGCAGGACAAAGCGAGGTCAGAAATAAAAGACAGAGTAGAAAACAAAGTAAAACGTCATAAAAAGGTTAAAAAACAAGTTGGCCAAACGCATGCAGAGCAGGTTAGAGATAATGAAAACTGGAATTCAAAAGACTCAAAAAAAAACGTAGGTGCGAAACACATGAAGAGCAAGATAAAGAATATAAAAGGAGAAAAAAACGACATTGTCAAAACAAAGAAAGTAAACATCGCTTAAGTGCAAACAAAGAGAAATTATTAAAAGGCGAATAGAGATCGAATATATGGACATAGGTGATATGTTAGAAGTATGCAAATATTGTAAGGCTTTGAAATTTAAGTCAGAGAATTTCAAAAACGGGGTTTAACTCACATGCATTTATTGGTTACTTTGCAAAAAAAATTATTAACTGCTGATGATATTGATCGTTTTGTCTGTGCTGAAATTCCAAATAGAGAAACCTATCCTGAATTATGGTACAAAGTCATTAAACACATGTCTCACTGACCTCATTAAAAAGATTCAGCACATTGGGACTCGAAAGATTCCAAATATTGTTTTTACAGAAGTTCTGAAATAAAAGAGAAACTAATGAAATAGCAACAATTCAAAGAAAAAAAAATCATAAAAAGTGTGTATCCGGAAAAACAAAAATGGGGGTTGGCGAGCGAAGCGAGCAGGGGCAAAGCCCTCTAGTTTAAAAAATGTTCGAGCTAGACATTGGTGTGTAAAACTCATATTGTAAACAGATGTGCATAGTATAATATGCGAGTGACGTCAGGTCAGGCCGGGGAGCATGCACTGGTACAGCTTGTTGTCGCATCCACCACATGACAAAAGGGCTTTGGATCCCATTTGCCAAACCCCCAGGCAGACATGTGCTCCAGTCCCACTTTCCAGAAATGGCCATCTAAATGCTGCAGACAGGTGTTACATGGGCGTCCACCTGATCTGGTCTAGCCGCTCGGGTCCTCAGCAATGAGGATCCTGTGAGCTGGATCACCCACAAGAAATAACGAACTCTCCCTCACAATGCAGGTAATGTGCCTCATTTGGGACTCCAAGAGTAAACACTTGTTCTACACAAAGTCAAACCAGGGGTACCCAAGGATTCTCCAAAGAGACACAGTAACGAAGGAGTCCAGTCTCCATCTCAGGCCACTGGATTGCATACATGTCTCTCAACCATATTGCAAAACAGGAAGCACCAGGAATCTAAAGACTTGGAGCTTTGTCCTTTTTGCAAAGATATTGAGAGCGCCACACACCCCTTTCCAGCAACCTCGTGACCCTCCATTCTCTTTTTACTGACTTCATAGGAATAGTCACCAGAGACATTCATGCTATTGAGACTGCATGTAAAGCCCTATATGCAGTTGTGGTCACCAGGGGCCTCATGTATAACACCGTGCGTAGAATTCACACTATAACATGGCATACGGACATAAGCGGAAATGTGCTTAAGCACAAAAAAATCCAGATGCATAAATCTGTGCATTCGCCAAATTCCACGTTCATTCGCTACATAAATCCCGGTCAGCGTGAAAAGTAACGCACATGCACGCACCTGCTGTCCCGCTCCAACTCCTCCCAGAATTACACCTCTTTGAATACGCAAATCTAAATATAAATAGCCCTTAAGCTCAGCGTTCTGTGAAAAGGCAATGGCAAAAGCAAGAGGGAAAATCGAAGAATTTCAGCGAACACCAAGTGGAGGCAAAGAAAAATGTACTATTTGTTGGTTTAAACAGTAGTATAAACAAAAGGAAGTTGATCGAGTAACATAGAGTGTCGGAGAAACTCGAAAGCTCACATTCACAAAGTCACACAATGCCCGAAATAAAAAAGAAGTTGTCAGATATCAAAGTCACCATGAAAAGGCGAGTCGTAGCCCACCGTCTGAGTGTCATATGAAAGCTTAGGGTGCAGAGAAAAAAAAAGGCACACAGTGGGGAAAAAGCATGAAATGTCAACTTTAATCTCTAAATGTCCGCTTTAATCATGTAGTTGTTTTTGTCATTAAAGTAGAACATCATAAACTTAATCTTAAAATCTTTTCATTTACTAGTTTCTCAATCCCATTGTAACTAAAGTAGCATGTTAAATGCTTTCTTTTGCATTTGATTTTTCTATGTGCTCTATGTGTGTGAATCAGTACGTGCTTCCAGGCTTTCTCTTCCTCCGACAGGACACAGAATCCATTACATTTGTGATATTACAGCTCTCTGAATAATTAAAATACCGAGATGTATACATGATATCATTTTCATGATGACAGGAGTTAAAGCATGTTATTAAACATGGGAACACGGTGGCACAGTGAGTGTTCATGTTTCATGCAAGATGCTTGCTGCGCCATGCGTGACCTTTGATGAAATACTTTATTGTAGCAGTACTGTCTCTTTCAAACGTACTAACCTCCAATTCCTGTCCTTCCTTTTCTTTCTCCAAATACCCAATTGCCACACAATCAGCTCTGTAATAGACGTTAAGCCATCTGTAAGCTTAGAACGCTGATTCTTCAAAACTTTTAAGGAACATCAAAATATCTTTTTGTACGCATTTAATTATTCTATCCATCTATCCTTCCCCCAGGAAGAATACAGTGCGACACAGGAACAATCCGTAAACGGAGCGCCAGTGGCTTGCTAGTGCTGCGGCACCGTGTAGTTAAAGTTTTATCTGTATAATATAATAAACATATTTTGCTGCATTTCATCTTAAAAATGATATCATCATCATATGTAAATACGTGCTTTATAAAGTGGCTCAGGTTGTGCAATATTATAACTGTAGTGCAAGTTTACAGTGAGGTTTATTTGTACTTCTAAATACAAACAGTTCTACAAGGAGCACTTGATGGACTGATGGAGTGCGTTTAGAGTTCTTGGGATGAAACTGTTTCTGAACCACGAGGTCCGTACAGGAAAGGCTCTGAAGCGTTTGCCGTATGGGAGCAGTTCAATAGACAGCATGGCAGAGGCAGTGTGTGCTTGATGCTGTATACCGATAATTCTCTTTCCGATCAGCTGTTGTACAGCTGTGATATAAATACTCAGAGTGGTGCAGTGAGAGTAATATGGAAAAAGATGATCTGATGTGGGATCCAAGGTGCAGTGAGAGTAACAACGCTAAAGCAGCTATGGTATTTGGAATAGTTTGACCATTCCGTGGACCATTATATTGTTACAGGTTAATTACAATTACATGCATTAAACCAATAAACAATATGCAGTTCATTTCAGTGTATTTATAAAGCTGTGTCAGGGATGTGGATCTAAAAAATAAAGGATAACCACACAGGAACAGTAACACTACACTGACGCTGGGTGCTGCCAGTCTGCAAAACCGAGCAAAGAACTTGCAAACGACAGGGTATGAGCTACCGTGGAAATATGCGTGGCTTTACACCAAGTTTAGGTTTTATACATCGCGATTTGAATGTGGAAACGTTTTTACGCAACATTTTTGTGAGTACACACCGTTTATACATGAGGCCAAAGGTGATTAAAAAGACATGGAAGAACTTGAAACAGAGGAATAGAGAGCAATGAAATGCATGCAGTGCCAAAATAATTTGGAAGTTCTCGTATTTTGTTGTTTCACAACATTGAATCACAGTGGATTTAAGATAGCTTTTGTGACATTGACCAACAGAAATACTCTAATATCAATGTGAAAATAGATCTCTGCAGAGTGGTCTAAAGTAACTACAAATATCAAGTACAAAATAATTAACTGCATGTGTATTCACCCCACCAGGTCAGTATTTAGTAGATGCACCTTAGGTAGCCATGACAGTCTTGAATCTGTGTTTCTCTATTTCAGCTTTGCACATTGGGACACTGCAATTTCTTCATATTCTTCTTTGCAAAACTGCTCAAGCTCTGTCAGGTTGCATGGAGACCATGAATGAATAGTTTTTTTCAAGTGCATCCATGACTTATTAATTGGATTGAAATGTGCACATTGTTGTCAGCCATTCTTTAGTAGATTTGGCTTTATAGTTGAGGTAACTGTCTTGCTGGAAAACAAGTCTTCTTCCAAGGTGCAGTTTTCTTGCAGACTGTATCAAGTTTTCCTCCGGCATTTTTCTGCATTTGGTTTGCCCTCCACTCCTTTTAGGGCTGGCTGTAGAGAAGCGCCTGCATAGCTTGATGCTGCCATGACCATGCATAACTGTGGCATGGTGATTTTTTGATAGTGTTCTGTGTTCAAACATGGTGTTTAGTCTAATGGCAAAAAAGTCAATTTTTGTCTCATCTGACCATAGAACCTTCTTCCAGGCCTTGTGGTAATATCTAGAGATATCACATGCATTTTGTTTAAACAGTGGCTGTTCTCTTTGCCACTCTCCCATAAAACTGCAACTGCTGAAGCAACCAGATACAGCTGTGTTTTGCACTGTCTCTCCAATCTCAGATACTGTTGCTTGCAATTTTTTCAGAATTCTAGTAGTTCTTTGGGTGTCCTCCCTCACTAGTCATTTTCTTACAGGAACACTCACTTTTGGAATCGGACTGCTCTTGGCAGATAACAGCTGAGCTGTCAACTGGACTCCAAGGGATATTCTGTGTTTTGGATATTTTCTTGTCTCCATCCCCTGACTTGTGCTTTTCAATCACCTTTTATGCAGTTGCTTCAAGTGTTCCATGGTTTTCTTTGTGTAGTTGAGGCCACCAAACTGACTGACCACAATTTGGACCTTCCACATTCAGGTGCATTTATACTGCAATCAATTGAAGCCTCAGGCAAGTGACCTTCATTGAAGTAATTCTACGGCTTCTAAAACTACCTGGGATCAATTATTGTGTTTTATATGTGTAATTAATTTAGACCACTTTGCAGAGATGTGTTTTCAGTTTGACACTTAAGAGTACTTTTCCATTAATCATTATCGAAAAAGTCAATGTCCTAATGTGACGGGCCAAATCCTTTCTAAGTTAAACAGTGGATCACAAGGACTGTTTTGGAGTCAGACATTATGAAGGTACTTCTAAAGACAAAGGGTTGTGAGAATATTTTGAGCAAGCTATGAGCTATGCCCCTGGCAGCATTTGAAAATATTTGAACTGAATGGTCTCCCTTGTAAAATGTCTTTTAATGTTCTTTATATACTTTTTACAATTTTAATGACATGAAAGGTGTCAGATATGCGGGTTAGCTGAGTGTCTGGGGACTGGTTTAAGAATTTACATTAGGAAGAAAGGATGTGTGGCATATTCATTGTAACACTTTCCACTACCACCTTCAGAATTGAGAAGTTGTAATGAGTGAGCACATCATTTTGGAAAGAAGGAGACCATTTTAACAATATGCCTCCAACAATTATTGTGAACCCAATACTTCCTAAAGTGTTGCCTGTCCTTCCATTACAGAAGTTAGGATGGACATCTCTGTATGAGATTCCAGTTCCTTTCAGGGTACACTGTTTTAACCCCATGATCATTTTTACCATGACTATTCAGAGCCATCAATTAACCTAACCAGCAAATCTACAGGAAGTGGTTCCTGGAAACTCAAAAGAAAACCCAATCTGAAATAGGGAGAGCTTGCAAGCTTCATGAAGTCAATGAGTGGACTAAAATTGAAGCAGAACTTTTAGAGACAAGTTTTAGAGATCAGTTAACACCTGTGCCACCAGCTTTTTGTCATTTGTATCCTCCTCCATCGGACACGTAGTGGAGCTGCACACTGATACCTAGAAATTAAACATAGATCTTACATAGACACAACCCTAGATTTTTCCAAGATCTATTCCCAATATTTCAGAAACACTTACTTGTCCCAAAGTTGCTGGCAGATGTTGAAAATGTTGGATCTCCTCCAGCCTTCCTGAAGTAAGAATCATTGTCGGGTCCTGGCTGCAATGACTCCAATTGTAGTGTCTTTACATTTAAACTGTGCAACTGAGGAAACTGCATCTTTGGAGAGGACCATAAATCATCTGATTCTTTTTCATATGAATCCAGTCGACAGGTGTCTTCCATAAAAGTGCCGATATGTTCATGGCTGGGCGTTTTCATATTGAAAAATTCCATTTGTGTGTTAAAGTCAAGGAAGTTTGCCTCCAGTTCTGCAGCCATCATTATCTGGTGACTGCCCCTCTCCTCTGAGACTCCATCAGCTAAAGTGCAGCTATCCTCGGGAAGCATCTGCTGAAAAGGGAATTTTTCCCCATCCATGTCATGCATATATCTGTGGATCCATCGGAGTTTGACTTGGAAGAGCAGCTCCTTTTGTTCTACTGAAAAGAAGACAACACTGTTTATTATTTAGTAGGATGTCCTGCACCAGGAGGTGCAGCCCACCAGTTACCTTGTGCATGGATTAACAAAATATGTGAGGTGATCTGGGGGCAAAGTATGTAACTGTTGGGAGTGCAATTTTGCCTTTTTTATATGTTTCATTTTTTTGCTCATGTTGAAATTTTCCCCCAATTCCTTCTTTGCTTGTTTTTTTTATAATTCCACCCTGGCACTTTTCCCAGCTATTAATGCATTAAAGAGGGCTTCAGATGTCACCTAAGGAGGCCTATATGAACCACCTGTGGCGTCAGTTCTGTGCAGATTTATTAGCAGTTCCACGCTTGTATTGTTTGACCCCCCCCCCCCCTCCCGTTTTTGACTTTTCACCTCTTTGCTTGGATTACTAGTTTTTCGATATTTTAACTTTGTTCGGTTATTGATTTTTAGATTTGAGGATTTGATTTTCCTCTTTTGGTTTGCCTGTTTTAGGAGACAACGTTTGTAGCTGCTTTGGAGATTTTTGCTATTTATTGTAGGGATGAAAACAATAACAGCAAGAATTGAAAAGATTCAGGAGAAAAGGCTTAGTTATTTAAACAAAATCAAAAATGTTATTTAGTAAAATAACTAAGGGAACCCAGGCAAGGCAAAGTTGCTGAATCTGGTGGAGTCAGCCTGATTGTATTCAAAGAGTGTGCTGGGCCATTGTGTGAATTTTTTCAGAGTCTCCTCAATCTGAGTATGATCCTACAAAGTATCCCTGCTATATGGAAAACATTTTGTATGGTATCAGATCCCCTAATAATCTAGCCAAAAGACTACCAAGTAGTGATTCTGACTTAACATATTATGCAGATCTTACAAAGGTTACTATTCACTCACATGTGACCTCTGGTCAGGATAGTAATGGACCTTCTGCAGTTTGCTTACCAAGTTACAGAGGTGTTGACAATGTCGTAATTTATCTGCTGAATTGAGCCTATTCCCAGAAAAGATTCCAAACTGCTTGGAAGTTCTATTTAATGAAGGTTGATGTGTTCTGGATGACGGACTACTTAACTGGTAGACTACAGTTGTGTGGCTTAATAAGTGTGTATTGGGACATGTTCATGAATACTATACACTTCCCATAGGGTACTATACTGACTCCCCTCCTGTTTACCCAGTTCATCTCAGGCTTTTGATACAATACTGGATTCAACATCATCTGCAGAAATGCTCCGATGACACAGCCATAGTTGGGTATCAGGGGTGTGAAGAAAAGTGACTACAGGACACTAGTGAAGGACTTTGTTGATTGGTGGAAACTGAACCGCCTGATGCTCAAAATCAGCAAAGCAGAGAAGATAATTGTAGGTTTCAGGAGTGTTACCCCTGGTCTGCCCTTGATTCTCATTGATGGTGAAAATGTGGAGGAGGTTAGGACATACAAGTATCTCACTACAGTATATATCTGAGCGACAAGCTTGAGTAGATTACTAACACAGACGCTGTTTTCAAGAAAGTCAGATTCACCTATGTTTCCTAAGGAGGAAGAGGTCGTTTGGTGTATTTGTCCCGTTCTTACGTGTGTTCTACCAGTTTGCAGTGGTCAGTGATTTTTTTACACTGTAGTGGGCTCAGGAAAAGCCATTAGTGTGGGGTGACACAAACAGACTAAATAAACTGATTAAGAAGGTTGGTTTATTCTGAACAGAGATAAGATTCTAGTTAAAAACTGATTGGTTAAAAACAAAAACAATAATATCTTATGTTAGAAGCCTTTTTGCTGAATGAGTCAGAACAGTTTAACTATATCATGCATATGCGTGTCAGAGTTCACCTCATGGGCTTGATCAAGGAATGTGCTAACGTTCTCTTCTCCTTCTCTTCTTGCAGCTCCATGAAACCACCCATTGAGGGCACACAGCCCTGCCTCTTTAGTTTGTGCATTATAAGAAACCTGGAAGGAGCCTGGAAAGAGGTGCCTTTTGTGATCAGATGGACCTACCAGATGGAGCTCCAGTAAATGACCATTAATTCTGCGGTGAAGAGCCGAATGCTTTTGATATTATTTACCCAAAGGGCTCCTCGTATAAACTCCAAGAGGTGTGGTTTTTGTTGGACTTTATTCAATTGAAAGGGATGACTCGGTTGGTGCCCTAACTTTTCATCCTTCTGCAACTTGTCATTCCTGCACTCGGCCACACATAGTCAAAATAAATATTCTCCCAAAATTTTTATTTCTATTTCAGAGTATTCCTAAAATTATTAATTAACCCTTACTTTAAAAAATAAGCTTGATTCTAGTAACAGTTTGTTCATATGGAAGAAGAAAAAGAACAAATATTAAAAATAAAGTATAACAAAGATAAAAAGAAGAATGTGGTGTAGTATTGTTGGACTACCAAGTGTACTACTGGGTTATTATTTACATTTCTATCCAAAGTATTTATGTATATTGAAAAAAGCAAAAACCCCAGCATTGACCCCTGAGGGACATCAGTTTTAACATCACTCAATTCTGATAAAGTTCCTCACACCATTACCCTTTGCAAATCAAGTCAAGTCAAAGTCAAGTTAAGTGTCTTTATTGTCATATCACCCATACACTATATTGCAGCGTACACTGGCAAGAAATAAAAATCCCCAGGACCGTAGTGCAACATATACTTTAACACAAGACAAGTGCATGACAGGTAAAGAACTACATTATACTATCCACCTTAATGAAAAAAGTGTCTTGTGTCTCTGCGATCCAATGGATTACAAACATTAGCACTGGTTTTATGAATCCTGTACCAAATTCTATACAACAGAGCCATAGCAACTGGACAGACACACTGCACTACAAATGCCAACACTGAGGTCTAAGCTGATTACTTTCAACGTCTCTTGGATGGATAGCACCACTAGTAATAGAAAATTAAATCAGGCTGAAACTGACTTCTGGTTGAGCGAACGCTGGCAGGACTGGTCACCACTGCTCGCCGGTAAATGTTTTTATTTTGTATTTTAGTTTTGTTTATAATGTGTGTTTAATCTATTGTTTGGTGTCCTTGAGTGTTTAGAAAAGTGCCTACGAAAAAATATATTATAATTATTTTATTGAATAGAAAAAAAAATAGTTAAGTGAATAGATTGTAATAATTTGAAATACATAGTAATACATAAAAATAAAGCAATAATAAAAAACAGCTGTAGTAACAAGTGTTTTAACAAATATACTGTACAGGAATAAGCTACTAGGAGAAGATCTGAGGGCAGGAGGGGAGCACAGAGTTCAGAGTCAGCCAAGGAGTAGAAGCTGTTGCTGTGGAGCCTGGCAAAACTGGTTTGGATGCTACAGTACCTTCTGTCAGATTGAAGTGGGACAAAGAGACCATGGGAGGGGTTAACAATGCTATAGGCTTAGTGGATGCAAAGTTTTATAAAGACGCATTTAATGGAGAGCAGAGAGGTCCCAATGATCTTTTCTGCTATGTGCACTTTCAGTTGTAGGACCTTACAATCAGAGGCACTGCAGTATCCAAACCAGACAGTAATGTGGCTTCCTGTCTTTCAGCCAGTTTTGTACCATTCTACATACAATACCCTGAACTCTCACTTCTTAAACTTTGATGCCCAACATCTCATGTGGGATCTTATCAAATAAATCTCTCTTTTATAAAAGCAAATCCTGAGACAAGACTTTTTCAAAGAGATAATTTCAAGTCCCGTGAGATGAGACTTTGGCCATAAGATTTTTTTAAGTCACGCCTTCTTCTCAACCATATTCAACCATGCACACAGCCCTCTCACCTCTCATTTGTGTGAATGCTTTTGCCAGCCACCGTTCCTGCTCTCTCAGCTCTTATAAATTTGAACGTTTTCCGCACTTTAAGTTCCCAAGAAAAGAAGACTTACTATGTACTTATTGAAGAATTTCATCCGTAAAGGTTATCAATAGAAGAAATGAGTACAAGGGCAATCCTAGCACCGAGAAATGATTTAGTCAAATGAATTTACGCAAAAGTTGTTGATTGGTTACATGGCAAATTGGTTAAATGCGTATCAATAGACTATGCTGAAACAGTTGGTGGTGCAGAAGGTGAAAACATCAAATTACAATATCCTGTACAATATATACAATTGTTAACACTGTACAGTCTTTCACTGCCCTCATTACTTTTGAAAGAAGGATGTATGCAAGAAAGGTAATGTAGTACATCTTCCACAAATAACCAAAGGAGATCTTGATATGCCATTCATATTAAAAAGTTAACAGTTTCTCGTTAGAATAGCTTTTGCAAAGACAATTAAAAAATTACAGAGGCAAAACATTCAAACAAGTCAGTTTATTTATTAGAGAGAAAGAAACAAAATTCACTCACGGGCAGAGATACACGTTGCGTTGTCATGATGTAAGTCCAAACACAGAATCAAAATGCAATGCGGTATTGATGAAAATTGAACTCAAAAAATTGTTTTTACTGAAGTGTAAGTTGAAAAAGTATTTGTGTGTTAATTTAAATCCAAACAGAACAAAATTATATAACGCAACAAATAACTCTAATGCAACATGAAACATAATTTACTTTCAAATTATTACATTTTACTATTTTTAATATGGTTAATTACTCACTGTAATGTAAAATAGTTAGTTATATTATGCATACTGTATGTAACAATTCCCATGAAAATAACAATCTGTTTAAATTGTACATCAGCAGCCCCATACGCGAGCGGCTGAACCACAAAGTGGCTAGTGCGTGGCGCCAGCCCAGGGGTTGGCGAGCGAAGCAAGCAGGGGGCAAACCCCCCTAGTTAATAAAAACAATATCATATGCATCCCTCTGTTTGTATCCTTTTCCTGCGCCCTCACAGTATTCCAGCATGTTAGTTACACACCACCTTCACTGTCTTAATTTACTCATGTTGCATGTAAACCTTATCGTCCAACAGTTACTTGGATCTGCCTGTTTTTTTTAACGGGGTCATTTTTGCTATTTTCCGGTCCTTAGGAATTTCCCCAGTGTGCTGAGACTTTGAGGAAGAGCATCAAGGAAGCCTCATCTGGTAGTTATCGGAATGAACCAGTGTGCCAGTGTAAAGCCAACCACAGTTTAGAAGACTCCTAGTGATGTCAGACTCTGATACAAGGCATTTTTATGATGTCTTTCAAATGTTATTTATCATTCTTTTGTCTAAAGGTGGCAGAAAAGGTTGTGGTTGATATGTCAAAGCAAAGTCTAGTTAGAGGTCACTTTTAAATGTGTCAACTCTAATTAAACTTGTATAAAATATGGTTTTAAAACTTTTGCAGTGTTTTAAAATATACAAAGATTAGTAAAAGACAAATTATAATAATCTTATTTGTGGCAATGATAGTATTTCTTCTGTTAAGACTACTGATGTATTTTCTTGCAACTATTGCTATGTTGCTAAAGGCAAAGACATTTTTAGGTAAGGTCTCATGAGCAGCTGTCTGGACTCTCAACCACAGCTCACCTCCAAGTCCTTACTACTGTACAGTTGTCAAAGGAGTGGACTTACAGAAACCACAAGCAAGCTCAAACAAGGAGTAAACAGGCACAAAGTAGAGGCAGAAGAGAGAGGGATCAATTAGGAACTCTTAATAACTTCCCATTTTAGGACTCAGATAGCAGTGAAATTAAACAGAAATCCTAAAGAGCAACATAAAACTGTCTGGGTCAGCATTCTCTCCTTTTATTTTCATTTCCTTCAAATGTCAATCTATACATTTTTGCTCTCTGTACCTAGAGGTCAGTGTCTCAGAAAGCTTCATGTTGTCACATTGGCAATGGTTACAAGGCAGGAGGTGGCTCAGTACAGAAAGTCACTCAATTGCATGGCAACTGGACACAGCGATATTCTCGGATTAGCACAGTAGATCTAATGGTCTGTCTTGGACATTAGGAGGAAGTCCATGTAAATAGAGAAAACAAATATAACATTCATGTCAATGATAACAACAGGGACATACACTACTTATTTAAAGCCTGGTTTGTAAGTAATTATTCCTCTGCTCAGTATAACGTGATTCTTAAGAGTTCCAGCATCCTGAGCTTCAGTCCCTTGCTCAGCCATTCTCTCTGTAAAATTTGCACTTATACCCAATGTTAGTGTAGGGTTTTCTTCACATACTCCATTTTTCATCCTCCATCCCAAACATGTGCATGTCTGACTAATCGGCAATAACAGATTGGAATATGTGAGTCTCAGAGTTTATGTGTGTGTGAGAGGGAGCACTGTGATCGACTGACATCCTCTCCAGGGTTGGTTCCTTGCCTTGTGCTTAAAGGTGAGGAGATTTATCTTTTCCCATCTGCAACCCTGAACTGGATTAAACGGGGTTGAGAACTTTGTTTTATTTCAGCAATTTTAGGACTAAAAAATGTGAACATAAACATGGTGTTTTGGAGCCTAATCTGAAACCTCAGCAAAAGGTGGTCATAAAAATAAAAACCACTGACTGTCTTAAGGATCCTTTTTGCTGAAACCTCATAATCCAACTAGTGGATGCCCGGGCTGTAGTGTATGTGGAGAAACTGAGAGTTTTAAGCACTCCTACTCTCAATCCTGTCATTTAGTCTTGGTCCTTTTGTTGTTTTTTTTTAACTGGCCTTCCCTACAACAGAGCATCAGGGTTCTTGTCTAGCTGACCATGTCTAGCTGACCAGGTGTGTGTGTGCACATTAAATTGTGATTTTATATTAAGAAAATGTTTAGTAATCAAAAAAGTAATCCTGTGTACAGTTTTATTTTATTTGGTACACATATATCAGACTCACATTTTGAACACCACTACACACTTAGCATAAAGGTGATCACAGCATTGTGCCTCTGCAATCTGACCAATAATTTAACTTGGTCAAGACAGGGAAACCATTAGCCCCTTGACTGTTGGCTTTGTGTATTTCGGTGCCTTAATATAAAAATGATTGCCTCTGCTCTTTTGAACTTTGGCTTCTCAGTCAGCACCATTCCTCGGTAGACTCAGACTATTGTGTATATCAGCATTTTCAAATGCCGCATCTCTGATCAAGTATGATGTGGCTCTTTAGTCTGCTCTCATACTGCTCCCACTGGCATTCCCATTTCTCACGATGCTGTTTATTCATTTTTGCATTGCATTTTTCAGTCCCATGTTTAACCCATCTTGTAGTGACCATGTAGCTAGGAAGAGTTTGCATCTGAATCTCATAAATATAGCTACTAAAACAACAACAGCTTTGAGTTCAGCCATCCCAGTTTTCCAGTTCAAGTGTCAGCAAGTGTCCTGACATAGCTTTTGTGAACTATTAGGAGAGCAGTGCTGGAAACGAGATTCAATATGAAATTGTTATAGCTTCTCTTTCCCAGCTTTGTTTTAAATGTCATGATGGCATCCTCACTTTTTGCATTGGTCATCTTTGGAGTTGTAAATACACATGTTGCTTTTTCCAGTATAATCCACACCACCATATTTCTTCTGGGAATGGTCCTGCATGGAGTCTGATAAGACCATCTTCACCCATCTACACTCTGAACTGGATTAAGCAGTTTTTATAAAGATGAAGAATTATCTTTACATAGATATTTTCTCAAACATTCTGAATACAATTCTGAGTTGTGGGGACCATCAGTCTTTTAATAATATATGGATATGTCTGGCATATTTGAAGACAGTTTATCAATGAGGTCCCATTTAACTCCTTCACAATACAAATTAAATGTGTATATAATTTCTTTTGGTTTTAGGAATGGTAAAGAATAGAAAAAACATCACAATTTGTTTGAAATAAACTGAAACAAACCTGACAAGTCCGGCTGCATACTAGTGATTGACGTAAAAAACAGAGAAAGATTAGAAATGAGCTACGAAGGGCAGGTGGGTGAGGCTTGCATGGATGTTGTGCATTGTGTGGGGCTCCTTACTCTAATGGGACATCGGAAAGATGACAGAGTAGATAACCTAGGGTTAGGAGCAGAAAGCGGGGAAGAAACATATTCAGTAGACTTTGAGATTTTGGAGTAGGCATCAGGAGGATTGTGATCAGGAGCTGGATCAGGCAAGGAGACAAGAGTTTCATTAGAAGATGAATCAAATGATAACTGGGAGAACTGTTGAGGAGCTGCTCTCTGCTTCCCTTGCAAAGTGGATAGATAAAGAGAAAACAACTTTCGTTTTGGAGATGACTTAGCAAAGGAGACACCTCTTTCATGGAGGACATGTTTTAAACGGGCTACAGTCCATTCTTTAATGTTGGGCGGGGCTGATTTTGAGGTAGGCATAGTGTGTGGACTGCAGGAGTCAATTGGCCTACAGCGAGAGTTGGACCGAAGGCAATGGATTGGTTTTGCATTGGACGTTGATGGAGTGACTACAGCTGAGCGTCGGTATTTTCGTTTGGGAGTATTCATAGCAATACAGATTGGAGATAGGGGTTTGGGTGACTGCAGATTACACATTTCTTGAAAGAAATCATGGTGTGGGTTATCATAATGCAAATCCATGAGTCAAGGTGGTCAGTGGGAGATCAAGGATTTGTGTGAATGAAGAACTGGATGAAGCAACATGCATGGGTGGTGAACGTTGGGAAGGAGGGAGAGGTTAGGCTTCTTGCCAGCAGAAGCAAATTGACCAGGGTCGAGGTTGTCCTTCCTCTCAGACTTCTCTTTCTTAAAGAGACATTCAGACATAATCAGATGAGGAAAAGCTTTGCCTTATTTTTACCTGAATAAAGTAAAGCACAAAAAAATTCAAATGTAGAATAATGAAAGAAACCTGATGATTGGAATTCTCTCAGTAATACTTTGCGTTTTCACAGAAACTGTGACAGACTTGAGAGCATTTGTTTTATAAACTTTTAACTGTTCCACATTTACAGTTGAAGATGCCGTATGTCAAACTACATAAGATCTGATACTGCCACAATCTTAAGAGTGCTCATAATAAAGATCTGCCTGCTTTCCTGATTAGATGGTCTTTCAGTATGGAGTGGACAGCTCAGAGTCTTCTCACAACTCCTGGACACTAGATTCAAAACTCAGCCTGTTCAGGATTTAGAATGACCTGCTCATATCTTTCTGTAGGTACTTCATTCTCCTTTCAAAAATATTTTTTTAAGGTTAAAAGAGAAAATCTGACCAGCCCGTTATGTGTGAGTGTGACCTATGATGACTAATGATAATTGACACCTAGTGCTGAAGGAGTACAACACACATCATTGGGATAAACAAGTTCAGAAAACAATCTGATGCATAGACGGACAATGTAAAGTATTAATGTGTTTAAACAAGAGTACAAAACTATAAAACCAGTGTTATTAGTGAATTGGGTATTTCTAAATAAATAACTATAATTGTAAAACTTTTTCTGTCTTTTAAACTTTTCAGCTTTGTTTGACAATATTTATCTGTTTTGTAACATGGACCTCATTTCAGCTTTCATATTGCATCCTGTTTGCTGTTTGTTCACTATCATGCAAAAATGGTTGAACAAATGTTCAGAAAATGTTACAGGTAGGTTGCAGCTGGTCCAAGTGGGGTTCATGTCAGGGGAACGACAGTTTAAAGGCCGACATGGGCATTTCTGGGATATCTGATCTTGCAGATTAGACATTAAAACCTTTGCAGCATTCTAAAATACCTTTTGCTATTGACTTTCCAGTTAATTAATTTTTGCTCTGGCCTCTAATTTTTCATTTTAACCAGTGTTTCTGGTACTGATGAATGACTGACTTGATTTTTGGTTCTGACCTTATTTTGTTTTTTTTTTTTGGAACATGCTTACCTCCTGAATAATATCATCTATTTTATTGTCTACTGTGAGTCAGTAAATTAGGGTGGGCTTGTGTACGGTGGGTTTCTGGTTGGAAATCTTACACTTAAGTTCCAGGCTATAGGTTCACTAACTGAGTTGGCATCAGTGTCTGCACTTAAGGAATTTTCTTGTCTGATCCATTATTTGTTATGATGTGTTATGTGTTGTTGGATATAACACACATGCTATCCAAATAATGGGACATCTAGGGTTTCATCTCTGGCTAAAGTGTCCTGTCCTTACCTTTTATTTATTCTTTTCATTTTCTTGTAAATTATACTAATTGTATATTTGTACTTTATTATTTTAGTGAATATTGCTTTGTTATTTATTATTTTGTATTAATGTATTATTTTAATTATGTATCTCTTACTAGTTATTTCTATGTGGTTCCTTGGTGTCTGCATGTTGAGCCTAATGGATAGGGACCCCTGGCCTATTTAACATAAGAAACCTCGGCGCTATAACTGAAAAATGTGCTTTTATGTATGCTTGTTTGGCACATCTTCAAAACTGAAATTTGGATCTGTTTTTTTTTTTTTTTCGATTTTATAAGTACTTTTGCTTGTGAATATTCAGGTTTCTGAATACTCCAGTCTGGACTTTCTGTTTCTTTATACTATTTATATTATTATTGTAATAATGTGTTAATAACATTAATAGGTCAGGGGTTTTAACAGTCCCCCTTGCCCTTTTGATATTTGTAAAATCTTCCCCGTTTTTGTGAGTGTGGGCCACATGCCCAGTTTCATTAGTTTCCGGGTCAGGCCTACTTTATGTTGAGAGACCAGAAGAGCTTTGACGCCAGAAGGTGATTATTTTTGGGCAATCTTTATAGTGGTGCCCCGGTACCAGCCCTGGTGCAACCTCTGAGAAACCTCACGGAAATGGGCAATGCAAGAGACAAAATAGAGGTGCCCGTCATCAAACCAAAATAGCGCCAGAAAAGATAGTAATAAAATATTTGACTTCAAAATGGAAATTCTAAGCTATATATTGACTATAGTTGAAATCCTTGGACATTAAAACCCGAAATGAGTACAAGTATATTTTCTAGCCTAAGTCTAAGAAAAATGAAAAAGAAACTCAAATCCTAACAGCTTCTCTGTTCTGTCAGGTCCTAGATGAGAATGGAATCACACCGATGTCTTTAGAGGATCATTTAAGCTGATATACACCAAAAATAGCACTTACTTTGGAGGGCAAGAAATCAAACCGGCCCCATCAGACTACTGGATTTGCTGCCATTTCCTCTCAAGAGTTTCCCACATGCCTTTTGGCAAACTTTATACTTTTTAATGGTTGGTCTAGATTGGCTATTTTCTCATAAAGACTAGATTTCAGTGGCATTGAGACAACTGTCACCTCAGCCCTGAAAGATCAACTCGTTCGGAGTTCCAACATGTTAGCAGTCCAAAAAAGTGCATGTGTCAACCAAAGTGTCAGTTTTGGAATACACTGTTCACACACACAACACAGATTTGCCATTATCTTTTCATTTAACTGAAAAATCTCCAGTGTTAAATCAAATCTTATAGTGTTAAAGTAACTGTCAAAGTATACATATGGAAAGAAAGGCACTATCCAGTAAAGACACTCAAAATGCTAACTTGCTGTGTTTGTTTAACTTCCTTATGGCCTTTTAATATTTGGTGTTGTTTAATGACCTCATTTCTTAGTTTGATGCGAAAATGTTTCATTGTCTTTTTGATGTACTTTTGCATAACATTACATGTATACACCAGGGAATTACCATTTGAAACTCATGTATGACTGAATGCCAGAGTGGACATCCTGAAAGATTTAGTAAATTTCCAGGGCATGATGAATTCTTAAACCTCTAGGGAATTACAGGATTCCTTGAAATCTATTACCTAATGCGGTGTTACACTACCAGTCAAAAGTTTTAGAACACCTCGGTTTTTCTTCAGATTTAATCAGTTAAAATGCAATGAATGAGCTAAATGGTGAAAAGGTATATAGTAAACTTCCAGCGGTTTACATTTAAAGTCTAGGTTAGCAAAAATCAAAAAAAGGGAAATTTCGGAATATGGCAAATGGGCTTTCTTCAGGGAACAACTATTAGGTTACAACCTTCAGATGTTCTGCAGCAATTAATATAAATTAAGCCTTTCTAGTTTGCACAGGTGTCCCAACTTCTGTTTATGACTGCAAACCCACAGTCTGTCTTAAAGCAGAGTTGAAACAGAATGTGTTACTACACCCTCTGAAGTAACAGTGATAATGGCAATTAAAAAAATGAAACCGCACAAAGCATTATTACCCGTAGTGTAGCCTTTTCATTTAGGGACATTATTAAAAAATTCAACGTGTCAGTGAACATGGTGTCCTACACAATCCTAAGGCAACTAAAAACTGGATCAAGAGATCTGGCAGATCCAAAGTCACAACCCAATCAGAAGAGAAGTTTCTGAGGGTCTCCAGCTTGCTTGACAGGCACCTCAGAGCACAACAGCTTCAAGCACAGCTCAATGGTGGTCGAAAAAAGCAAGTCTCAATTTCTACTAGGAAAAGGAAACTTTGTGCTGCAGGTTTGACAAGATGAATGGCAGTAAGAAGGCCATTCCTTAAAGGTCAAAATAGGGCCTTGAAATACCAGCTGTGGACTATTGCAGAAGAGAAGAAAGTCTTATGGACCGAGGAATCAAAATTTGAAATCTTTGGTTCATCATGCAGGGTTGTTTGTATGCTGTTGAGTTGGTGAAAGGATGGTTCTCAGTGTGTAACACCAGCTGTCAAACATGGAAGAAGAAGTGTATTGGTCTAGGGTTCTTTTGCTGGAGACAGAGTTGGTGACTTGCACAGTTAACTGGCATTCAGAATCAAAAGGGTTACCACAGTTTGGCTGTTATATCAGCAAAAGGTGTCTACTTTGATTAATCGAAATTTTGAATAACATTTTGTACACTTAATGATTCCTTTTTTATTTGTTCTATGCCTCGATTTCATGAAACATCAAGACATTAAAAACTGTGTGCATTTCCAGAAAAAATGGAGGTGTTCTAAAGCTTTGACCTGTAGTGTATGTATGAAGTATGCCATGAAATTAACAGGTCAAGCATACACAAACAACATCATGGTATACACAACACACATTCTGACAATAACAAAATACTGCTCTGAGACTAGCTGTAAGGTTTTAGGTAAGTTTGTAAGGTCCATAATCTTAAAACAACATCTTGAAACTGGGCAAAACCTGAAAGAGACAACTAAGCTAAGAGACAAGGAAATTTTCTAACTTCATTGCCTCTTCCATGCTTAGAAATGGCTGCTGAAACAAGTGCACGGTACTGAAGTAGCGCTGGAAGACCAGTTGTTCAGTGGAAGCCAGGTTCAATGTACTTTTGGAAAGAGTGAACTTTGTATTTTAGATACTTTGTTTTTGCATATACTGCTTTAAATTTTCATTAATATGTCACTATTGTAATAACAATCAGTGAAAAGTAGCATCTGAACACATGCCCTTTCAGCACCATACACTGTCTGTACTGAGGTGTGCTATGTGTAAACGCTATCAACCCACCTTTGAATTAAAATGGTTCTTTAAAAAATAATGAGTCCTGGTAATGTCATGGAGATTTGATTTCTTTTTAAAGAGATCATCTATAGCAGGCATGCTTTTCTAATATCAGACTGCACAATTCAATGTTTGTATCAGTTGGAACAACCTCACTGTGAGATTCCTACATTTAACTTCCTACTTTGTAATGCTGATTAGTTGCGGCTGAATGTCTGCTTTTTGCCTAGCAGCTCAGGAAGAGTAGATGTTGTGTAAGTTGGCTCTGTAATGGTGTGGCACCTTGTCCAGGGTTGGTTTCTGTGTAACACCTGATGAGACTGTGGTAAGGCTTGCTCTGAAATGAACTGAGAAGGCTTTAAGGCTGTTATTACAATAAGGCTGATTAAAACTTATGACAATCAACAATTTTCTTTTTGTATATTTATTTAGGGGGATCCAAGGATGCTTGCATTTAATTGTTAACATTATAGTTTTTTGAGTTGATCAATAGCAAAAGAAGGCCGTTTACATGTAAATTAATGTTTTAGGCAAACTCATGCCTATTATTGTTCCAGCCACACATTTTCTAACCTGCGCATTTAGTTTAGGGTCACACAGAGCTGGTGTCTGCCTCCTCCCTGGCCAAACTGGGTTTAAGGTGAAAACCAGACCTGGTCAGGGGGCAACTCTCATACCTTCTGACACTTCAGAGTCACCAGTCAGCCTAACACACGTATTGAGAGAATGTCCTGTACTACTTGAAATCCATCTTTCCAGCTCAATGCATTCATAATTCATAGAGCACCACTACTTTTTTCACTCATTTGTTTCAAAAACTTTTTAGTTATGGTCAGATGGTCAAATACCTCCAATTATCTTTATGCATGATGAATTCTTAAACCAATAGGGTATAACATATGACTAAATCCACAAATGTATGTATTAAACCCAATTAATTCAATAACTAAAACCAACAAAAAAGTATGAAGCACAAGGACGCATGATCACTTACCCTCATCAGGCAAGCCATAATGCATTGGCACATTTGAAAATAACACATTAAAGGAATCTTAGGTTAAACATGTAAATTGTATATTGTATAGTTAACCAGAAAACTTACTTTAAATAAAAATATTAACTTATCCAAATGTCATTTTCAAAACAGTATGAACCATGCAATGAATGAAACAGCAGAAACTTACCAGTTCCATGTGGCCACAGACTGAAATGAAGAGCTGCTCAAGACTTATGAGGTATCGGACTCTACCATCTTGTCCAAACCATTGGGGGTGATTGGTGTTGCCAGGCTCCACATTGACTTAGGGCACATGTGATTACCAAAGACAACTGTGTGACCATCAGTGGCAGGCACAAATTCAAGCCTTGGATCACTTATAACATCAAGGTATTTTAGGTTACTTTGGTTTAAGCTATTCCTTACTTCTGTGATTTTGCAAATGTTTCACATTTCCTACTCTTTCACTTTTTCTTTAAATCAATCAAAGACATTAAGTGATATCATCCATTCTTCCATCCTGCTAATATCAATACATTTACATATGTAATATTTATTGAGCCAAAGTCTGTCTTACCACATGTCATCAATATTTTATGGGGTGTATACATTCTCCCTGTACTGTATCTGAGCCATTACCTCTCTAGGTAGCTGCCTACTTTTAAAATCTTTGTTAAGTTAGATGTCTACTCATTTCAGACATACCAGAGACAGAATGATGCCTTTAGGGTGCAGAACAGTGCCGCATTGCTGCTGTTGTACGCTATTTAGTTTCAACTAAATAAAGAGAAAACAGAAATTTTAGTGGCAATAATGGATATAATGAGGGTATTAGAAATAAACTTGATTCATTAGGATTAAAAGTCAAGACAGAGGTAAAGAATTTAGGGGTAACTATTGACTCTGACCTGAATTTTAAATCACATATTAATCAAATTACTAGGACAGCAGTTTTTCCACTTAAGAAATATAGTAAAAGTTAGACCCCTTATAACATTGCAAGATGCTGAGAAATTAATCCATGCTTTTGCTTTCAGTCGACTAGATTACTGTAATGCTCTCCTCTCAGGACCACCAAAAAAAGACATAAGTCGATTGCAAGTAGTGCAGAATGCAGTTGCTAGAATCTTTACTAGGAAAAGAAAATCCGAGCACATCTCTCCAGTTTTGATGTCACTACACTGGTTACCTGTGTCATTTAGAATTGACTTTAAAATACTGCGTATGGTTTACAAAGCCTAAAATAATCTCACTCCATCTTATATTTTGGAATGTCTTACACTTTACACTCCAAATCGTAACCTTAGATCTTCAAATGAGTGTCTGCTTACAATTCCAAGAGCTAAACTTAAAAGAAGTGGTGAGGCGGCCTTCTGCTGTTATGTACCTAAAATCTGGAATAGCCTGCCAATAGGAATTTGCCAGGCTAATACAGTGGAGCA
Organism: Polypterus senegalus; assembly: GCF_016835505.1. Lineage (NCBI taxonomy): Eukaryota > Metazoa > Chordata > Cladistia > Polypteriformes > Polypteridae > Polypterus > Polypterus senegalus. The sequence continues at coordinate 128,387,753 of NC_053163.1, read as the reverse complement.
CTTTAAAACTCTGCTGAAAACACATTACTTTAACATGGCCTTTTTATAACTTCACTTTAACTTAATACTGATACTCTGTATGTTCAATTAATTATCATTACTATTCATGGCATTCATATTCAAAATTCGTACTGACCCCTACTTTCTCTTCTGCTCTTTTTTCTGTGGTGGTGATCTGCACCACCACCACCACCTAATGAAAACACTGTGATGTCCTTACAATGATGTATTAAAGGCCAGAAATCCACATGACCGTCATCATCAAGTTCTTCCATGACAGCCCTGAATACCATGAGGACTGATTGTGAGGTCATTTATGTTAGGTAGAATGCCTAGAGGGGGCTGAGCAGCCTCGTGGCCTGAAACCCCTGCAGGTTTTATTTTTTATTCTCCAGCTGTTTGGAGTTTTTTTTTTGTTTTTTCTGTCCTCCCTGGCCATCGGACCTTACTTTTATTCTATGTTAATTAGTGTTCCCTTATTTATTTTGTCTTTTTTCTCTTTCTTCATCATGTAAAGCACTTTGAGCTGCATTATTTGTATGAAAATGTGCTATAGAAATAAATGTTGTTGTTGTTGTTATGAAAGTCCTGGCTTTGGTCCCCAGGTGTAACTGCCATCTGTGTGAAGTCTGAACGTTCTACATGTGGCAGTTTTCATCCTGCATCCTGTGGATTGTTATGATTGGCTAACTGATGACTTTAAATTTCCCTGGTGTGAGTATGTATGTTTAAGTTTATTGTCCTATGTACATAATACAACGTGGACATAGTAAAATGAAATATATAGTTGGACATTCCATTCCAAAGTTATGGGCATTTTTCTGAGATGGCTTTCCACAAGATTTTGGAGTGTGTCTGTGGGAATTTGTGCCCTTTCAGCCAAAAGGGCATTTATGAGGTCAGGTACTGATGCTGGACAAGACCACCTGGCTCACAATCGGCGTTTCAGTTCATCCCAATGGCTTTCAATAGGGATGAGACCAGGGCTCACTGCAAGCCATTTAAGTTCCTCTATGTCTTTATGGACCTGACTTTGTGCACAGGGGCATAGTCACGCTGGAACAGAAAGGGATCTTTCTCAATCTGTTGCCACACAGTTGTCTAAAATGTCTTTATATGCTGTTACATTAACAGTACCCTTCATTGGAACCAAGTGGCCTATCCAAAACCCTAGAAAACAACCCTAGACCATTATCCCACCTCCACCAAGCTTTATAGTAGGTACTATGTAGTCCAAAAAGCTGTGCTCTCCTCGCATCCATCAAACCCATATTCATCCATTAGATTTCCAAATAGTGAAGCGTGATTTATCATTCCAGAGAACAAGTTTTCACTGCCCCAAAGTCCAATGGAGGTGTGCTTTGTACCACTCCAATTGACACCTGGCACTGCATTTAGTGATCTAAGGCTTGTGTGCAACTGTTTGGCCATGGATACCAATTTCTTGAAGCTCCAGACACAGTTCTTGTATTGAAATTGCTTCCAGCAACAGTTTTGACTTCTGAATGATGAGAAAAAGAGAATAGGTGATTCTAAAGTGCTCTGCGGTTTAGGACTTGGCAGCCACGCTCTGTGAGTTTATATGGTCTACACCATACAACATCATATAGTACACATAGGAAGTAAAAATGTTAGGACTGAATACACAATGGGTGGTCAGAAAATTGAGAGTACATCTTATGAGACGGATTTAGGAATCATAGTGGACTCTAAGCTATCGACTTCCAGACAGTGTTCAGAAGCCATTAAGAAGGCTAACAGAATGTCAGGTTATATAGCACGATGTGTGGAGTACAAGTCCAAGGAGGTTATGATCAACCTTTATAATGCACTGGTGAGGCCTCATCCTGAGTACTGTGTGCAGTTTTGGTCTCCAGGCTACAAAAAGGACATAGCAGAACTAGAAAAGGTCCAGAGAAGAGCCAGGAATTGTTACATATGCATTATTTTCACTTTTACTCTAAAAACTTTTGTAAAAACAATAATTGTCCTTTATTTCCGACCCTGGGCGTGGTTACATCTCTTTCTCGCAGGACGTATAACGCTGTTCAAGCTGTGAAGGGGGGGCGGCTGAACGCGCGCTAAGGAGATGCCCTCGGATCATCTGCTGTCTTTCTGCTGCTGGCGAGCTGTATGTTCTGCTTGTCGCATGTCATTGTTTTAATAGCTGGGAGCAACTGATGTGTGTCTTCCAAAAGCAATCCAACAACTGCTAAATAATGGCTCACTGTCTTGTCTCACGTGACATTGTAAAAACAATACTTGTCCTTTATTTCTGACCCTGAGTGTGGTTAAATCTCTTTCTCGCAGGACGTATAACGCTGCTCACGTTGTGAAGGGGGGGCAGCTATTGTCGTTCTGCCCATCAATCATTTTAAAGCTTGTACAGCCGCTGTGCTTTTTGCCACTTCATGTCTCTGCTGCTCGCATTGTGAAGTTGTAAGGGTGGCTGAACGTACACAAGGAGAAGTGGTCGGATCATCTTCTGCACGCTGCGTGCTTTGCTTGTCGCTTGTTTTAAGAGCTGGGAGCAAGTTAAAGTGTCTCTTGCAGGACTTCAAATTGTCTTCTGAGAAAATCACGTCTCGTCTCCCTAGTCTGCCTCCCCAAGATTTTTTTATAATAGAAATAAATAAGTGGATAAGATTGGCAAGCTTTGGTGGGCTGAATGGCCTTTTCTCGCCTAGAGTGTTCTAAAGCAGGGGTTCTCAAACTTGGTCCTGGTGGACGCCTGTGGCTGCAGGTTTTTGTTCCAACCAGCTTCTGTTTTTAATTGGACTCCTGGGCTAATTAAGCGAATTGTTGTTTCCCAGATTCCCTGTTTTGGGAACAATATACAAATTAGAAAGCTAAGTTTGGTTAAAAAAAAGTATTATAATGTACTAAACAGTTATATGTATTTTTTTCTTTCTAACAGTATTTTCATCTTGATTGTCATTCTACTTTTCTAGGTGTTCTAATTGTTTAATTAATCTGTTATTTACTACTTTGTGGGGCTGACGCTAAAGTAGTCGCGTCCTTTCACAATTGAGTGTTGTTTCCTTGGGTTTCTGCTCTGCTTGTTTTTAATTGTCATTATTAAGATTCAATGAAGGGAGAAAACTGCACAGAGAAAGGGCGAAATATAATAAAAAGAGAGTTAAGCATTTAAATCTATAGCAAAACCAGAAATATTTCTAAGTTTCTTATAAATGTAAAAATCATGCTGCTGTGCTTTTCTGAATGTAGAATAAAAGATAAATAATACCAGCTAATTAAATGAGATCAGTGCTATCAAGTGTTGTCACTGATTAGGAATCTGGTTGGAACAAAAACCTGCAGTTACAGGGGTCCCCCAGGACCGAGTTTGAGAACCCCTGTTCTAGTGCTGTGAGACCTTCATGGCTGGCTGAGATGTTGTTGCTCTTCCAACTGACCTTCCGATTCTGAGATTTACACTTCACAATAATGACACTTACCGTTTACTGGGGCAGACCTAGCAAGGCATAACTTTCACATACTGACTTTTGGCAATGGTGGCATCCTATGACTGTACCACATTTAAAGCCACTGAGCTCTTCATTCTACTGCCAATGTTTGTCAATGGAGATTGCTTGGCTGTTAACAATGGGTGAGGTTGAAACACCTTAACTCAATCACGTGGAGGAGGGTCCATATACACTTCTGGCCATACAGTACATAGTATATATTCCCTTTATGGGACTGGCACTTCAATCAATGCCTCTGTTCCTTAAGTCTGACTGACACGGTCTACTTTCTCCCTGTTTAAAACTCCTTGGTTGATATCTGCTCACAAGTCTCCTCCTTTTCCATCACTTAACACTATTTTGCGAGCCCTCTCTTGGATTTTTAATGCTTTTGCTTGGACAGCCATTCATAATCTTCTTCCCTTTACCAATCATTTGGAAGATACATTTAAAGAAGGAACACACAAACCTATGAAGATAAGAAATTTGACAAACGAGTGCACACCATTCAATCTATTAAGCTTGTTTGTTTAGCTAACAGTTAAGCTGTCCCAGTATCTCATCCAGTTACTTCATAAAGGTTGTCAAGGATGTTGTTTGTTCCGGATTCCCAGAACTCTTTTCATAAAGAAGCACTTTCTAGCTTCAGTCTTAAATGCACTTCCCCTTAATTTCCATTGGTGTCCTCTCGAGTATTTGATTCACCATTTCGTTAAAGGAATTCTTCTGGATTCTTGGAGCCCTTTCTTCTCTTGTACAGCATCATTTTCTGTCTTCTTGACATTTGGATTTAATCCTTAGTAGACACGTGGCACAGTGGCTAGTGCTGTTAAATCACAGTGCCAGTGTCTGGGCTCAGATCCTAGCCTACTCACCAGTGTTGTGGAGTTTGCATATACAGTAACTCCATTTTGTTTTTTCTTCACTTACCCTGATTTGCTCCCATAAATTTGTAAGCCCACTTCGATGTTCACTCAAGTTTGGTGCAATGTGAGAAAGTGTTTAAGTGTGTCTTTGATCTGCTCACATTGACAGGTGCTTTTATACCACAACCCTAAGATATTTGGAATAGGTTAAATGGGGACTCTATGAATGATTATGATCTACAATGGACTAGCATTGAATCTTAAGGCACAAGGATGGATTCCAGCTCCACTGATCCTATAGGTAGATTTAGAAAATAAAAGGACAGATGGATACAAATTTGCAGGTGTGACGCTGGCCCAGACACACACAGACGGACAACGGTTTCTCACCCAACACACCCATTTATTTACAATATTTACAATGTTCATGCACTCACAAACCCCAGTGCCTCCAGCACTGATTCCCCCAATGTCCAGGCCACACAGTTCCACTGCCTTTCTCCTGGCCGCCTCTAGTCCTCCCTCCAGCTCCGTCCTCTTCCACCCGACTTCTGCCGATGACTGGAGGGAGACGGCCCCTTAAATGGGAACCCGGATGGGCTCCAGCTGCTTCCCGGCATTCCTCCATAGCCACACCCCAGTGTGGCGGAAGTGCCGGCTGCACACCCGGAAGCCACCCGGGTGTCCCCTGTCGTCTACCTCCCAGCACTTTCTGGTGTGGTGGAAGTGTTGGGCTCCCGGGATATTCAGGCACTGGGGAGCCGCCTGGCGGTGGCCACGGGTCCCTACAGGGCTGGGCTTCCAAGCACTTCACCCGAGGCCCCCAACATAACCAGGGCGGACGCCCCCTTGCGGTCTGGAGGAGGCACAAACCGCCCTCCGGTCCTCCTGGGCGTCACTACTTATTAACATCCATCAAAACAACAATTTTTCCATTTTCCTTCTCTGTTCCAACATACCCACATCCATTTCTGGCTAGACACCATATTAGGCCTCACCCATTTTAAAATTAAGGCTTGGTTGGTAACATATTCCTTGAACCAGGAGAGAGATCTTCTAGGTATAGCCCTACGTAAGTGTATTAGGGCAACTGTATGTCAAGAGTAAAGTCGACATGTTGACTTTATTCTCGCCGTTTATGTCGAGATTAAAGTTGACATTTCCACTTTATTCTCATAGTTTATTTTATAATTAAAGTAGAATGTCATAAACTAAACTTCATCCTAAAATCAATGTTTAATTTACTAGATTTTCTCAAACCCTGTCATAAGTTAATGTGGCACATTAATTGCTTTGTGTTAAGTGTTCCCCGAGCCCTGTTAATCGCTACGCGCTTCTTAACCTGACTTCCTCTACACTAAGAGGAGGCACACATAATCCATTCACTTCATGATATTCCTGCTCTCTGAAAATTTAGAATGCTAAGATACTTGATATCATTTTCAGGATGAAATGCACTAAAGCAGGTATTAAACATGCACAGTAGTGAGGCAGTAGTGCTGCTCCCTCTTAGTAAGGGGTCCCCAGGTGTATGTTCAGTGTAGAGAACTTTATGGCAGGTGTGGCGAGGCTCCAAAAAACTGGATGTATGAATGGCTATCGCACAGGTTTAACATAAATATTGTGTAAATGTTGGGTTCGTGATTTGGTGGTCGGAGACACAAACACAGAATTCAATGGATGTTCTTCTGAGCAGGTTTTCTTTATTGCATTGTCTCTGTCTGACGTACCAAACCCCCAGTTCCTATCCTTCCTTTTTCTTTCTCCATATAACCAATCACCACACGATAAACATCTTTGTGAAATTAAAACTAGTTATAAATTTAGACCATGGAGTGTTCAGATCTTTTAAAAAAATCTTTGTTATACAATTTTAATTATGCCATCCATTCAGGGTTGCGGCCATCCCAGCAAGCATTGTGTGCAAATGCCAGCACATCTCAGGGTGAATACGAGCAACACATACACTAGCAGGGTCAATAATACATAACAAAACCCCACATCCTACATGACTTTGAAAGGAAACTGAAGCACGCCGAGTAAACCCACCAGAAAAACATGCAAATTCAAGGCATGGAACACCAGAGACCCCTTTGCTGCGAGGCAGCAGTGCAACCACCAAGCCTGCACATGATTAATACATGCTTTAATGCATTTCATCATGAAAATTATATCAAGTATTTATCTTAGCATTCTAAATGTTCAGGGAGCAGAAATATCATGAAATGAATTTATTGTGTGTGCTGCCTGCGCCTGCCTCCTCTTAGTGCAAGAGAAAGTCAATTTAAGAAACATGTAGCAATTAACATGGCTCGGGGAACACTTAACACAAAGCATTTAATGTGGGGTTTGAGAAAATCTAGTGAATTAAATATTCATTTTAAGATAAAGTTTAGTCTACAATGTTCTACTGTACTTTAATGACAAATTACGATAATAAAAGTCAACATGTCAACTTTAATCTTGACATAAACGGTGAAAGTAACGTAGAAATGTCGAGAATGAAGTCAACATGCAGACTTTATTCTCGTTGTAACCGTCGAGATTAAAGTGGAAATATCGAGAATAAAGTCAACATGTCGTCACACTATTACACAGTACCCAGGTACATTACACAGTATTGAAAAAAAATATAAGAAGTACAACTTGGCTTGCAATATTAACCAGTAGTATAGAAACAGTATTCACAGATTTGAACATAATGGTCCACAGCCGACCTTTTAAAACCAAAGTATCTCCAGGCACCGGACGTGACTCCTTTTTTTTTTAGCAAAAGTTCTTCTGTGTCATCATGTTCAACTTTATCGTTTGCTACAGCTTCAGTTTCGGAATGTTCTCTGTCCATTTTCACAACGCAATATCTCCTCTACCACATGTACTCTGTTGCATACGTTTGTAGTAGTATAGCAGTGAAAAAGGTCCCCCAGTTTCCCGCTGCGCTACATTCCGAACGTTGTTTAGGCAATTTAAGCCGGTGTTGTGATATAAGAAAAATCCATATCATAACAAAAAAAAATGTTTTTCAGTATGAACTAGTATACCGCCCAGCACTAACCAGCAGCTCCAGGAAACTAGCACTTCACCTGGTACTGGCAAGTACTGGTGGAGTGGTGGCTCTGAGGCTGGGGATCTGCACTGGCAATCGGAAGGTTGCCAGTTTGAATCCTGTAAATGCCAAAAGGGACTCTGCTCTGTTGGGCCCTTGAGCAAGGCCCTTAACCTGCAAATGCTGAGCACTTTGAGTAGTGAGAAAAGCGCTATATAAAGGCAAAGAATTATTATTAAGAAAGAAGCTGGTCACACGTGTGTAATTCTTAACTATTTTATTAAAGTCCACTAAAACAACAGTACTTACGTTTTCCATTCACTGATCAAACATACCAACCCCCATGTCTGCTTCTGGCCAGACACCACAGCAGGCCCTGTTAGGGCAGGTTTATACTTCACGTGACGTGACGCGTGCTCCAGCAGATGCTACTGTTACACGAGCGGTGTACTGTTTATACTTGTGCGCGTACGTTACGTAAATCTGGAAGGGTTCACCAGGTGGCTGTGCGAAATATCATCACGGTGAGAAAACGTTCAGCTTCGCTGTGTTGTGAATTGCCTGAAATATCCAATAAAACGAGGACACCTTGCCACAATATCTCTGAAAGGGGTGGAGGTTTAATGATTAAATCCATCACTCCAGGGATGCGCCCATTCCAGCTAGCATTGGAAGGCTCATTATGAGGGACAAGCAATGGTTTAAACTGAAACGACTGTAAATAATCATAAAACAAAACATTAGGGCAAATCAAAAAAAGTGGCCTGGAACAGAAGGAATTCCAAAACCAAAAGAAAACCTAATGCTAGGGCTACTTCATAATACAGTAAATTAACTACTCTAGAAAAGTTTTAGATAGAAGTTTTTTCCAATGAGGACGAAGATACATTGTGGTGTCGCTGAATTTATAATGAAACATTACAAGTGCCGCTCACGATCATGTGATTTGTAACTGTGTGTCACATAAACAAAAGATGGTAATGGCAAAATAAAAATTTAACTTTGTCCAAATAAATAAAAACTAGCTCAAAACCGCCCAAAATAAATCCTCCATAATAAAAACTTTCTTCAAGTACATAACACAAAAGAAATTATTTTTAGCTCATTAGTGTTATATAGAGAAATCACTTGACACGGATATATTTTTTTTTATTTTTATTTAAAAATTATATTTGATTTTTTGGCATCGGTCTTTATATCTATTGGGATTTTTGTGTTTCACATGATTAGCAATTCTTTGCTTTCACAATTGTTTCTTAATTATGACTCCATCTCTGTTAGGCATTGGTAGGTTGTCTGTAACAGATTTTCAAATGGAGATCTCTAACAACTGTATTTTTTCTTTTGGTGTACATATTCATCCATCCATTTTGTTAACCTGCTTATCTAGGGTAGGGTCACAGGGCCACTGGAGACTAACCCAACAATCATTGGGCACAATACAGGAACAATACCTGTGCAAGGCAAACACACACACACACACACACACACACTAGGGTCAGTTTAGCACAGACAAGAGAAGAACATGCAAACTCAACACAGGAAGCTCCTGGGACATAAACCCTGGAGTGCTCCCAATACTACACCACCAGGCCATCCACGTACAAACTCTTAGGACGGGTTTATACTTCATGTGACGCATGCTGCAGCGGACACTCCTGCTACGCAAGCATTGTACGTTTATACTTGTGCGCCTACTTTACAGAAATCTGGAAGAATCCACCAGGTGGTAGTGCAAGATATTATCACGGTGAGAACAGGTTTGGCTTTGCGGTGTTGTGAATTGCCTGGAACATCCATTAAATTCCGATGACACCTTACTGCAATTCTCTGAAAAGGATGTTTAATGATTACATACATTAATTCAGGGATGTGTCCATTCCAGCTATCATTGGGCACGAGGCAGAAACAATCCCTGGACGGGGACTCAGCTCATCACAAGGTGAATACAGGCACTCACATACGCTAGCGTCATTTTAGTGTAACAAAATCTGCATATCTTTGGAAGGAAACCGGAGCACACTGAAGAAACCCTGCAGGAAAACATCCAAACTCCAAGCAGAGAATACCAGCGATGTGACTCCCTGCGAGACAGCAATGCTACGGCTCTGCCACCGTGTCACCCCCATGTGTGTAATTATTAACATTCATTATTTAAACACAATTAATGATCTGTAAAATGTAACATACATACTTTATTGCATTTCATCCTGAAAGTGATATCAAGTATAAATCTTAGGATTCTAAATGTGCAGAGAGTTGGAATATCATACATTTGATGTGTTCTGTGTGGCGATTTATTGCTGTCAGGTGAGGAGGAAGCCTCAGAAAAAAAGACAGCACAGAAAACAGTATGTGAGATTTTTTAAATTAATTGTGTCATTATGATTGGGAATATGGAACGTTTGAATATAAAAGCACCACGAATGTATTAGTATGTCATCATTTTGCTTCACCACATCACCATTCATCAAACATCGAAGCGTGCACATCGATCTCGTAGGATCCGCAAAGCAGCTTTCTGTCACATGTAGATAGTAACCACAGACTGACGTCACATTCCAACTTTTAGCACACTGCATCCTCCGACTTTTTGCTGGTACTGCAACTTGTGCATGCGTCGCATTCATTTCTGAGGACCTGCTCAGAGGACAAATGAACGCTGGGAACGCATGCCACGTATGATGCGTTCACGTATGCGTTCTGAGCGTGAAGTATAAACAAGCCCTTAGCCATCAGTGCGTTATATTCAGAAACCAGATGTTTAACTGCTTAGAAGTTCTTTGTGGTCATCATATATGCCCTTTGCTAAGGTGGTCTCCTGAGAAACATAGCAGAGAGAAAGAAATGCATTAACTTAAACAAAAGTTTGAAGCCTAAGAAGAGCCATAGAAAATATACAAATCCTTCAAACTGTCATCCACACCAGAAAATGTGCCAGACAGGCCCACAATGTCCAAAGGGTTAAGGACTTCAGTTAAAGGATAGTTGTATTTTGGATCTTGGTGCTCCAGCAGTTACAGGGGTTAGGCTACAACCATGTAACAGGTCCAAGATAATTTAAGAAAGCACTTGCTCTGAGGCCTGTGAACAAATGTCCCCACTGGATAGTTTGTGTAAGACAATGTCATAGGTAAATTCCTGTGAGTACAGCTAATATCTTCATATTTTACATACAAATATTTGCTCACAACCAAATTTTAATTTCACAATTTAAAGACTCATGCACTTGTAAACAAATACACATACTAACAAATAATACAGACATAAGTGCTGCTGACATTTTTAATTCAGAATCTGTAGTAACAAGGAATGTAAGGATTTTTTTTTTATTAACAGTACATGTTAACCTGAAGTGTCTACTACACAGCTGCTAACACCAGTGAGCCATGGCTTTAAAATGGACTTGTATCCAGGCCAGCAAAGCACTCCCTGTTGTGTAAGTTACAACTCAGCAGCTTAGATGACAGTGAGGGCATCACACAGTTCAGTTCTGTGAATACATAAATAAGGCTGGGTGGGTACACTTAAAAAGGATCAAAACATCTTTTTTTGACTACATCTGAATGTCTAGAAGCACAAGTGAAGGCAGAAGAAGCCTTGAGAAGGCAGTCAAATGGCTGTAGGGTTACAGACAGCTACTCTACAAAATATTAAACATACTTAATTCAAAACTGGCCTTCTATGGTGCTCCCCATTATCTACATGTGACTTTCACCACTGTGTGCTTTTGCTATTATGGAGATTCAGGCTAGATCCAGAAGTGAGCCTTAGCACATCCTACACCAAGAGGGAGAGTGACAATATGGAGATAATTAGGAGCAATGCAATTGTTTGAAGGGGTTCTCATGGAGACAGAGAGCTGATTAGCCTACTCTGGTTAAACTGTATGTTTCACATTCCATTTTCATTGAATCCTGCACCCTTCACATTTGTATAAGTCATACTTACCAACGTTTGTACACGCTGGGAGATGCATACTCACCAAAAGGAAGACACGAGGAGAAGCAGATGCATGTATTCATATAAACACAACACAACACACGCACACACATTCATAGCTGCCTCTACCAATTCAGTGACACAAGTTTCATGGACTTCCGCCCAGTGTTTCTTAGCAGTGGCAAGTTAACTTGTAACTTACTCACCTCTTCTTAGACTAAAATATAACACACCAAAAAAAGCAAGCCATGATAACTAATGCACACTCCACCACAATGATTTAAATCCGCCCTCTTTGTTCCTTTTACTGTCCTACATTTTTTTGCTGTATTGCCATCCTGTATAAGTTTATTTCTTGCACCACATATGCCCCATTCTAATGAGGAGTGCGTTCATCAGCTGAAGGTGCGTGAAGTGTGTTAGATAATGAGAAGTGGAACACGAGCAAAGAATTGACTGAAGGACATGGAGGCAAACAGGTGAGTATGGGCTTATAGAGATCTGGGGTATATATACTCAGCAAAAAAAGAAACGTCCCTTTTTCAGGACTGTGTATTTCAACAATAATGTTTTAAAAATCCAAATAACTTTACAGATCTTCATTGTAAAGGGTTTAAACAATGTTTTCCATGCATGTTCAATTAACCATAATCAATTAATTAACATGCACCTGTGGAATGGTCGTTAAGACCTTAACAGCTTACAGAAAGTAGGCATTTAAGGTCACAGTTCTAAAAACGCAGGACACTAAAGAGACTTGTCTACCGACTGTGAAAAACACCCAAAGAAAGATGCCCAGGGTCCCTGCTCATCTGCATGAACGTGCATTAGGCATGCTGCAGGGAGGCATGAGGACTGCTGATGTGGCTAGGGCAATAAATTGCCATGTCCACACTGTGAGACGCCTAAGACAGCGCTACAGGGAGACAGGAAGGACAGCTGATCATCCTCGCAGTGGAAGAGCCCGGATCTCAATCCCATTGAGCACGTCTGGGACCTGTTGGATCGCAGGGTGAGGGCTAGGACCATTCCCCCCAGAATTGTCCAGGAACTTGCAGGTGCCTTGGTGGAAGAGTGGGGTAACATCTCACAACAAGAACTGACAAATCTGGTCCAGTCCATGAGGAGGAGATGCACTGCAGTACTTCAAGCAGCTGGTGGCCACAGCAGATACTGACTGGTACTTTTGATTTTGAGCCACCCTTCATTCAGGGACACATTGTGAAACATTTTTAGTTCATGTCTTATGGTGTTGACTCTTTTACTGTTACACATTTTACACATTAAGTTTACTGAAAGTAAAAACAGTTGAAAGTCAGAGGACGTTTCTTTTTTGCTGAGTATATATACCTGGATGTAATGTGGGGAGTAATGGTCGTAAGGAACAATGTAGCCAGGGGCATAACAAAGACATCTAATTCACCTCCTGGACACATGCAGTACCTACTAGTTTTTGTTTCTAGCAGTCATTGAATACCTTTAATTCAAGTCCTTATGTAATTTTGCTTCTTAGTCCAAGTCTTGCTATTACTATTATTATACTTATCATCATCAATAACAGCAACAACAACAGCAATAATAATAATAATTAGTTGATAAAGCATTAAGCAGCCCTTTGTAAAGCACTGATCATCATGAAGCTCAAATGCACATATACATTCAACTAGGTATCACAAACTAGTTGTCAAAAAATGAAAATATTTTCTTACTGGCTGCTACAGGTCTTCTTCTGTTTGGAGTGGCAGAGGGTAGGTAGCCTAGATGGTAGATAATGAAAAACTCAAGAAGCAGGGGTTATAACCTCTAAATTCTTCCAAACATGAAGTGCTAAGTTAGGTAAGTAACCCAGACTGTTCACTGTGATAATGTCAAGCAAACCTTTCCTAACCAACAGATTTGTTACAAGCAACACCCAGAAGAGTCTCGCTGGGACTGTTCAGGATCTAAGACAGAGGGTGAAGGTCAGAATCCAAGCATTTACCCAAAGAAATGAATTCAAGTCCCCACACTATGTAATTCTAGATATACTCCCAGCAGACTTTTATCTTTATATTTCATACTTATGGAAGTACAATTTGCTCTTCTTGTACTGTATAGTCTTTGTGCCCCTCCATGGTATTTTCCCTGTATGTTACTTAACTGAAATACCATGCGCTTTACACTCTGAGCAATACTAACACATCCTGGACTGTGTTTTATTTTCCTCTCCATAAAGTGTAGCTAGTTGTTATTCCCATTAAAATACATTTTCCTTTGTTTATTCCACCCAGTTTCTTATTATCTTTTCTCATCAACTCAGTCTTTTGTTTTCCCACCAGACACAATTTTTTTTTGTTCTTTCTCTGAGTAGACATTGAAATTTTCATTTGTTTGTCCACTAGGCATTAAAGTTTTATTTTATTCTATAAACCTCTCATTAAATGAAGTTCTCTTTCATTAATTAAAAAAGTTAAATAAATAAATTAACACAGAACTCTGAAGCCCAAAAGTACAGTATGTAAGTACCCCTGCAAGTAAGTAAGCTGATTGGGGACCTATTTACAATACTTTATTCATTTTCTGAAATAAAATAAAAAGACTGCTTTGTTAGCAGCTTTCTTCTCCGCTTTAGAAAGAAGACCAGCCTTTATAAAACAGAACCCTTGATGCCACACCTGTGATGCAGTCCGTTCATAACATAATGTGTGACAAATAAGCAAGACAAAGGAAAAGGTCCCAAGATACCAAAATAGGGAGAAGTCAAAAAAACTACAGAGCTCTGGGACCCCCTCCCTCATTTTAAGTCCTCTTTTCTGTCATTCTAATGTACATCTTTAGATAAACCAGGGCAGCTGTCACAAATCTGCCGAACTTGATGTATTCCCAGATGAGGGGAAAAATCCAAACCAAACTTGTTTTGATTAATTTGTTTGAATGGGAGAAAAAAAATAAGGATCCTATAAACCTATCAATAGTATTTAAATAAGTTTTATATCTTGTAAAGCATTATTTCAGAAATGGAAATAAGCAGTGTAATTAAGCACTTGGTTTAATTAAAGGTCTATAGTGGCTTCTTGATGACTGGAATAAAAGCCTGAACTTCTTTTGGCCTTCCAGACCAAAATTACCTTAATGATTGTTACCAGCATACTAGAGAAATAAGAATGACTAGTAGTTAACATGCAGGACTTTCATTGGTAAAACCCAACCTTGCCTGCTCTTTTCTGTAGAAGCAGAGAATAAACCCAACAATTTAAGCTGCCTAAAATCAGCATCCAGTTGCTTTGTTCTGATTGGAAATATCTGACCCACAATGGCTTTAAATGATTTGCCTGAAATTCATCTGCTCCATTCACAAACTCTGAAGAGTAGCCCACATACTCAACATGACCAAGGAGTGTGCACACTCACATACATCACTCTCTCTCTCATACATATATACACACACAAAGACAACAAGGGCTCATCAGTGCTCCACTATCAGACTCATCCAGATCCTGCTCCTGGGAATAGTGATTCGTCCTTTCCTTGCAGATATTCTAGGAGAGAGGATCGGGACCTAAAACTAGATGTAACATAATGAAATATTGGTCAACAATGGCCTGACAGAATGAAACAAAGTAAGTACTAGTAGATAGGACTGAATGGGCAGTGGACTGAAAGAGAATAGGCAGGTAGCTCGTGAGATGTTGAACTGAACATGTTCAATTCTCAATACTGACTCAATACATGCCCTTAGCAAGGCACATAGTCTACCAGCATCTATTGTATTCCACATTTGTTAACTGTAAGTTGATTTGGATAAAAAACACAGCTAAATAAAAATAAGCACATTCAGAAAAAAATCAAGGAACTAATTACCTGGAAGGTAAGATTGAAAGAAATGAGTGATAACAATCAACCAAATAGAATTATGGCAATCATCATGGGGAATAAAGAGCATTAACATTGAGACAACAAATGGGATTTTATAGAGAAAGGGGAGTCTTAAATATAAAAATATACAGGATGAGTAACTTGGAACAAATCATAAAGAACACATCAGGTCAATCTTTCCTTGGAAAATCAAACAGGGCCGGATAAGAGCAGAATGTACAACAGGATTCTTTAGGTGTGTCAGGAATAGAGCAAACAATGGCAGACTGTCACAAACACCTCTGAACTTCTCCTCTTCCTGGTTGCGCCTATGCCTCAGGTTTTCTTCTTGGTAGTTCTAAAAAAAAAAAGCCACCTACACAGAAAAGAGAAAAAAGCCCAATTCAATTCAGAAATCACTATGTCCATTGTTAGTTGCAGCCTAAATGAAATCCAAGCCTGGTCTGCCTGTAGGAAAGAGTACTCTGGAAGCGATTCTGGAGACAATTCATTTCACACCCAGAGAACTGACCTTGGAGGACAATGTACAAGTCATCAACAAGGGAGAGGAGCAGATGGCAGGGTTGAGGGATTTAAGAGAGACAGAAAAAGACAGGAGGTGAGAAAGAAAGACCTTTTTCATATTGTATTGGCAGATAAGTAGATAAGACACCCTCAAGAAATAGACAAGGGTTCACCAACAGTTTAGGTAGGCCTCGAGAAGCTATAGGTTTGAATCTGTTCATTATTACATTGTGATCTTCCAGTGTTCAGTCCTCCCTGTGTACTCCTACAGGCAAAGCAGTCACAGAAGAAATTAGAAAGATCAGAAGATGTAGAGAAAAGCTCGAGTCAAAACTAGCAAAAAGTCTAACCATTGAAGTCAGCTTGCCAAGGAAAAGAGAAAAGATTAGGATATGGGGAAATTCCGCACATATCTCTATTATAAAAAAACAAACTTGCAATGAGACAAGATTTTTTTCCTGCGATGAGATGTGATCTTTTGAAGAGAGACATTGAGACTCTTACCCGTCCTGCGATACGGTCAAGTCACGTCATACTTACAACCTTTGGATGCAAGTCCCATGATATACATGCAGAGCAGGTTAGAGATGATGAAAGTCTCAGAAAAATCAGAGTAAAGATCGCATTAGTGCAAACAATTGGAAAATATTACTTGGTGAAATAGCGGAACAGCGAAAAGAGATTGAATAGTGTTTGAGGGTGTCTGGGGGAGAAGAGATACAATGCAGTGAAATAAAAGAACAGCTGCCGTACAGGCTTTTAAACATTTGAAGCACCTCACAAAATGCAGATCACTGCAAGCCAGCAGCTGATCGAGCAAAGAGGAGATAAAAAAAAAAAAACAATTTGTTTCACATTGTATCTCCATTTAAGAACGGTTTCAGAGGCGTGGCTGCGTCTCCTTGGCTTTTCACAATGGCACGTAGCGCGGGGGGGTAGGGGTTGGCGAGCAAAGCAAGCAGGTGGTTGAAGCCCCCTAGTATTTAGTAAGTTTGTCAACAAAGTCAGATGATGTCAGCTTCTAGCCATCACAATAAACTTATGCTTGATGAGGACTTAATGAGAAGCTGCGTGTGAGGGCCATGTGACTGTCACACCACGTCACTAAGGAAACAAACTGCAACCAATCAAACCTTATGCAAAGTTATGGTGAAATATGGAGGTAACAAAAGTACAACATGGCAGTGCAAATGTGAATAAAATATATGCTTTTGAAATCAAAACAAAGTAAGTAAAAAACTACAAACCATATTATATATACACCGGTATATATAATTCACTGGTGTCCAAATCATAACACCCTGTAGTTATTTAAATTTTTTTTATTTAATAAAGAATGGGGGCTGTGCCCCTGCATGCTTTGCTGGTCCACCCACTTCCCCTCCACCCCCCCAGGGGCGTGCCATGTGCCAGCCACTTCGTGTCTCTGCTGCTTGCATTGTGAAGGGGGTGAGCTGAACACATATTAAGGAGATGTGGTCGGATCAGCTGCTGGCTTGCTGCTGCCGCCGCCGAGCTACGTGTTCTGCTTGTCACGCTGCGCGTAGATCATTTAAGCGCCTGTACAGCAGCTGTCCTTTTGTCTCACTACCTTGTCTCGCGGAACGTTAAAGTGCCTCTCACGTATCGCCTCCTTGCAAGATTTTTTTTATAATAGAGAGACAATCTCTTCATTCAAATGGCACCTCCTGTGTCTTAATCCATGAAGCTCCCTTACTGTCACACAGTGTTTCAGCATAGTGCTTCCCAATCTGTTAATCTAGTTCACTGTTCAGCCACAAACACAATTCAGTTAGAAGTGGCCCACTCTTGCACACATATACTTTTACACTCAAATTGAGAAAAATTTTGACTTAAATATGCTAATCATATGCAATATTTAGAGAAGATGACAAAAGCATTGCAGAAATTGCAACATTTAAATAACAGACTGAAATACACAAATAAAACTAAATAATCTGCCTAAAATGCAATCCAAGATAAACAAGTCCAATTCTTCAAAATCCATTGACAATAGCAATACTTCAGAAAGGCAGAAAAACCAACTCTTGAAATAAATGAAGCACTCTGGAAATGACAATGAACCACTGAAGGACCTGCTGTCAGCTTCTGAAGATAAAGGCTGAAGGCGGTCCTTTAGAGGTGACATCAGAGTGGGCCTGTCTCTTGGAGCTCAACCAAGGAACATTAAAGATTGTAGCATAATACATGGATATAATAAATAAAACAGTATTAACAAAAATATATATTTTCAATAATTATAAAAAAAATAATAATTTCAGATTAACAAAATCACTAAAAAGAAGGCTTGAACATAATACTCATTAGGCATAAAATGAGCCGCAAGGTTGGACGTGGGGTAAAAATCTTTGACAAACCCGTAAACAAACCTAAAAAAGGAGCTATGAGTGAAGGTTTTATTGTATGATATCCAAGGCCTTGTTTCCCTCACTTGGCCAAAACTTCTGAAAGGTCATGCAAAAGGACAATTTCCCCTTGGGGATTAACAAAGTATATCAAATCTTCAATGTGTCAGCTAGCAGTGGTGGAGCACAAGAGATGAGCACAATGCTGTTAAGATCAACATTACAGGAATAGTGTGCCACAAGATTGATAAAGTAAAATGACCTGGAGGAGATGAAAGGCAGAAAGGGGTTCTGAATGATTTTGGAGGTTAACAAAGGAGTTGCCAAGAAACAGGAAAGTCAGAACACTAACAAGAAATTCATAAAGTCACTTTTCAGAATCTGTAAAATTATTAGTTGTAATCTTCATCAGAATACAGATCAAGAAGTGCAGAATGGAAATAAAACCATTTACAAAAGCAATCACTAAACACACAAGATGTTTATTTTAGAGAGAATCCCAAAGCGAAGAAGTGGGGTCATACAGGGTACATCATTTTTTATAGAGACAGGGTGTTGACATCACAGATCATAAGTCATTTGATTAGCAACCAGGTTGTTTTTATAAACAATATAGTGGCATGATGTGGTGTAACTATAGGCGAGGTGTTGTGAGTCGGGGAGTTGCACAAGGGCTTATCAAGATGTGGGGTCCACAGTGACCATCTGCATGGCTGTTGTTATACAAGACATTATTATTACCATAATTACCTATTACAGCAAGATTAAATGTTAATGGTGTTATCATTGCCACAGATTTGTGGCCTGCTTGACATCTTATTAATGTGGTCATTTTTAATTTGATTAAATTTAACTTCAAATGAGTCTGATTTAATTTTTTTTTTTGCAGAAAGCCCCATAAAAGTTTTGTTACAACACTGGCAGCACCCATGATCTGCATTACAGAATGGTGGTACCTAAGCAAAAAAAAAAATCTCCAAAAATGGGTGTGCTAGTGATGTGAGCATCACAGCGTTTCTCAACCTTTAAGTATTTGCGACCTGAGTTTTCATAACAGTTTTAATCGCGCCCCCCCCCCACATTTTTTTGAAAGGAGCCCACTAATACCAATTTGTTCTTTTTTAATTAATGATATATCATAGATGCATATTTTATTATACCAACTTAACTTTTATCGACATTTATCTAACTCTATATTTATTTTTCTAGTATCAGAATGTATTTTAAGTTAATTTGTTTGATTTCAATAGATGTACTTTTCATATTTTCGATTCTTGTTTTCTTTTTTTCACATCTTCGTGCCCCCCTTTTTGTTGCTTCGCGTCCCCCTAGGGGGGCCCACCCCACAGGTTAAGTACCACTGCAGCATCATATTATTAACAAAACAAACATGTAACAAAAAAAAGAGAGAAAATTACAACAAAAGTAGTACATGTCAATTTTTAAAATGCATGTTTCTTGCAAAAAACTCCAAGTCATGGTATGTACCAGGAGAAATAATAAACCATCATAGAAACATGACCATAAGTTCAAAATATTTGTACAATAATAATCATCTTGCAATAACAGAAAGGCACAAAAAGCATAAAAAATTGTCTGCTTAATCAGATCATCAATTTTGACAATAGTGCTGTGTTTCTCTTGTTCAAACCTGCAAATCTAACAATAGCATACACAACACCGGCCATCAGAATGATGTCATAACCTTGCTGCTATTTGTCAGTCTTGCTATAAATTACTTATTTCCCGGCAACACAAAACTTTTGTTAAGGTCTTCATTATACAGAAATAACTGACCACTAGATGGACCAGGAGATGAATTGTAACCTTTTAGACCGGAGTTATACTTCACGCGGAGCAATGCTGCAGTGGACGCTCCTGCTACGCAAGCGTTGTAGTGTTTATACTTGCGCGCGTACTTTACGTAAATCTGGAGGAATCCACCAGGTGGCAGTGCGAGATATTATCACGGTGAGAACATGTTTGGCTTCTCTGTGTTGTGAATTGCCTAGAACACTCATTAAATTCTGATGACACCTTACCGCAATATCTCTGAAAATTATGTTTATTGATTAAATCCATCAATCCAGGGATGTGTCCATTCCAGCAAGCATTGGGCACGAGTGAGAAACAATCCCTGGACGAGGCCTCAGCTCATCGCAAGGTGAATACAAGCACTCGTATACACTAGGGTCATTTTAGCGGCACCAAATCCCCAAATCTACATATCAGAGCCCAGTGTGGAATACAAGCAGGAAATACCAGCAACATAACTCCCTGCAAGACAGCAGTGCTATTGCTCCACCACCGTGACACCCCCATGTGTGTAATTATTAACAGTATTCATTATTTAAACGAACTTATATGTAAAATGTAACATACACACTTTAATGCATTTCATCATGAAAGTGCTATCAAGTACAAATCTAAAGATTCTAAATGTGCAGAGAGCTGGAATATCATACATTTAATTTGTTCTGTGTGGTGATCTATTGCTGCTTGCCGCTGCTGTCAGGTCCAAGAAGCTCGCAGCGATTAAAAACTGGGATGACGTTTATGATGGTCTGCATTAATGATAAAGTAAACTACGAGGTTAAAGTGGACATTTCGAGATTAAAGCCAAAATTTCCACTTTAATAACAAAATACACATTTTCACCGTGTCCTTTATTTTTTTCTCAGTGGCTCAAATACAGTGCTATACATTATGTTGCTGTTGTTAAGTTGCAAAAATAAAAAAAGACGGCACAAAAGATGGTATGTGAGACTTTTAAAATGTATTGTGTCATTACGATCGGGAATATGCAATGCTTGAATATAAAAGCACCACGAATGCATCTGTATGTCGGCATTTTGCTTCACCACATCGAAGCATTCATCCCGTAGGATCTGCAAAAAGGCTTTCTGTCACATGTAGATAGTAAACAGAGACACTGACGTCACGTTCCGACTTTTAGCACACTGCGCCCCCCGACTTTTTGCTTGTACTGCAACTCGCGCACGTGTCGCACTAACTTCTGAGGACCTGCTCAAAGGATTTGTGAAATGAATGCTGGGAACGCGTGGCAGCCATGATGCGGGCTCGTACGTGTTCTGAGCGTGAAGTATAAATGAGCCCTAAGTGTTGATGAGTTGATACCCTGATATTGCAATATCTGTCCTCAAAACCAAAACACTAAGCCTAACTTGCAGACAACATAAGAATTACTATAATTCTTAAACCAAAAATCCACACCAAAAAAAAAAAATCCACAATCTGCCAAACACAATTAGTAACTGTACAACACGTCAGGGCGTCAGGAACACAGTATGTCGGCATCTGTGGAGATGATTATATAACGAAAATAAATATGATAAATAAGCACAATGCCTATAAAAAGAATTCAGCTCTTTGGTGGTTTTCACTTTTTAATGTTACACAACACTAAATCACAATGGAAACTGATCAGCAGAAAAAAAAATCTTTAATGTTAAAATTGAAACAATCTCCGCAAAGTGGTCAAAATTACTTACAAATATAAAACACAAAATAACAGCAGTTATGACCGAGATGGTAAATGGAAAATCTAAAATTATTTATTACCAGCGGTTTCCCCCTGCTCGCTTCGATAGCCACTTCGCATCTCTGCCACTCGCATTGTGAAGAGGGGGGCTGAACGCACCCCAAGGAGACGCGGTCACTCCTCCAAAACCCCCTCTCAAACGGTGATACAATGGAAAACACATTTTTTTTTACCTCCTATTTGTTTGGCTGCTGCTTCCATGCTGTGCCACGTGATTGGCAACGCAACGCTTCGAACATTTAAAAGACTATACAGCAGCTGTCCGACATTTTGTCGGACCACCAAAAAGTGGTTAGATCTTTTGGCACAAAGTCCCGTCTCGCAAGACGTGAGTTCTTGATATTTTTTAGTTTATACTTTAAAAACGGAATAAGAATCTGAAAATCTAACAACATCACATTACAGTTCGATAAATTCTGAAAAGAATGATACCAGACATATATATGTAGGTTTTAAAATAAGCCAGATTTACAGCATGACAAAAAACGTGACATAAAAACGTCACCTTTGGACTTTTAGGCTTAGGCTTTTATATATAGAGTACATTTGGTAACTGGAGAATATTGGAAGAAATAGCCATTAATCAAGTATGGCTCAAAAGCATGAGACTATTTAAAATTAATTATTTAAACC
Organism: Polypterus senegalus; assembly: GCF_016835505.1. NCBI lineage: Eukaryota > Metazoa > Chordata > Cladistia > Polypteriformes > Polypteridae > Polypterus > Polypterus senegalus. Next base: position 128,365,512 of record NC_053163.1, on the reverse strand, counting down.
TTAAACAGACCCAGAACTTAAAGTCAAAGGCACATATCTAGAGGTCCATATATTCATTTTTTATTCATCAAGAAGATCCAAAAACTTGGTTTGTGCACGTTGCCATTGGCAAAGCATGTGGCTGTCAATGGACATCAATGTTAAAATAATGATAAAAATAAAACTAGAAAATGAAGACAAATACACTCAGGACATTTTCCAATGAATTTATAACAACTTTGTAAAGTGGTATCGACTCTGCACTGTTTGTAATGAGTGACGTCTGGCACATACCAGCCTTGCAGCCTTAGAATCTACCATATATTGTGCTGTGGAGTAGACTTTCAGCTTTAGTATGGCACACACAAAGCACATGAATGCAAAATCCACACACACCAATGTATCCAAAAAACTATTAACAGACATCAAGTAAATGTATGAGTGTGAAAAAATGTTTTGTTGAATGTGAATATTTGATGGGTTTGTATAAAACAGGCTGAAAATCAAGCAAATGCAGATCATCGATGGACCACCTGGGAGACTGTATGTTCCTGAACAATTGTGCTTAGGACTATAGCCCATTTTCATGGGTGGTGTGAAGCCTTAACTGTTATGGGGCCCATTCACAAGGTCTGGGTAACCACTGTTATCCTCTTCAATGGCATTGCTCCACTGCAAATAGGCTAAGGATCTGCGCTGGTATCCCTAAGGCTGGCGGTTCGAATCCCCGTCACTGCCAAAAGAGATCCTACTCTGCTGGGACCTTGTGCAAGGCCCCTTAACCTGTAATTTCTCTAGGGGCGCTGTACAATGGCTGACCCTGCGCTCTGACCCCAAGGGGTATGCGAAAACTAACAAATTCCTAATATAAGAAATTGTATAAAACGAAATAAAGAATAGCCACACATTTTGTTTTATACTTTAATTACATTGTAATTACATATTTTATTTGTTTTGATACTTTCAAATCTTTTTAATTTTTAACTATTATTTTGCAGGAAATTACACTATATTATTAATATTATTTTTTAAAACTCCCTTCTCATACCGAAAACACCAAACATTTTAAAGCAATGTGGACCAAAGTTGCTTCTAGGGCTCCTCCAGGATTACGTTTAGAGGAAGCTTTCAGCTTCATCAGTCTCCCAGCCAATCCACCCCTGGGTGGCACAGACAATAGCTGTGATGACCATTTGAGCCAAGACTGAGGGGCACCAGCCATTAATAATTGGAAGCATGTGCTTTTCTCTTTAATTAAAGACCCACCTATTCAGTGTCCTACTTTTTCTCTGAGAAAGCTACAGTAGGATGCCATGGACAACCTATCAGCAAGATTAGAGTGTGGACTACTTAGGCATGGTATAATTAGCTAAATACCAATGCCTGCTTCATGTCAATATCGCTACCTTCATTCCTGTTTGTTAGTGCTCAATGTAAAATGAGCAGAGACCACGACAACTACAACCGAACACCAGCAAAACCAAGGAGCTGGTGGTGGATTTTAGGAGGCCCAAGCCCCTCATGGACCCCGTAATCATCAGAGGTGACTGTGTGGAGAGGGTGCAGACCTATAAATACCTGGGAGTGCAGCTGGATGATAAATTGGATTGGACTGCCAATACTGATGCTCTGTGTAAGAAAAGACAGAGCCGACTATACTTCCTTAGAAGGCTGGCGTCTTTCAACATCTGCAATAAGAGGCTGCAGATCTTCTATCAGACAGTTGTGGTGAGCGCCCTCTTCTACGTGGTGCTGTGCTGGGGAGGCAGCATAAAGAAGGACACCTCACACCTGGACAAACTGGTGAGGAAGGCAGGCTCTATTGTAGGCATGGAGCTGGACAGTTTGACATCCGTGGCAGAGCGACGAGCGCTGAGCAGGCTCCTGTCAATCATGGAGAATCCACTTCATCCACTAAACAGTATCATCTCCAGACAGAGGAGAAGCTTCAGCAACAGACTGCTGTCACTTTCCTGCTCCACTGACAGACTGAGGAGATCGTTCCTCCCCCACACTATGTGACTCTTCAATTCCACCAATGGGGTTGTAAGCGATAATATTATACAAAATTATTGTCCGTCTTTTATACCTTCATTGTTATCACTCTTTAATTCAATACTGTTCTTTATCAGTATGCTGCTGCTAGAGCATGTGAATTTCCACTTGGGATTATTGAAGCATCTATCTAATTAAGGCATTAGATGTGTGACAAACGACATGAGGTCACTCAGTCCACAAGCTCATTTGGTTAGCTCATAACCAATTAGTCGTAATAGCTCATCACTACACTTTCCACTTCATTCTAACTCCATGACACGGTAGTTATATTCCAGAATATATCCCAACACAGCAGCAAATTATCTAAAGTCTACTTTCAGTTAAATTAACGAAAAAGAAGAGAATAAACAGGGGGACAAAATGGGCTAAAAAAAGATTTGAATACTGTATAATCAAAAAAGGTATAATTAGTAATGAGTATCCTGCTATACAATAAATACACACTAACCACAAAAAAGTTACACCAGTGAAAAATATGTTATCTGAAATACCTTAAACGGACGGCGGTGAAACCTTATGCTGACTCCCCTCTTCAATTTGGTGCCATGACCTTTGTATCTCTACTTATCCAACCCCAGAAATGAATATACTTCTATAATATTCCAATTTCTGTAAATGTGTATATTTTTTATTCCAATAAATATGTTATGAATTCGTCAACACACTTCTGTTTTACTTTGACATGCCGTCCGTTTAGTACACAAGTACAGTACCACTTTTTTTTTATAACCTACGATAAAGCCACATAAACAGAATACAATCTAGCCCTTTTACGGCTGGTATGTCATTGGTGTGTTCATACAAATCTGACACGTTTGTAAGTGGGCATTAGACAACCATACCTTGCAATTGTGACGGCAGTGGAACATCACTGGGTCCTTGGCTGGCTCCGGTGAACCGGGAGGACCAGTAGCGTCCACTATTTCATCAAATACAGCATAGCGTGGATATAAAAGGTGCAGTATTGAAAAAAATAAAAGTTACTTTAAATTAATCCTCATAAGACGCTTTACTGTTAATGCTTGCGTCAAACGAGAAGCAGCTTTTTAGATTTCATAAAATGCTGCTGTTACTGAGTTTTTCATACAACTCGCGAGCTTCTACATAACATACTCCTGTTGTGGTGCGAAACGCCGGCAAGCTGCAGATTTCGCACAGACAAGAGCGGCGAAACTGGAAAGGGGGAAGGGGAGTAGCAGTACAGGTTAGTAGAAGTTTTAACTTAGTAATTCGTGGACTATTTTATTTATTCATTTTTCAAATTTAACAATAATCCCCGTGGATGTGTGAAATGTAGTTTTAGTTTATGTGCAGGCGTAAATTGATCGTAACAAGATTGATTCCCCCCTTTTTTAGAGTGGTACGAGTCCATTCCCTTTAGGTGAGTGTGGCGGAAATACTTAAAAGCCCCTGTGCTATCAGTTCGTCAATTCGGCAATCAGTGTGGAGGGTAGATTTCGCTATTGTGCGCATTGCAACATTTTTTTGTTTTCGTTCTCTTGGTTGTTTAAAAGCTTACGTCTCAACCTTGTTAAGCCAGAGTTTGGGAGTGCTTCAACACTGAGGAGAAAGATACATTTTTGGCTGCTACAGTGAGATTGATCAATTATCTGATTTTTTGTCATCATTTTCCTTTTTATTTGGCAGCTTTGGACTATCTTCATTTTCAGAGCCCTTGCCTGTAACTTCAGTGAATGAGTTTTATTTATTGATTTTTTCCTTTTTTTCAGATGATTATTTTTTTTCCATAATTGCTTATTATTTTTACTGAGTGTTACCTTTTTACAGCACCTTTTTCTTGTTGATTTTTTTTTGTTCATTTTTCACCAACAAATACTGGATTATGACTGCCCCTACAACAAACATCTATACTGGTTTCTAAGTACTTTGTGCTTCATCTGTGTTTTGGGATAACCTGAGCACCATCTGGGCACTGACAGACGCGAGCGTACTATGATTTCATTTCTTCTTTTTATATAGAACATGTAATAATAGTAATAATAATAATAAGTATTAGTGACCCTGAGGAACTCAAAAATCATCAGCAAAAGCAAACCAATTGGTCAGTCAATGAGACAAGACAAATTTTATGACCATTTACTATCTGGTCAACTGGTTGATTGAACATCTGGCTTCCTTTTCCAATTTTCTTTTAATTATTTTTGTATAGAGGATAGCTGCAAACCAATGTTTGAAATATTTATGTGTTTTCTTTTTATCACATTATTTTATTTTTGCCATTTTATTGCCTCTGTAGTATTAGTTTTATTTTATAGGTTTGCAACATCTTCTTTATGACCTGAGACATTATGTTCCTGCTGATTATTTGTACTTATTTCTTTACCTTGGATTCTATTTTGTTACTTTAAACATTTTGTCTTTTATTAGAACTGTGTATAAACTTAAATGTATGTTTATTATTATGTGAATTATTTTTAAGGTACATGCTTCACTCTAATTTATAAGTTGCTTAAACTTAGGTTTCATTGTGATTTATCAATCTATTTTGAAACTGTTAATTCAATATCTCATTTCCATTGTTTAATAGAATGACTCATCTTTTTGATTATGCTTCTTTTGATTGTTCTTTCTTTATCACATCTTCTCAACAAAATTTTTATATGTATTTTTTATATGTTCATTCCCAATTCCCATTACTCTTTGTGTGAGGAAGAATCCGGTGTTCTCTAGTACATGATTCACTATGTAATTGAAAGACTTCTGCTGGAAAGCAAGTACTTGGTTTATTGAAATTCTGCGACTTTATCTGCTTTCCTCAGCAGAAAGCTAAGTACAAATATTTTCAGAGTGACATTGTATGCTTCATGTTTGAAGTATAAATTTTGCACCTAGTTTTTTGACTATGGGAAAGTCACTATATAAATACAATAATTCATCGGCAGTAGCATCACTCCGAGCTCAAAGCCATTTCAGCTAGTTTGCAAGTAGGTCAGCTTATAAAATTCTGGTTGGCCATAACTGGCTGGTTAGACCCTCAAGTGGTGTGACACTTACCTTTTTATTGGTCACCCTCATAATGGCCAGGCCTGGCCAAGCTCACCCTGATTTTTCGTCTCCTTGGAGTGTTGCCGTATCTGATCATTGAGGATGTGGTATTCTTCTTGCAGTTTCGAGTGATGCGTTCGTTCTTTTTCAGCTGGGGTTCTTTCTTCTGCCACTGCTCCTGGAGTAGGCGGATCTTCTCGAGTTGTTCTTCAATTACCCGTTCATTCTCTTTTATCTGAGCATCTTTTTTCATGGCCAGTTCTTGCAGAAAGCTGATTTCCTGCTGCTGTATGCGTTCAGTCTCCTTGAGCTGGGTCTCTCTCCTCTGATCTTGCTCACGGAGCATGAGGATCTCCTCTTTCTGTTCCTCAATAATCCTTTCATTGTCCTCAATCCTCATGTTCTTCCTCTGTTCCATCTCATGCAGAATGTAGATCTCTTCCTGCATTTCCCCAAACAAGCGAGCATTCTCTCTGATCTGAGCATCTTTCTTCTGCCCTTGCTCTTGAAGGAAGTTAATGTCCTTCTGCAGGTCCTCAAATCTCCGCTTATTCTCTTTGCACATGGCTTCAATCCCTTCAGAGTACAGCTGGAGTATCTGATCACATGCTTTGATATCAGTATTGCTCATTTGCCCCTGTTGCCCTATGGACCGCATCTCCGAAACACATTGTGGTATGGTGTCAGTCCGTACCTGCAAGATCAGTTCTTTCAGTGCTGCTACAGTGGCATTTTTTTCCTTTGACTGGCCCGTCACATTAACATTTTTGGGCTCTGGTAAGGCTGACTGTGTCTTGTTACTGATGCTCCAAAGGCAACCTGGGGAAATGTATGTAAGGCACTGCTGCAGTTCTGTCCATGTAGGGATCCAAGTTAGGAAATCAAACAAACTGTTGCAAGGTCGAAGCATTGTGAATAGTGATGAAGCTCTTGTAGGAAATCACCCAGAGAGCACATGGAACCCCTGAGACACTGTAGCCCTTAGAAGCTCAATTACGAGTGAAGTGACATGAGAGGCGCACAACTTAAGTACTCACTCTGTTACTAGGGAGACAATTTAAAAAAACAATAAAATGTTCCACTGTTGGTCCACAGGTGCCCGCTGAAACACAGACCTGCTGTTTAAGTGTCTGGTGGATGGGCATTAAGAACATTTCAGACTACACAGTTACCTACTTGTTAAATTCTACACTTTTTCCAAGTGCTCTTCCATTCCTCCATTTTTTTCTTCTTTGCATGGGTGTGACTGTGCACATGTACACCCCTTTAAGACTGCTAACATGGATGAGCTTGGCTGGGGACTATGATTTAACAGAACGTGCTGGCCACCTGACATTTCTTCTCTTTGCTGTCACTCTACACCTAGTAACGTCATTGGTTAGCTTGGTTGGCAGGTAAAAGTGAGTAAGTGTGTGAATGTGAGTGTGTCCTGCGGTAGTACCCCAGCCAGTCTAGACTCACACCCAGTGCTCCCAGTGTAACCAGTGGCACCCTACAGACCTTATCTGCATTTGAAGATGGATAGATGCAAAGTGCAAAATGTGTGGAGTCCAAGGTGGTTGGGGTGTCTGAGATGCCCCATTTAACACTTTAGATTCCCTGAAAGCCTGGAAATAAATTTTAAAACCATATTATGGTGGTACAAATAACTCGGCGCTCATTACTGGGTTTGCAAGAAAGTGTTGGAGGATTTGGGAGGGCAGCTGACTCTCATCTCTTCAGGTTAGGTGTAGCTAGATGGTTGAGTGGCAGCAAACTGGACTGGAGAAAGATGTTTAACTGACTACAGGCTGGGCAGGGCTAAATGCCAGAGAGGTAATAGGCTAGACATCACTAGATGTTTGAGTTGCTACTGCCTTTTCAGTAAAACATCAGAGCATAAGCCACAAGGAGCTGGGGTCTTTCAGAGAAAAACTGTCAAAAGGAGCCTCACATAACCCCCTTAATGCATGTTTTTGCCTTGGTGATGCTGAAGAGTGCAATGGTGGACAGCAGAAAAGATGCTGTGACACTGACAGTGTTTTATGTAGCAGTGTGAATCTAGTTGCATCTTATTTCTGGTTCTCATTATTATTTTGAGGCATTTCCTATAACCCATGATGAAATGAAAGTGAAATAATGGGCCTTGTTAGGCAGGACCTCCTAAAATCCTGTGCTGTTATTTGTTATTTAGTGTGTGTCTCAGCCTTTTCTTTTGCTGCTGACTACAATACACTCAAATCCAAATGCAGAAAAGGGCAAACATTCACATTTTAAAGTGTTTTTCAATGAAAAAAAACTCTATCCACACATTTATTAAGTATTGCTGAGTTACTAGAATTGGCAAAAATGTATATGATGTACAGTAGCTATTTGCCTACAATAGCTGGGTGTGCAATGGCAGAAACGGGAAAAGTAAGTGCTCACCATGCTAGACATTCAATTTCAGCTTGGGTTTTCACATAGAGAACAGCAACAATGAGTAGAAAAAAAAATAATTTAGATGCATAGAGTTAAGCAACATAACAAGCACCACTTAAAAGCAACTTTTCTATGTCTACCATATTGGAATATGGTTTTCTTCTATGAAGGCTGACCAGTTAGGGAATGAGACTTCGGAACGACCAAGATCCAATTAGAGAAGAGCCAATTAGAGAAGAGCCATGTAATAAGCACAAACCAATCAGAGTGTGATTAGGGTCTGCATTTTCAAAACACATTGCTTTCATCCATCCACACTGCAAAGCTGAGCCTGTGTTTCCAGAAATCTACAGCTCTGGGTGGTGTTTTCAAAAGTTAAAAACACTGGGTGGACTGAAGTTGAAAATGCGTTTTTCAAAAAAAAAACTAGTAGAGGGGATCTTGTCAGAACTACGAGGTGACAATATTTATTTTATGTTTTTCTTTTATTCTATTACTGTAAAGCACTTTGGCCACAACATTCCTAAGTTGTTTTAAATGTGCTATATAAATAAATTGACATTGACATTCTTTTCATTTTTAACGTATGCTACAGAGCATATGCATTATGGAGGATTATTTTAAAAAAATATATATATATATATCTATACTAATAAAAGGCAAAGCCCTCACTGACTGACTGACTCACTGACTCATCACTAATTCTCCAACTTCCCGTGTGGGTGGAAGGCTGAAATTTGGCAGGCTCATTCCTTACAGCTTACTTACAAAAGTTGGGCAGGTTTCATTTCGAAATTCTACACCAAATGGTCATAACAGGAAGCTATTTTTCTCCAAATACTGTAATGGAGTTAAGTTCGATGGCCGTGGGGGGCGGAGTTTCGTGTGACATTTTCACGCATCCCACGTAATCATGTGAACTGACTGTCAACGCAGTACGTAGAAAACAAGGAAGAAAACATGCATTATACAATTATACAATTGAGAAGGCAGCGAAACAATAAGAAGCGAGCGAGTGACACATACAACCATATTCATGAGTGCAGCTACTTCAGAAACAAAGCACGGTGTAAACCTAAAGTTTAAATTAAGTTCATAGACAGGCTGCCGTTGGCGTTTGCATTGCCCACGGCTAATGTGGGATACAAGTTTAATGAGAGGACGCAGTATATAAACGAGAGTTTTGATCACTTTATAACTAAGTTAAAATTGCTGGTGAAGGGCTGTGCTTATGCAAATTCCGAGAGACTGTGTTTGAGGGAGGATTAACAGTTAAGGCGGGTGGGGGAGTCACGTCATCATCTCCCCTCCCATTCACCTCATTACGCTCTGAGCTGAGCTCCGCAGCTAACGCAGTCTTGCGGAAGCAACTTTGTGACGCTGCCACCAAATACTCACAGAAAAATCCACAAGTTAATACACACGCTGTCTCTAGAGTTTCTCCACACTCTGAATCCTCCAGGCATTACTTACAAAAGGTTACATTGACAATCGTGTTACGTTATTTTTAAAATGTTTCCTTTTCTTTTCACAAGCACAGCTAAAAAGCTTCGATGCATGTGCTCCATAACGCGTTAAAAAATAACGCATTTAATCACACTTTGCATTCCAAGCAAAGGGGAACTTTTGTCAATGCATAATTTCCTGTTACACCAATTACATTGATGCACACATCAGAGCTGCAAAAATGTTAGAGTCGGAAGAAAGCGCATTGCTAGGACTGATTTGAGGAAAGTTTCGTTTCAAAAGACTACCCTACGGAAGCCTTGATAAAAGTGTGGTTTTGTGCAAACTGTGCAAAAAGGAGTTTCCATACCACCCAAGCACTTCAACCTTATGGTACCATCTAAATACAAAACATGTTACAGCGAATACAGAAACTGTGTATGCTGTTAGCACTAGCAGTAGCAGTTCGAGTACCAACAATAGGTGTCGGCAGCCCAAACCTGATGAAATGACTGGCTTCAGGACCAAAATTAGTAAGTCAGCATCGGTCAAACACATACAAGCATATTCATGAGTGTAGCTACTTCGAAAACAAAGCACGGTGTAAACCTAAAGTTTAAATTAAGTTAATAGACAGGCTGCCGTTGGCGTTTGCATTGCCCACGGCTAATGCGGGATAGAAGTTTAATGAGAGGACGCAGTATATAAACGAGAGTTTTGATCACTTTGTAACTAAGTTAAAATTGCTGTTAAAGGGCTGTGCTTATGCAAATTCCGAGAGACTGTCTTTGTGGGGGGATTGACAGTTAAGGCTGGTGGGGGAGTCACGTCATCATCTCCTCTCCCATTCACCTCATTTCGCTCTGAGCTGAGCTCCGCAGCTAACGCAGTCTTGTGGAAGCAACTTTGTGACGCTGCCACCAAATACTCACAGAAAAATCCACAAGTTAATACACACGCTGTCTCTACAGTTTCTCCACACTCTGAATCCTCCAGGCACTACTTGCAAAAGGGTTACATTGACAATCGTGTTACATTGTTTTTAAAATGTTTCCTTTTCTTAGCACAAGCACAGCTGAGAAGCTTCGATGCATGTGCTCCATAACGCGTTAAAAAATAACGCATTTTATCACACTTTGCATTCCAAGCAAAGGGAAACTTCTGTCAATGCATGATTTCCTGGTACACCGATTACATTGATACACACATCAGAGCTACAAAAATGTAACAGTTGGAAGAAAGTGCGTTACTACGACTGATTGGAGGAAAATTTCATTTCAAAAGACTACCCGACGGAAGCCTTGATAAAAGCGTGGTTTTGTGCACATATATATATACATATGTATATATATGTGGATGTATATGTCTATATACTCTATATATGTGCGTATATGTATATATATGTTTATGTGTGTGTGTATATATATATATATGTCAATCATGTTAGGTTATTATTAAAATGTTTCCTTTTCTTTTTCATTACTTCTTTCGGGTATTCTGCTAGTAAATAAATAAAAGTGAAATGTGAGAATAATGTATAACAGCATGGTATGTGAGCATAAATAATTAAATGTAACAAATAAGTTTTTTATTATGTCTTTATGTATTTATTTAATGTCTTAAATCAGTGGTTCTCAATCTGTGGGGACCCCCGTAGGGGGGCGCAAAGTAATAAAAAGAGGGGCGCAAAGATGTGAAAAAAAGAAAAGAAGAATTAAAAATATGAAAAAAAAATCTGTTGAAACCAAAACAAATTAACTTAAACTGGTTTCTTATACTAGAACGATAAATATAGAGTTAGATAAATGTTGATAAAAGTTAAGTAGGTATAATAAAATATGCATTTACATTTCAAAAAAATGTTAGGGGGGCACAATTAAAACTGTTATGAAAACTCAGGTCGCAAATACTTAAAGGTTGAGAAATGCTGTCTTAAATTATTTATTTTACTTACACTGTGTGCAACATTAAATAAGTGTTGAAATGGTAGGTAGGATGGTAGGGAGATAGATACATAGATAGATAGATGGATGCCATGGTTAACACTACTGCCTCATAGCTCTAGACAACAGCAACAACATATTTAATATTTATAACACATTTTCATACAAACTAAGCTCAAGGTACTTGTGGAGTAGCGGGTCCACAGCTCACATCAAAAAGTCCACTTTTTAAAATAAATAATTGCCGCACTCACGGCTTAGTGAGGGGGCATGGTGTGTGTGTGTGTGGCCGAGCGGTTTCCCAGGGAATTCGTTTTTTGGGTGGTTCTCGCTTAAGTGCACAGGTGAGGAGTCATCTGCATCCGCAATTGTTACCGGGAGCTACTGATTGCCACAGCTGATCCATGTCTTCGTGATAAATAGAAGCGTGAGGCAGCTAGCAGGGGGAAAAAAACAACAACAAACAGGTAGAGGAAAGCTGGTGCAGGAGAGAAGGAGAGCAGGCTTGCGTTGTATGCAGGCAGCTGGAAGAGGCGAGCCCGAGTGGGGTGTTTGGCCGACATCCAAGGGCCAACGGTAGTGGTCGCTGCTGCTAAGCGCTTCTTGGAAGCAGGAGTGACCAGGAGCAGGTTGGCTCACCGCAGCAAAGGCAGTGGGAGTCTGAGATTTGGAGCATCCTGGCTGTTGGGGGAAGCCAAGTCTCGGTCTGGCAGGGGCTAAACAAAGCCAGGGATCGGGAGGCCATCAGACCAGTCGAGCAGACGAAGGTCAGCTGCATGTAGGGTGACTCCCCTGGTGCATAGCTTGGATGGGAGAAGCAGGGGAGTCATCAGTAAAAGAAGGAACCTTGCTTTGTGTTTTTAAAGAGACTGCTTCTAGCCATTGTTTTAAGCTTGTTTTTTTTAAAGGTTGTTTTTTCTAATGGATTTTAACCTCCACGATTTCACCTATTTTAATGGATTATTTAATGACTTATTTTGAAGCCCTGCACTTTATTTTGAATACCTTGCTTTGTTTGTTGTTGCTTTAATAAAAGCACTTGGCATGTTTTGCACCATCCCCTTGCTTTGTTGTACCTCACTGCCTAGTGTTGGGTTCAGGGCTCCCGGAAGGAAGATGGGAACGTGGAGTGAACCTACATCGTCACAGTACTTTGCAAAATGTTATAGAGAAAGTTGCAAGAATAGAAAAACAAATTAAGATTAGGCAAGAATATTAATGAATAACAAAAAAAACAAATAAATCTGTACAATTTTATAAAACAGATATGTAACTAAAATCTGCAGGGGGTCCAATGCCAAAGGACTGTCCAGGCCGCATGGGGGATTCTACGTAACCTAAATGTTCTCAAGTCATTCCTCTTAGTTTTCAGGCTGCAGTGGGTCTCATGGATAGCTGGGGCACCACCTTCATGCCAACATCAGAACTGGCTGCATGATGTCTTCATCAAAAAGGCAACAGCTTGTTCAGTTTGTGTGCCATTTCTCCATTTTCCTTGTGTTTCCATGCCTCTCGCTCACGTCCAAGACTTGCAGGTTAGGCTAAATGGCAACTCAGAATTAGCCGTGTGATAAACTGGCTCCCACTAATGGCCGATTGTAGACTACAGCTTTTTTCAGTTTCTGATTATTGGTTGCATGTTAATTTCTAACTGACATCCTTTCCCTGGTTGTTTCCTGTCTTGTGCCCAATGATGTTGGTTCTGCCCCATTGTCAAGAAATGTGAATTCAGCAAAGCTTTGAAAACCAGATGGATGGAAAACTGCGTATTAGGGATTTTCCACTCTTATATGTAACTCAAACAGAACACTACACCATATATATAAAAATAAATTGAAAAATATTTGGAAATCATTTGGCTGATATTTTCCTTTTAATTTACAGTTTTTAGCATGGTACAACATGGTCAGTTATGTTTTTGAATTGTACATATATGTATATATTTTTTTTCCAAACATTTTTACACTACTTTGTTTATCCATACAGTATTTGATGCAGAAAGCTCTTGAAGTACATATTGTATCTTCAGTTCAGTTTAAAAAGAACATACAAACACATTAGAACAAACTTATGTTTGAACTTATTTCCTGCAATGTGTTCTGCTGTGATTACTATCATTATGACAATATTTACACAGTAAAGCCATTAGGCAAAGTAAAATACTAACAGGTATGATGACAGCGGTATGAGCAAGGAAAATAATCAAAAGCCTGGCTTGTTTTATAAATATGAAAAGTAACAAAGTGTTTATCAGCTGGCTTTGTGTTGGGCTGGGTGGAAAATGAAGACATCAAAGTAGGGAATGACAGCACAGCAATGTAGGGCCCAGCAAGGCTGAGGAAAAGTGCAGGATGGAAGGCACTCCCAAGACATACTGGCCACTGCTCCTGGGCACTGCCTTGGCAGCCATATGTCCACCAGGCTGCCTGTCGCAGTGGGTCTAGACTAAAAGACATTAAAAAAGGAAATTAATCACTCTGAACATGGAAGGTCAAGCTCAGAGAATTACACATTTGGCTTAGGTCTGTAGTTAACAATGTATCATTTAAGACATAACTTATTCCTTTCAATAATGCAAACTAATTTTCCCTGACAGTCCTACAAAAGTAATAGCTATAAACTGATTCATTTAGTCCTTTTTTTAAAATAAATGCATTTCCATTAGGATATGTCACAGCTGTCTGCAGGATATGGGTAGCTCACAACGAACATGCAGTTTTTATCTTTGCTCAGCAGTTCGCTCAGTGAAATGCCCCACCTCTCAGCTACTGTCTCCCATTAGATGGCAGCAATGGGGCATGAACTCAGGGTATTTGGGTTATAAAACATTACTTTTAGCCAATGGAGCTAAAGGGGAAACTCTTCAGCCAATCAGGCCTCTAGCTTTGGGGCTGTTTACTCCTCACTCAGTCTCTCGAGCGCCCTGATCAGAGCCTCTATTGACTCCGTGAAGATCACAGCATCATCAGCAAAGTCAAGATCTGTGAATCTTTCCTTACCAACAGATGCCCCACAGCTGCTGGACCCCATGACCTTGCCCAACACCCAGTCCATACAAGCATTGAACAGAGTAGGAGCAGGAACACACCCCTGAGGAACACCAGAATCAACTGGGAAAAACGCAGAGGTCCTGCCTCCACTCTGCACAGCACTCACAGTACCAGTGTACAGGCCAGCCATGATATCCAGCAACCTCGAGGGGATCCCGTGAACCCTCAGGATGTCCCACAGGGCAGCTCGATCAGCTGAGTTGAATGTTTTGCGAAAATCGACAAAGACTGCAAAGAAACTCTGCCGATATTCACGTTTGCTCTCCATGAGAACCCTCAGTGCCAGGATGTGGTCGATGGTAGACTTCTTAGGCATAAAACCAGACTGTTCCGGTCACTGGTAGGTGAGCAAGTGATCACGGATCCTATTGAGGACAACCCTAGCAAGGACCTTTCCCAGCACCGATAGTAGTAGTATCCCCGCTGTAGTTGCTGCAATCCAGGCGATCACCCTTCCCTTTCCAGATAGGGATGACAAGTGGAAGCAAAGATTGCTTGCAATGCCAGGAGGACAGCCTTACCACCACCCTGGAGAAGTTCACCCCGGATACCACAGATCCCTGCAGCCTTTCCCCCCCTCAGCTGGTTCACCACCTGTGCAATCTCAGTGAGATTGGGTGGTTCACAGCTAAATGGAGGATCAACCTCAAGAACTGTGGACCCAGAAATATTCAGTGTCCTAGCTGGAGGATCAGCTGCTCAAAGTAGCCAGCCCAGCGGTCACAACTACAGTGTCATCCGTAAGGACCATTCCATCAGCTGCCCTGACTGCGACTCTCTGAGGAACAGATTTAGATGTGCGAAATGCTTTGATTCCTCTGTAAGCAGGACGTGGGTCGCTAGACCACAGATGGTGTGTCACTTGCTCACAGATTCCTCTAACAAACGCCTCTTTATCTGCCCTCAGAGCTGTCCTTCTCAGTTACCGGTACAGATCAGAGTTGCCATTGAGCCATGCGCTGCGACTCCTCTCAATGATATCCAGGGTGCCCTGTGAGATGAAACACCACCTTCTGGGAACACCGTTAACACCAACACAACACTCAGCAACCTTCAGGGTCTTGTCACGGAAGGTCTCCCACATCACATTAGGATTGGCAGTAGTACCCAAATCTGAAGGTTCCTCACACAAACTGCGTGTAAACTCATTAGAAACAGCCTGGTTTTGGAGTCTGGTCAGGTCCAGGCTCATTTTCTTAGTAGGTGGTAATCTACAACAAGTCTGTGGTCAGAATTCACAAACTGGGCACTTCTGTAGACCCTGAACTACAGCAACAGTTAATCCTGACAGTGTGGAAATAGTATGGGATTTGGAGTATTTTTTTATGGATTACACAATAGAGCATATAAAGGGGAATAGGGTTACCCAAGGACCCTACCAAAGCAAAACACTGTCTCTCAAAATTCCAGGGTTGATTCCAGCTGTGCACCCTGCTGGCTGGGATTGGCTCCAGCAGACCACCTGTGACCCTGTGTTAGGATATAGCGGGTTGGAAAATGACTGACTGATTCCTGCCTGCCAGTCTGTTTTGTCATATTAGGTTGTATTTATTGACAAACTAACTTTTAAGCGGTTACATATCCTCTATGGTCTATTTGATTTTCTTTTAATATGGCAAGGTATTGCTTCAGATCATTGTTTCATCAAAAGTCTGAGGACCATTCAGCCTGGCACCTTTATTAATTAACTAAATTAATGGAGGCACAACTAGGGAATGCAATGATACTTTAAGTAATGCAGATATGTGTAACAAAGAGATGAAGGAAAAGGTTTTCTTACTTTGTACATTAAATACAGGGCATACAAAATAAAAAGTATGTATAAAGTCTACTACAAATATAAAAAGGATTAATAATTGTAACTTTCACTTAATAATGAGATGGGCGTTTACTGTAAAAGACAGAAGTAGATTTCTGGCAAGCAAGCATATGAGTGAAAACTGTAAAAATGTATAAAATGGGGTATGTTTTACTGACAGAACAGCTATATTTTGTGATGTTAACAAACTTTACTAAACCTTCCCCCGAGTCTTCAGGAAATTCTCCTAAATGCTAATTCAGGTTGTACAATGTAACCAATTCCTTAAGAACACTTTATTTTAACACGAACTGCACCATTTCTGAGATAGTTCTGACCTGGACTGGAAATCTGGATTGAGAAGGCAACTTTGATTCAATTACTTGAACATCTTGACTTTGTTTTCCTCGAAACTACATTTGTGCATCCTTTGAAACTGCAGAAAATTCTTACATGCAGAAACAGAGCAACGTCTGGACTGGAGGACTGAGTTATGGCTAAATGAGACAGGTCACCGAATCATGAGTTACCCTCAATTGAGCCACTCCATTAATCTACGAGGTGTGACAGGAAACCAAAGGAAGGGCACAAGTTAGGTCTCTTTCTTTTTCTCTGCCATTTTCCATCCTGAGGAGACCATCTCTCTCTCAGTAGCCATATTCCTACAGGTTGTGCTCTCTGACCAGAGGAGACCAGACCAGAGGCTATTCAGCATAGTAAGACAGAGTGCCATCTGGTATCCTATGAAAAAGCTAACACTTGTTGTACTCTGCTATTTTGGGGATATTATCTATAATGCATAAATAAATGTGTAACTTTCTCTCCTCCCTGTTCTGGTATTCTATTTGCTTCTGTTTACAGATGTTAAGAGAAAGGAGAAAACTGTAGAACTTCAGTAGCAGTTAACCTTAGTAGTGTGATAAGAGTATGAGATTTAGAATAATTTTCAATAAACAAGTATAAAGGGGAATAGAGTCACCCAAGGATCCTGCCATGACAACAGACACAATTAAAACACTGCATTCAACAAACAATTGCATTGTAGAAATTAATGGGAGAAGAAATACATTTCCTTAAACTTGGCCACAATCCTGTTTCATATCTACAGTATAGTTGTGTAAAATGGCAGTGCACACAACTCCACATGACAGGGCTTGAAGTCTGGTATAGCCACTTGTGTGGACTTCTCATTTTCTCCGCTTGTATGTGAGATTTCGTTCCAAATTTCAAAGACATGCAGGTTAGGTTAACAGATGACACTAAAACCCCAATGTACAGTATGTTTTCACAGAAACAGGTCATTTACTCAAAGCTTGTTTGACAATCTCTCTTCACCTCACTTATTAAGTACAAAAATGCCAAATGAGGAAATGAAGGCTCCCAAAATTCCAAAACCTTAGTTTATTACTCTGCATTATAACTTATTCCATGTATTTTGCATTGTTACAGACTTACCAGCATCCAAGCCATTATAGACACTGCTCCCTTACCTGGGCAGGAGACCTTGATAATGAAAGGCCAGGGAGGGAGTAATATCTCAATTTCAGGCCAAGACATGGAGGTGGAAGGATGTTACGGTGGCCTTATCAAGAGTGGTGTACTTACAACCACTGAACAGCATCCGGGATGGACTCAGGAACCTGGAAGGTCTGCACAGTGGTCGACTGCCTGCTAAGGGCAGTGTGTCCCCCCCATATACTAAGTGACAGTATCCTGTATGGACGCTTGCAGTGCAGCATGGTAGTTGTAGTTCAATGGGTCAGCTCTGTCATGTTTTGCAGGAGCTGCCAGGAGAAGCTGTTAGATACTGATGTTACAAGGGCAGTGGTGGTCCTGCATGACCCAGAAGTGATTCCCAAGAGCAACAGATTAAGCACCAGAAGTATTCCCAGTTCCAGAGTTAAAAGAAAGCCCTCCATTCAAACCAGAAAGAGTTGGAGTTGGGTGTGGAGAAGAGAGTGAAGGTGGTAAAAAAAGAAAAAAAGGGGGAAAGATTTGCGCTGTACTGTGAACAAAAGAAGCCTGTATGAAGGTATTGTTCAAATTAAAAGCACTTTTGTTGAACTGGGACTGTTGTGTCTCTTGACGCCGAATGCAGGTCACAGCTATTCCATCTTCCATTTTTCCCCCGTGTTCTTGCAGAAACATTTGTAATGATTATTGTACAGTACATTACTGCCTGATTATTGCCTGTGAGAAGATATTTTAGTTAAATAGAAAACAGCGTATTTGAACCCAGGATTTGCATCTGTGTAGTAGTGGTCAGGAATTAGGGCCTGTGAGACCCCCTTACCTCAGAACAAAATCCACAGCTGCAGTTTTAAAAGAAGGGATCTTCTGCATTTGTTCAGGTTGAATTTACAAAATGGTGTATACATTTGAACCAAGTTTATTATTCTTCTTTAGTGGAAAGATACCTTTAAAAGCCAGTGTGATATACAGCATACAGTGCCTGTCACTGACATACACACATGCAGTGTTCATTATTGGAGCTGTAAATTCCACTAAGCACACACACAAGACACACACTCTCACGCCCATTTATTCAAATTCAGGAACACAAAGGGCCTGAGAAAATCCTGACAGAATCAGGTTTAAGGCAAAAAAAAAGCTATAGAATGGCTGCCCATCCATTGCAAGGCCCTCTCTTACCCATGCTCACTCTACTCACTCCTGTAGGAACAGTTTTCAGAGAAGCTAAAATGCACATATTTGGGATAAAACCAGAAAGAAACTAACTAGAACACAACAGAACATGACAAATTCTCACAGGTGGTGACAAGGCACAGCATTCACACACCTAGACAGATGGATTCATTGAGACAGCACCTCATATGTGTGAACATGCCCTGCCGAATACTAAAGAAAACTCCATCTTTTTAGCTTGAAAATTCGACAGGAAAGAAAAACTTTTTAGTTCATATCTTAATAAGTTGTGATGCGTACACCATTTATATGCCAGTGGACAAAAGTGTACTGGTCAGCTTCTCCCTGTCTCCTGTCAGTCACACCTGACATCATAATTGTTCATCCTTGACAGTTCACTTGGAGCATTTCTGTTCATATCACATGTACTCAGTATCTTCAGAACAAAGAAGTGTTATATTTGGTGTCCTGGTCAATAACCAACTGTCAGTAGTAGGCACTATACAAAAGACTACATAACACTACAATTGCTCCTCTGCACGTCTATGTATAATATTTTTGTACTTTTTCATTCTCATTTGGCTCTCTTCTTTTAAAGACACACCACAGACACATAGTTTACCAGAAAGGGTATTCTATGGAGGCCAAACATTAATCCCACTTTACTTGTATATGTAAATGACAAGGTTCTAATATTTGTGGATGGTGAAAACCAAATATGAAATATTGTGCAGTGCATGCTCCCAACCTATTGGATTTCTAAAAATATGTCTTTAGAGATTCATCTATGCCTAGTCAGAATGTACCAGGACGAGTTCTCTTCATATGTCACAGTTAGCAGATAAACTGCAGAATTTTAACAGGATGTCACTCAGACGACCCAAGGTCTGACTGGACTTCAGTAGAAGAAGAAAATGTTACCACTGTGGAGCAAATTGTAATGGAGGAATTGATAGTGCATAAGATAAGAGGCACTAAAGTGATTAGATATGGGCCAGTTGAACTCATTCTTCATGAATAACTAAACAAGAGCATTTGATTTCTGAAATGAAGCACCACAACATCCAGTGTTCCAGAGAGAATCTTAATTAATGACTTTGGACTGGGAGAAATTCAAGAAGCATTTTATAACTGGGCATATATCACTGGTGTAAGTGTCACTGAAAACACAGGAAGCATGGTGATTCTCTGGCACCAAGAAACTCAGGGTACAAGACCATGTTCACATTTTTTTTTTATTATGTTGAGTGAGTACTGTAGTTTCTATTCAATACACAACCCAACAAAGTGAGTCAATATTAGGCAGACTTTTTTTACATTTTGAGGTAGTCAGTCAGCGAACAGCGGAAACACCACCCGTCTCCTTCCTACCTCAACACAAAGTCTCAACTCCCACTGGCTGGGCTGGACAGGCAGCTGTGCTAAGCTCTGGCTTTGTAGACATGCTATACCCATCTTAAATTCCAAATAAATTATTAGTAGGTTAAAATTTATGCAAATAAATATAACTGACTATTAGATTGGTATTAGAATCAAAACTCTCCACCCTGTATATTCTCCATAATATAATGTTGTGACTATAGTTTAGATAAGATCTATTTGTGCTGTAAAAATGCTGGTATGATTTAAGGTCAGTATATTTTGTCTGTGTTTAAAACATTGGCTCAATGTTATGTTGTATATTTTTACTTTTTAAGCAATATTTGCCACATATCAACCCATACTGGTGTCTAATCCACTTTTTTTCATTGTTTTTTTATTTGTCCCAGCAGAAGAGTAAACTGCAGCCTGTAAGGCAGGTTTTACTACTGTAGCTCTCCTTATAACTTCCATTAATTTTTTGAATCCCCTTTATACGGCAGGAATAAACTCTTATTGGGTTAGGGTTAGGTGTAGGGTTAGGTTTAGGATTAAGTCAGGTCCATCATATGACACTCTCGCAAAGACACATTTGGGGTCAATAAATTACTTTGTCTTTGGAATAATAAGAGGATTCCACAGGACTTGTGAGCACCTCAGCTTAAGCAAATCTTCCATGTTTGCGGTAAGTGACTCAAAAATGTCATTTTACAATTTTTGAAGGAATTTTCATTTCATTGCAGATCTGGTACATATAATATAGGATAATCTTTAAAGCTCTCTACTTTATCAGAAGGTTAAATGAGAAAATAAAATATTTTAGTGAACTGTGAGCCATGGCCAGAGAAATACCACTTATGAGATATGCATCAATTATCAATCCTGCTGAGTTCAAGTTCAGGGATATGGGACCTGGAGTGCAACCCTGCAACACCAGGCACAAGGAATTATTCAACTGTGGACAAAGTGCTAATCCATCACAGTGCATGTTCACTTGTAGAACCACATGGTTCTTCCATCCATTCAATTTCTACTTGGCTTAATCCAGTTGAGGATCAAGTGGTGAAGGTTGTGGGTGAAGCCTGTTGACAACAGCATCATGACCAATGTGGTAATCAATCCTGATTGGGATGCCAGTCCATCGCAAGGGACAGACAAACATGGAAACACTTACACAAGCCAATGTATGATTCCTAATATTTGTAACACATTTGTTTATGATGTGGGAAGAAACCTGGAGGTAAAAACAGGCAGTCAAATGAAGAACATGCAAACTCCATATATACAGAGAACATGTGAAGGATTTAAATCTAGCATGGTGAGCCACCAATGCTAAACAATGAGTCATCATCCCAAACCCCACAGGAGATGAAGCTAAACTTTAGGACTGCTATATTTATATGTTCAAATGTTTTCTTATATTCCCATCACATACCTTTCATTTAGTGCATTGCTTGTCTGCAGCTCCATGACAGAATATCACACTTGTGCGATTCTATGAGATGCATGCAGTTAAACCACTTTGACATTTTTCTGGCACCATTTCTGTCTCTTGCTGATATGTTGAACTATTAACAGGCTCAGCCGTTACGTTTCAAAGCAGTAATTAAACTTCTTGGGAAGTTTTCAAGTTCCCTCATGTAAAGGTAAATCACATAAAGCTTTCAAATGTCTACATGCATACAAGTGTATGGGCAGGTCCTCCTGTGCTCAATGAGTCTGGAGTCTTTGGGATGCTGCTAATCAAGATGGTCTCTTGAATGACAATCTCTTTAAATCTTGATTCTCACATGACGTCCAGGTTTCTTCATTTCGTCCCTTGGCGATTTCACCTTTAGTGATTTGACTAGCACCGACTACAAAAGAGACATAATGTATTAAAACATTAAAAAAATGTGATGAAAACAGGCCAATCAAACCAACAAACCCATCTATCGTATTCACCTAGATTGCCCAAAATAACATCAAGTCAAGATATGAAGGTCCCTAAAGTCCTGCTCTCCACCACACTACTGGGTTCTTTGCATAAAGACAAACTTTCTAACATGTGTGCAAAATCTGCCCTTAAGAAGTGCCCAAGTGTGTCCTCATGTTCTTGCTGTAGAATGTATTTTAAAATAACCACTGGGAGCCATTGCACTATTTCCTTTCAAAATTCTAAGCACTTCAGTCATGCCCCTTTAAATCTGTTTGCTCAAACCAAAAAGGTTCAACTCTTTTAGTCTTTCCCCTTTGCTCATACCTCTCAGTCCTAATCAGCCTAGTTCCTCTTCTACTATATTTTCTTTTTTGTAATATGGAGGCCAAAACTGCACACAGTACTCCAGGTGAGGCCTCCATAGTGTGTTACATAATTTAAGCATAAATTCCCTTGACTTACACTCCAAACCTCATGGTATTGAATCTAACATCCTATTAGCCATTTTGATTGCTTCTGTTGACTCTCTTGCTATAGATAATGAGAAGTCCACTTTCACTCTTTTAGGCCCTTTTCATTAGATGCACTTTCACATTTCAGACCTCCGGTTGTCTATTCAAGTGTAACATTTTTACCTCCCACATTTAATACTTTAAATTTATGTACATTAAATTTCATCTGTTATAAATCTGCTCAAGCCTGCATGCGGTCCAAATCCCTCTGTAACAATTTAGCCGATTCTACATTAAAAACACCAGAAGTGACTCTACTCCGTTGGGCCCATGAGCAAGGCTCTTAACCTGCAATTGCTCCGTCCTGGGTATGACGTTAATCTGCATCCAGCTTTGCAAGCAGGCCCTCCAACCTGCAAGGAAAAACCTGGGGGTTGGTGACAGAATTGGCACTCCAGCCACCATAAAAAAACCTCACACTGTTCCATTCCATCTGAACTAGTGTGGTACTGAGGTGTCACCCGTTGCATGGCTGCAATTGGGTCCTAATCTGGGATCCTGAGTTGATTTGTCATGTGGTGGGTGTGGCAATGTGCTGTATCAGGGCATGCTTCTACTCTCTCTCTCTCTCTCATCTGACCTTCAATCAAGCCTCTGGTGTCATCTGTAAACGTCACTGGCTTATAGACTCAATTCTTGTCCAGATCATTTATGAAAAAAGCAGCGACCCCAACACTAACACCTGAGGGACACCACTTTTAACATCATCTGATTTGGAAAAGTTCCCCTCACCATAAAAATTTGCTTTTTGTGTTTGAGTCAATTTCGAACTCACCTACAAACAGTGCCCTGAATTTCCACTTCACCAACCTTTCAGGCTGGGCTGGCACCACAATTAAGGGAAATTAGGCATTTGCCTAGGGAGCAGATCATAAGGAGTGGGGTTGGGGGGAACCAGCCGCACATATTAGCTCCTGAACAGTCAGTTGGTACACTAATAAGTTTAGTCTATTGGGCGCAAAATAACCTATGACTGGCATTGTTTTCATGTGGTACCTTATCAAAAGACTTCTGAAAAATCAAGATAGGTAATACTATATGCACCTCTCTGGCTTCATGCTTTTGTTGCTTCCCAAAAAATTACCAGCATATTAATGAAACGTCCTTCCTCGTCTTAACCCATGTTAGCAGTCAAAATGCTGCTGCGCAGTCCTTTCAGTTGGCCAGTGAAGCCACCACTCAGTTTTTTTTTCAAATAGCCCTGAACTTTACTAATATTTCCAGTTCTGTTAATTTATTTGCATGTGAAAGTGGACACATAATGCTGGAATCTCCAGACCCTGATCTAAACGCGTTTTCAAATGTTTTTTTTTTTTAAACTGTGGTGCGAGTTCCCTGAAAATCCGATTTCGGCAGATGTCAACATGCCAATCGCATTAGGGTGCATACCAAAAAAAGAGACCAAGACCCTTTGGAAAGGGTGGTCTCGTTGCAGTACAAAATTAATTGATATAGGTAATGCAGTTTATATTTGATACTCAAATATTTCTTAATGAGGTGGTTGAAAAAAATATTGAAATAAACGAAAATTACGGAGTATGGAATGTCTTTATTGTGAATAAAATAATCTGAACCGCATCACGTTATTTTAAAAAGTTATAACAATATAGAGTCCGATCGAGTCGTCGATCAGCTACCGGGGAATGGGATGGAGTAGGAGGTGGTGAAGCCTTTACCAGGTAAATTATATAATACTACAAAAAATACAAAGCGTCCCGTTTACACTTCAGTGTAAATAAATGTAAATTATGACGTAATAAAAAACCTATATTGTCTTGTTAAATATTGTAATCAAATAGCACATAAATTACTTAAGAACTCTTTGTGAGACGGATTCGCTGTGAAGCTAACAGTATGGAGGTGATAATCAGTATCACGTTAATTAAAACAGTCGAAGTGATAAGTATTGTATCGATCGAAATGGCAACAGCTACGAAGGAAAATAAAATGTGGTAAATCGAGGTGCAAAGCACCGCTCATTAACTTTCGCTATTTGCAAGTTGACAAATGAAAATGCAAAGTGGAAAGTGAAAGTTCAATGAGCAGCAGGTGGCGCCGGTACTTATTTGCGTTTTACTTTTCATTCTTGACAGTTTATTGTTCTTTAGGATAAAAATAAAATTGCAAATGCTGTTATTCCATTTTATTTTTATTTTCTGCAGCATTCTTGCGCGTAGACTTTGAAAATGTAATTGAAATTAGAGATTGCATTTTCATTTTATAATTTTCATTTCCTTTTATACACAAAATACCTCTCATATATGACACCGGCCCCTTGCGCGCGCGATCGTGCAGCAGTTGAAGAAGAAGAAGAAATGTGAAAATTCACTTCTGTTAGGGTCGATGAAAACATATACAGAAGTGGAGAGAAACGAACATAAGTACCCTGAGATCAACCCTAATCTTACACCATGAAAGTGATGCCGGGTGGTGGGGGGTCCTCTCAAAGCAACCGCTTTTCGGGCGCCATGCTAATACACTTATTTTGACAGCGTGTCTTCCTTTCCCCATTTGAAACGCGTCTTTTTTCATACCATGCACGCATACCTTTCAAGTATTTTTCCAGATACTGTAAAAGAGGCGTTTTACTCGTAGAGCTGTGTCTGGTAAATAAACCAAATAATTATGTAAAAACGGCGACGGACAAAAACAACTATTGTAGTTCCTCAATTACATTTTCCCGTGAAAAAAAAATATTTCAACCCAATGAAAGAAGTCCACGACATGACGGCGGGATGTTCATCGATATGTTTAGTTTGCTTGAAAATTTGCAGTACGAAACGTAACCAAACTAACTGAAAATTGAACGCATCGTCCTCTGCTTCGTAATAAAGCAAACGTATTAGGAGTGCGGAAAGCCCATTATATGCTGGTTCAGGAATTTACCTGTTTCTGCTTGCCGTCCTCAAAGACTGGACCGCTCAAGACGAACTTCTGCTTCTTCTTCTTTCCTTGGCCGCCGCTTGTGCTCACTGAGAATGTCGCCTTTCTCTTGCCATCTCCGATTTTCATTCCGCTTTCCCTAATCTGGAATTCCTTCCTCTGTCCGTGCTTTCGGTTGAAGCATATTTTCACTTGCATTTCCCGTTTTGGGCTTTCGTGCGAGTTCGCCTGCATATCACTGTCTTCTTGCTCCCGTTCTTCATGGCTCCGTTTGCTCTTGGTCTTCTTGAGTGCCGGCACCAGTTCTCGGGATGCCGACCTCGTCACATAAACCCTTTTCTCTGGGCCACTGTCCTGCCCTCGAATCAGTTCCCTTGAACTGCTCTCTTCGACGTCTTTCATCCTTACCTGACGAGTCGTGTCCCGCGTCTTACCAGAGGAAGTGGAGGCGCGGGCGGTGATTTCTTTTCCTTTCCGCTTCATGCCACCCTTGTGATCTGACAGGAGGTCTAAAAACAGCGAGTATTCAGACTGCGACTGACCGGAGCCTTCAGGGGAAGAAGCAAACGAAGTCAGAAACCTCAGGGCACTGCGGCAAAAGCCAAGCATCTCGCGACTGGCGCTGCGGGGGCCTGTAGGGCACACCGAGAAAGACACGATACCCCAATACGATTGAGAAACTCCGCCACTAGTCAAGAGCGGCATTTCTTGTACAACTTATATAAGGCATTAGGAATAGTTGCTAGGAAACCATTAAAGACACGCGACAGGTGCTGCTGAAATAGAGACACATTCTTGTCATTAAATTGCCGCTGATTTTATGAACTAAAACAAACCGCAGCGCTTTTGATGATCTACCAGGACTGGATTAACCATTGAGCAAAATAAGCACATATTTAGGGCATCGAAAGAAGGTGGGCACTACAGAAAATTTCCATTGCCAGATTTACCATTGACCATGGCGCAAAACTGCAAATAGTGCAGCTGAACCAGGTTCCAGAAAAAGGGGCTCCTACATTAAATGAAAAAAAATACATACTAAAATAATAATGCAATATTAATAATAGAGGTTAATGATATGTATTAATCTGGGGAATACAACAAAATTAGAATCTGGTTACTGCCACACGGTCCACCGAGGCTCAAGTGATCGTGCTTATCTTGATCACATCGGTTGTCCCGTTGAGTCCTCCACTGAGAGTGCGTGCAGCTCTTATATATAATAGGCCCACAAAAACTTTTAAGTGTTTACGGCCACCAAAAAAGTCTTAATCCCGCCATGCGATCTACCATAACCTTGGAGATTCCGGGGATTAATTACACAACATTGGGAAGTCACGCTTTTAGCCAAAGGGCCCGAAGTTGTAGAACAATCTGTCTGCTTGTGTTACGATGGATACCTCAGTGTGAACACTCACTGTAGAGCTGTTCTTATTATACCTCTTTATTAGTAATTTGTACAAAAATATTAGCATTAGTCTGTATGAAATGTGACTCTTCTGTGTTCTGCTTCTCATTTCAGTATCCCGCTGTGTTACCACGGCTGTACTGCCAACTCCTGCCAATGGGAAAGACATCAAAAACCCGAGAGCCTTGGAGTCCAAAGATGATGGGATTCTGTCTTCCGTCTGAGCATTTAAAACCTACACGTTATTTTAAAACACACAACAGGAAGTAGACAGCATAACTGCAACTAAGACTTTTAAAACCTAATGTGGACCCAAAATGGTTTATTTTATTCAGGAATTCTCCTGAATGAAAGAAATGTTTGTTTCCATATTCTCCATTGTCAAATTATTTGACAACTATGGTGATAAATGTCATGTCTCTGGTTAGAAAAACGTGGTCCCTGCCTAAATAAGGAATGGTTGCTCAGAGTTAAAGTATCTGCACTGGTATCTGTAATGTTGTTGGTTCAATTCCCATTATTGCTCCAGGGGCACTGTATATTTGGCTGAATCATGCAAAAAGACAATTTCACCTTGGGGATAAACAAAGTATGTCAAAAAACAAACATTCAGCGGTTGTTTTTTATACAGAGATTGCACTCTGGTGTCATTTGATAGTTTCTAAGAATAATAAAGGAAGGCTTTCACCCTCATTGCTCCACAATTTATTTCAGCAGGTGGTAATGCACCTTCATAAAGTAGATTCAGGAGAATTCTTTCAACTTAATGGTGAATTGTGTATTGAGGACACCAGTGAAAATTAAGGGGGATTGACACTTAGGACTGAAGTCAGGAAGTTTACTGGAAAAGTTTCCCACCATTAAAAGGCTTTACTTGCAGCACTTGTGTCCAGACCCCATCTCTGTCAGGTGTTTAGGGAGCTGGAGTGCCCCATGGTGGCCTCATAACACAGATAAAAAGATCTAAAAAAAAATGAATGAACACCAGCCAGGGAATGAATCCTGGCTGAAATATAGCTTGGCAGGTGAAACAGAGAGCAATATATTAATAGATTTTGCAATTCAGTTGAGTTAAAGTTTATTATATTCCTTGTTCTTTTTTTGTTGAGCCTGGGTGCAGGTCCTCCTAACACCACAACTGGGGGGCTGACCTCAGCCTTATATAAGTTGGTGGTTAGCACAGTACTATACATAATTTTCTTGGAGACACTTTAATGTCCCGTAAGACAAGGCAATGACGCTCTAGCATGTAGATCTCATCCCTCTACTTGTTTTTTTTTGCCACATGTTCTGATCATCCTTGTTTACACGGTACTTTAGAGTGTTACTGATGTTTTACCACAGTGTAGGAGGTAAGGTCAAGGTAAACTTGTTTTATCCGTCCATCCATCCATCCATCTTCAAATAGTCTAAACCTTACTCATGGTGATGGAGGACTAGAACCTACAGTATTTTAGAAGTAATGGACACAAGGCAGAAACCAGTTCTGTTCCTCTTGTGTATTATAACTGATTAACAAACAGAAAAAATAAATAAATTAAGATTGATTAAAATTCTATCTACTCACCCATATTTTTCTCAGTGCCCACTTTTCCATTGCAGTGTCATGGGAAACTAGAATATGTGCAGTCAAAATGGTTACTGGCAGGAAGTAAACCTTGATGGGTTGCTATTCAGCTGCACAGAATTTGAATGAGTGAACTGGAGCCCTGGAGTTTGAGGCGGCACCTCTAACCACTGTGCCAATAACCCAACCCATATGTAGCCAACAACTTGGAATTATTTTTATATTTGTTCTCCTAGTAATAATGCAATAAAAAAACTATATTGTTAAATATGTTATATACACTATTGACATATATAGCACAGAATTTTAGAAACAAAACAAAGCACTAAGGCAGAAAACGTCTGTTATTTAGAAGTACCCTTGATATGGGCATTGATGAAATTCTTAGCTCCTTGCTTTAAGTGTTCCCTTCAGCTCCTGTTCCAGGTATGTTGCCACATTAATCAACTGTTTTACCAGTCTAAAGAGTTCTCTACGACTACTGGTCTCTTCCTGTCATGACTAAAACTGCACAAGGTGTTTAGTGTGCTCCTGGACACCAATACACATTGGGCTTTACACTGGTTGGCTGATTCACAAAACCCTTTTAGCCATCAAACTCTACTGTAAACATCAAATGGCTAAAAAATGCAAAACACATGAAAGAAAAAATGCTACCCTTGTGCTTACTGGGAACTTTAGGACCAAACTATTGAAGAGATCTGCTGGGGGGTGCTTAGGAGATACTGCCTCCAAACACAAACACACTGCAGTATAATAGCCCCATGTGAGGTTGGGATGAGTCTGAGGTGCACTAGAAAGCCACTGGACAGATGTGTGGATGCCTCAGTCCTGTCATGACGGAGTCAAGTAAGGATGACTTTTATTATATGTATAGAACTTCTCACCATTAAAACACTGCAGGGCACTATTGTGCAAGAATTTTAAAAGACTTTTTAATTAGTATATAAAAAAAGAGATTTAAAAGCCATTTTAGATTTGTGTATTTCTGAAAGGTGTGTTGAGTAGCAATAAGAAATTTATTAGTGTATAAAAATAATATGTAAAAAAATAAAGGAATGTATTGTATAAGCCTTTTTAATTTGTTAATGTTGAGGTGAACAAAAAGAAACATAAATATCTGCACATATACTATGAAAGTGAATAAAATATGCCATTTAACATTTGCAGTGGCATGCTGAATAATAATAAGCAGCATACACTTTTATATATTTTTATATTATTATTATTATTATTATATTTTTTATCATATGTGGACATACCAAGATTTGATCTTCATTTTAACAGTATGTTTAAATAAAGGTGATGTAAATGGAAAAAAAAAAAAACTATTTAACAGAAGTTGAAAAGATATACCCTTTTTTTTTGTCTGTGGAAAAAGTAAGCCCACCCTTGATTCTAATAGCTGGTGTTGGCCCCCTCAAGTAGGCATTTCCTAAAATATGTCTACCAGTCTGTCCAGTCTGTCACATTGACTGGGAGGAGGTCTTTTTTTCCTCCATACAGAATTACTTCAGCTGGGGATGTTTTGAATGCACAGCCGTTTCAAGTCTGTGTAGGATTCAGATCTGGGCGTTGACGTAGTCATTCCAGAACCCTCCTTTTCCTTCTTTTCAGCCATTCCTTGGGGGATTTACTGGTATTTTTAGGATCACTGTCATGTTGCAAGGTCAACTTTCAATTGAGCTTCAATCTTCTGACAGATATTCTGACATACTAAGCATCCTCTGGTACAATGAGGAATTAATAGTGTATTCGATGGGATGATGCACTTACCCAGGCCTTGTGGCAGCAAATTTCCACCACTTTGCTTCATGTTTGATATGATGTACTTCTGGTCAAATGCTGTCTGGTTTTTGCCAAAAATGTCTTTTGGTACCGTTGTTAAATACATTTTGTCTTTGCTTCATCAGTTCAGAGAACATTACTTCAGATGTTCTGCTCTTTGCCTAGGTGTTTATATGCAAATGTTACTCTTTTCTTGATGTTCTTTCTGGACAGCAAAGGTTTTCTCCTGGCAACTCTCCCATGTAGATCTAATTCATACAGCCTCTTTCTCATGCACTGTTACATCAACAGTGGAAAGAGCTACCTGTAGGTCCCATTAGGAAACTTCTTTCAACCTCTTGCTGGCGTGGTCTGACCTGGAAAAGTTGTCAGTAGCTTAATGTGCAGATGATCTTCCAGGCATTACAACAGTTAATTTTCAATTTTTCTGGAGATCATTTTAAATCCCTTTCCATACTCATATTCATCTTCTTTCTGAAGGCCTTAGAGAACTGTTTCAATCTTGGCATGGTGAAATCTTAAAAACTACAAAGGGCAAACATAACAAAATTCATAAGGTTCAAATAAAATACACTCAGACAAAATCCTATCTAATAAAGTTTTAATCCTTTGCACCTCTATCTAATTTTAGGTATTTAAGGTAGTGATACATAGGAGTGTAGGGGTGAACTTACCTTTTCGATATGGGAAAATTAGATTTATTTTTATTTAAATTACGTAATAGCTACAACATGTAAATGTTGCATGATGCTTGTTATATCATATCACCTTTACCTATAGATACTGTTTAAATAAAAAATATTAAAATGATATAAGTAAGCTAATATATTTGCCACTAAAGTTTCTGTTTTGAATTTAAATATAAAAATATTTTATTAGTATCTTAACAGCATGTACTATGTTGACTCACATATGTATCTTTTTCCTGTTATCTAATGATATCGCATTTTTAAAATGTGCAGAGTGCAAGGGATTGGCTGAATAAACTCTGCTGAGATGTATTCACAGTTAAATTATCCTGTGTGGCTGCCAGGGAGCACACCAGCCACCCAGCCCCAACACAGACAGACTCCAGGCACAAGTCTCTGGAACACACATATTTTATTTCCCAGTGGCAAAGTGCCCCTTGCTCCCCACAGCAGCGAAGCACAATATCAGCCCAAAATACAGTAAACCAACACTTTCCTTCTTCCTTTTCTCTTCCTTTCATGGAGCCCTGCAGGAATCCAAGGTGCTGCTGCAACCCAGGGGGGCTCCAGGGGAGGCCGTGCCCCGTGCATGTTTGTTCCCATAGTCCTTCCAGTTCATTGGCCACCTGGCTGGAAAAGGGCTATGGCCGTCCGCCACACCTGATAATATGATTACATTTTCTTTTTTTATTTATTGGCCATATGCCACATGCAACCTTGGAAATGGTTGAAATCAGGAAAGATTAGCAACATGAATAGTTCAATATAAAATACAAATGAAATGAAAATAGATTTGTGTCCAGATAGTGTTATTATCATATAGGGCTATGGACCTCACAAGCTGCCCACAATGCATGCTCTCTCCTTTATATGGACAGGATTGAGGCATTCAAATTTCTGGCGCCTTGAGTGAATTTAGTTTAAGTTTATTAAACTGAGTATCTGACTTTCTTGTTGTTCATTACAGATTGAAGCATGCAAATCTTTGTGAAAACTCTAACAGGCAAGACCATCACCTTAGAAGCAGAGCCAGACGATACCGTTGAGAACGTGAAGGCCAAACTCCAGGACAAAGAAGGTATTCCTTTGAACCAGCAGAGGCTGATCTTTGCCGGCAAACAGCTGGAAGCTGGTCACACACTTGCTGACTACAACATCCAAAAGGAGTCCACTCTTCACCTGGTCCTGAGACTCCGGGGCGGCATGCAGATTTTTGTGAAAACACTGACCGGCAAGACCATCACCCTAGAGGTGGAACCTAGTGACACCACAGAGAATCTGAAGGCTAAACTGCAAGACAAGGAAGGCATTCCTCCTGACCAGCAAAGGTTGATCTTTGCTGGTAAGCAGTTGGAAAATGGCCGCACCTTGTCTGATTACAACATTCAGAAAGAGTCCACTCTTCACTTGGTACTGCGTCTTAGGGGTGGCATGCAGATCTTTGTAAAAACCCTGACAGGCAAGACCATCACTCTGGAAGTTGAGCCCAGTGACACAATTGAGAACGTGAAAGCTAAAATCCAAGACAAAGAAGGCATTCCACCAGATCAACAGAGACTCATCTTTGCTGGCAAACAGTTGGAAGAAGGCCG
The DNA here is from genome assembly GCF_016835505.1 of Polypterus senegalus. Lineage (NCBI taxonomy): Eukaryota > Metazoa > Chordata > Cladistia > Polypteriformes > Polypteridae > Polypterus > Polypterus senegalus. The sequence goes on along the minus strand of NC_053163.1, from coordinate 128,333,470 downwards.
TACGCTGTCTGACTACAACATCCAGAAGGAGTCCACACTGCATTTAGTCCTGAGGTTAAGGGGAGGGTACTGATGCTCTGCTTTTCAGAGATCCCTGCACTCAAAACCCTCAACAAATTAGCAGGACACTTTGTGTTTTTGCATTCTGAAGCAGTGAACAAGAAGAGGAAACAAAAACAAGCTGCATGGCCAACTTATTTCCAATAGGTGCTATATCAAAGTCTGATGCTTAGTTGTAGAAGGGGATCATATGAAAAGCAGAGCAAGTTACACTGGCTAGTTTAACTTGAAGTTCCTTTTTTAGTCAAGTGAATGTCTCCATTTTTTAATTTTTTAACATTGTCTAATTTTTCTTGTAATTATTGAACATATGCTGGGTGGCAGAGACTGCTACCTCATAGATCCTGTACCTTGGATTCAAACTCCATACTTAGTCACTGGCTTTGAAGAGTTTACACATTCTTGTTGTGTCACTATGGGTTATAGACCAGGTGTGCTGGTTTCTGCCACAATACCTGCAGAAATTATTAATTTGAAATTTTTAATTGGCCCCTGAGTGAGTGTAATTATGAGAGAGTTTGAGCTGTGATGTACTGGCATCACAACAAGGGCTGCTTCATACCTTGTGCCTGGTGCTGATGGGGATAAGCATCAAACTGCCATAACCCTGAACTCGAGTCAGATTGAAAATGTTGTGTTATGGAGAGCCACGGAAGGCTTATGCATATCATCCTTATCCTTCTCCTTTAAACATGCTAAGGCAGGGCCATTTAGATCCAGTCCTGGCTGCATTTCATAATTAGTAGGCAGACCTAGCAGAAAATGAAATTTGGTATTTAATTATATGGCTTGTTACTGCTTTCATTCTTCCAAGACAGACTTTTATCATAATATAGATTTTTATTTTCTGAGAACATTACCCAAATATTGAACAGATTTTTTTTACCTCTTGGTCCTTCCCTTCTCTCTCATTTATTTCAAAACATTTTATTAGCACAGATATTTTATGATCCATTTACGCTGGTCTAAAGAGAAGCACATTAGATGAAGAGCTGGATGTTCCTTTATCATTTGCACATCATTATTAATGTATGTCCAGCTTACAAGACAGTCAATAATGAATACTTTAATGTAGCAGGTTAAAACTAAAATAGGCAGTTAAGGGTTCTGAATTGTAATAAGTGAATTATCTAAAAATAAGAACAAAAAACATATTGGCTTAGTTATAAACAAATAGGCTCTAATTAAAAATTTGGTAAAAGCAGAGCTGAGTAAACCTGTGCTAAGAGTATGAGTGGTAAGGTATATTCTCAGTTACTTGGTAACACAGTAATGTGTTGTAGTAAATGATTCCAAATGTCATATGGTGTGTATATGATTAGCAGGCACCATTATTTAAATGGCCACAAGAAACTGAGTGAAAGCCACTTTGTCCAGTTCACACCACAGTGCAAGCTGGCCTTTCTTGGTGTGAATGAGTGGATTCTACATTGAATTGGTGGTCCCTCTCCAGGGTTAGCTCATGCCTTGCAACCTAACTTACCATTGAGCCACAACTGGATTAAGCAGCTTTACTAAATATCATTTTATATGCTCTGGAAAACTAACTTAATATTTGAACTACAATTGAGTATACCAGCTAGTTTAAGATGAGTCATGGTGGTGGAAAATCTGTGAAAAGGTGAGTGTCTAAAATATAAAATGAAGCCTCAGCCCACCAACCCACCAAGTTGACGTCAGAAAAAAAAAGATCTTTATTAGTGTGGACATTTTTAGGATAGTTAATCATAATTTCCACTTCTTTTACAGTAAAAAGGTGATGTACATTTGAAGCCAACAGTAATAGATATGCTAGTGTCAGAATTAATTTCTTGCATCCTGATTTGATTATTTTAATGGACATCAGTTTGCTGGAATATTAACATATGCATAATACTAAGGTGTGCTGTATTAAGCACATTACTGGAACATTTTCAGTTAATTTACAGGTTTCGGCTTTAACAGAATTGCATAGGAAGTAGTTTTGTCCAAGGTGGGGTATAACCTAAACTCCATATATTTCACTTTATTAAATTCTGTTTTTTTTTTATCCATCCATCCATTATCCAACCTGCTATATCGTAACCACAGGGTCACAGGGGTCTGCTGGAGCCAATCCCATCCAACACAGGGCGCAAGGCAGGAAACAAACCCCGGGCAGGGCGCCAGCCCACCGCAGTCCACCTTTCCAGAGTTTTGATATTTGCTTCAAATGGAATTCCAAGTGTAGTGGCTAGGATTTTGAGGTATTTCATTGCACACTTTTCGCCAAGTGCATCCTTTGCCCAGATTAGATTAGATTATACTTTCTTTATACCCAGGGAAAATGAAGCTCAACACAGACAGAAATGCCTCCAGTGTATTGTTGCCTTCCTTCTGCTTCTGGCCACTCCCATCTGTACTTGTTGCTAAGAAACATTTATGGTGCAGCACACCATTACAAAAGGTCAGGGGGCATAAACTGGGGAACTTAAATGGTGCTTGGCTCAAGCATTGGGTGTTTATAATTTTGCAGCATTTTGTCATTTTAGCATTTTGACATATTTTTGTTGTCTTATTTTTCCAAACTAGTTTAGATTGTTCTTTTGTATAGATTTCCTGTTTTTTGTGTCATTTCTTTTGGATATGGCCGCTGTATTCTTCTGCTATACCATGATTGATGTCTTGTTTTTTTTTGGGTTACAAACATTGTCTGTACTCTTTCACCATGTATTCTGCATTGTTGGCTGCCCTGGATGCAGACAGTTGAGTTTTATGAGGTGGTAATAATAATAATAATAATTATTTGCATTTATATAGCGCTGTTCTCACTACTCAAAGTGCTCAGCAATTGCAGGTTAAGGGCCTTGCTTAAGGCCTTCCGATTGCCAGTGCAGATCCCTAGCCTCAAATCCACCACTCCGCCACAACGCTTGTGTCCCTGCGAGCCCCTGTGCTCTGTCTGAGTGTTTTGGCAGTGGTGTGGTCTTTAACTCTTTAAATCCTTTTCTGCTACTGGGGGGGCAGGCACTGAGTGGCTGTGCTGCCTGTGCTTTCACCCTGTGGGTACATCTGGACAGCCTCTGTATAACAATGATATATCCATTACAGTGAAAGGTGGAACTACAATGGACCTTGCTTTGATTGGGTGCACAAAAAATAGAGAAATAGGGTGAGGCCTTGGGAAAGTCCCATAAACCAGGCCAGGGTCTACCCTAGCCTACCCAGAAATAGGCCTCACCTCAAATAGCCTGACCCCAAACTCCCAAGGGAAAGGAAATTGTTAAATAGAATATTGGCTTGAGAAAAACTCAAGATAGGGATATTTATAAATTAAAATATTAAAGTAAAAAAATGAACAAAAATTGCAAAAGGGCAAAAGAAAAGAAATAAGTGCCTGAAAGGCAATCCAAAGCAAATAAGTTGTAATACATACACATTTGCAAAAACCAAAAACAGAAGCAAAAAAAAAAAAAAATCCACAAAACAAGATACATTAAAAGAAAATGGAAATATTACAATAGCCTCCTCAATGCTCTACTGCTGGATCCTCTTCTTTGGTACAATACATAAGCAGAGAGAGGTCTCAGGAGCAGAGATGTAAGGGTGGGCCTGCCTCTTGGGGTACCACCTATAGAACACATGGAATAGAAAAGAACATAAAAGAATACCCTGACACTAAAAAATAAACAGAGCAATAATAACAAAAAACATAATAACAATTAAGATATGAAAAATATGAATCATTTACACTGCGGTGGGCTGGCGCCCTGCCTGGGGTTTGTTTCCTGCCTTGCACCCTGTGTTAGCTGGGATTGGCTCCAGCAAACCCCCGTGACCCTGTAGTTAGGATATAGCGGGTTGGATAATGGATGGGTGGATATCATTTACAATGAACAAAGGAAAAAAACATTAGCCAGAAACGAAACTTTGACTGTAACATAGCAAGATCTGTGATGGGGTCTCACTTGGGACCTTTTAATCAATATGATAAAATGTCTTGTATGTAAAGGTCTACAAGATTTTAGCAGTTTAGATTATTATTGAATTTACTTGCAGCACTTACTATTAAATCAGTGGTATTGAACTTGTACCTGAGCCCATTCTGACAAGCTGATTGGCCTTAAATGGTGAGTGGCTAGTAATACATTGAAGAAGCTGACAGAACTTATCTCATCTGGACTGATGGTAGTGTAGAATTCAGTAGTAAAAAAGGGGGTGCGCAAAAATGTTTACTTTTGTTTTGGTGGTCAGTATTCATGTTTTCAGTTTGTAGCTTTTGAATTGATCAGTTTGGTAACCTCAATGGCTCTTTGTGTAGATTAATTATGCCAGCGGTTCTCAAACTGTGGGTGCGCCACCTTGGGGGTGGGGTTGGATGGCGCTGAAGCTGTACAAGGGGGGTGTTGAATAAATGAACAAGACATCAAAATACATTTTTTACATTTTTATTTCAAATTTAAATTTGCAAGCATATAATCACAAGGAATGCATTATAACTAAAATGAAAATAAACTAAGCATAGATCTAATGACTAACTGATGAGTGGCGCCACGGCCGCTGCTTTTATAGTCACATATTTTCAATCCAGAAAGTTCGAGACGTATCGGTATCTGTCGCAAACATTCGGGTAACAGAAGATTAGGTGATAATGCGGTGCAACTGCACCACATTGGCAGTGTAGCCAATATTGCCAAATTGAGTTAAATACGAAAGTTTGAGAACTGCTGACTTATGCCCAGAGCAATCTCAGAGTCTTCAGATTTGGAGTGACATGCATCAGCAAGCAGTAACAAAAGATCAAAAGTTTAAAAATTACCAAAACCATAGTGGAGATGTTGAAGAAAAGACAAAAATGCTTTGGACCTACACTTCCAAAGAAAAACAGCTGAAGTAATCTCACTAAGCACTGCATGTAGGAAGTTCTTACTCCTTTTGCAGGGAAGCAGGGGTCATTATCCTAGGAATGGACATCAATGGGAATTGATAGGGTTTTGTGTAGGCTACACCCATGGTGCCTTCCCTATTGCCATTTTTGACATTAGCTGTGCTTATTTTTATAACTGTTTTAATAGATTTGTTAGGGTTAACCCTATAATAATAATTACCCTTTGGAGGTTTGTCTCATTCTTAATGATAAAGTAATTAGAAAGGGCTGGAGTCTTTACTTAAGTTCTTAAATGAAAGGAAGATTAGTCCTCTAGTGTTCACTGAGGCATCTTGCCCTCTTCAATCACTAGAAAATTAAGTTATTCAAATTCACTTGGCCTGCTTCTTCTGGATTTGAGGCTGTGTTCCATTTCTAGTTTAGCAGACATTTTGAATTCAATTTTATTTCAACAAAGCGTTTATCTAACCATTTTCAATTTCCTCCTTTTGTCTGTTATTTGGCTTCTCTGTATTTCTTTTATTTCAATTTTGTATTCTACTTCTTGATGTGTTTCCTTACTATGTATTTCTTTCATTCCACTTTAATTTCTGTTTCAAGGGATTTGTTGCATTGCCGTTTGTTAATTTCTTATTTTGTTAACCTTTGTTAAAGAATTCCAACTATTCTGTGGTATTTTGTTTCTTGAAAATTCTTCCTTCTTTAATGTGGAAAGTAAATATTATAGGGTACCTAATTTGATTTATTTAAAAGTTCTCATGTGGTGGGCTGGCGCCCTGCCCAGGGTTTGTTTCCTGCCTTGCACCCTGTGTTGGCTGGGATTGGCTCCAGCAGACCCCCGTGACCCTGTAATTAGGATATAGCAGGTTGGATAATGGATGGATGGATGGATGGATAAAAGTTCTTAATTACAATCAATATTTTTAATTAAGTACAATGCTGAGATCTCAGGGATTGAGATTGCTGTTTACTGGTTCAGCCTCTTTTAGGTGTGACTTGAAATTGCAGCCCAGTACAGGGATTTCTTTGTCTGTTGGATCAGGGTCCATTACTAGTTAGTTCCTATTTTGGACCATTCCTTGTTGTCAAAGTTCACCCATCATATTGATCTCAAGCTGATAGATACCATTCACCTTCTAAAGCAAAATGTCACTTGCTGGCACCTCCCTACCTTAGGTGCATAGGTCCTTCTGTCTTTCCATTAACTTTAACCAAACCTTCCGTTATTTTTTGGAGCTGCTTCTACCCCCTTAATCCCAGTTAATACTTAGGCTGCTTTAAAGCAACTTGTGTCTACCTTCTTCTCCTTTAACATAGACAACTAGCTTCATGTAATGTGCTTTATATTTCATATAATGAATTTTGCGGCTAAAATACTGTATTTTGTACTTCAGGGGCCCCAGAATGAAGCAATATGCATAAAAAAATTGTTTGCTCTTTTTCCAGTTTTCCCTGAGGTAACTCCTCCATTGCTAGGTGCACAGTTTACATGCCTCCTGTGAACTGCAGGTAGTAATGGCAGCAGATTGTTGGGCCATATTTATTGGAATGGAAAACGCATGTAGAAGAAAGCAATTTGTTGTGTTATATATTGACAGTTCTTCAGCATTGGCCAACGACAACATGACACATTCTAGTTCCAGTGATAGTGACAAACATGCAATAAAATCTGATGGCACTTCTAAATATGTGTGGTGTAACATGAGCTTAGGGCAAATATAGAAGCTGCCATTCATTGATCTCTGGGGCACATTCATATACAGATAATAGCTTAGGGGATTTCAGTGTGCTCATAATTTATAACGTGTTAGATGTGATTGTGACAGAAACCATTAAGAAGGATAATAGAGTCCAAGGTGGCCATGCTAAATCTTTATAACATACTGGTGAAGCCTCATCTGAAGTACTGTGTGCAGTTTTGGTCTCCAGACTAAAAGCACCGGAAAAGGTCCAGAGAAGAGTGACTAGGCTCATTCCAGGGCTACAGAGGATGAATTACAAAGACCGCTTTAAAGAGCTGAGACTTTTAAGTTTAATAAGCATACGAACATAAAGATAAGACATGATTGAAGTGTTTAAAATTATGAAGGGAATTAGTTCAGTGGATCGTGACTTTTAGTTTAAAATGAGTTCATCAAGAACACAGGAACAAAGTTCAAAATTTGTTAAAGGTAAATTTCAGAAAAGCAGTTGGGATTTTTTTCTTTACACAGAGAATGATAGACACATGGAATAAGCCACCAAGTAGTGTGGGAGTCAGTAGGACATTAAGGACTTTGAAAACTCAACTTGTTTTTACTTTCTCGTATACATTGTATAGAGAAAGTATAGGAATCGTGAAAAAATTTAAACTCAAGATTTTGATGAATGTTGACGTTTTAAACCTTCCTGAGTCCGAAAATACCATTAAGAAATTATCTCTGTCTTTGTGTCTGTGTGTCTGCATATAAACACGGTAACTTGAAAATGCTTTGTAACCTCGGTCAATGAGATTTTGTATACCTGCTTTATATTAGAAATAAGGAATCCTATCAACTTTTGGGTCACTTCCAGCAACCAGAAGTGGAACTTTAACTGAATACCTTTGTGAATTTTCAAGTAAACTATGGTTATAATTACAGATAAATGATTAAAATTTTGTATTGATATTTATAATGATAAAAAGCAAACAGATATGAAATTTGAGAAAAATTACTTGAGTGGAAGTAGTATTTTATTTAAATAATCATTCGATTTTTTTGTATCATGGAAATATAAATGTGCACACAATATTAAAAACTGCATACAGTATAATGCATATTCTTTTGATAACCATTATTAATTTTATTTTACTTTATACATCAGTTTAACAATAATGTGTAAACATTGAACATGCCATGTAAATATGAACATGCAATGGGAACAATAAACCACTGCATTCCTATCGTGTTCCTGGTAGTACATTTAATTTTATCATTTTTAATTTCTGTCATCCTTATCAGAATTAAATGCTATATGTAGTTCAATCCAGTTTTACTTATAGCAATGTATTGCAACAAATATTATATAATAACACTTTTTCTATGTTCTTAGGTGACTATAAATCTTTTTACTTTGCACATAATCTAGGTAATGCATATGTAATTATGAAAAAATTCCACCACCGTTTTCGACCTCCCTAAGTGCGAAAATATCATTTTAATATAAAGTTTAATTGCAAGTAGAGATAAATGATTGTGTATTGAGATTGTCAATTAATTATGATGAGAAACAAAGAGATATATGAGAAATATTGCACAACTGGAAGCGGTTCTGTTGACCTTTATCTCTTGTCTCAGTATGCTAGAAAGTTGAGGGGATCACACTCTTGATTTTTTAGAAGAAATATTAAATGACTAGGACTAGCCAGCTTTGTTGGGCAGAATGGCCTGTTTTCGTCTAGATTTCTGTAATGTTCTAAAGCACGGGTGTCGAACTCCAGGCCTAGAGGGACGCAGTGGCTGCAGGTTTTCATTCTAACCCTTTCCCTAATCAGTGACCAGTTTTTGCTGCTAATTAACTTGTTTTCCCTTCATTTTAATAATTAAGGATTCAGTGCTCTGAATTGATTCTTTTCTTCATTAAATGGCAGCCAAACAGAAATGAGATGTGAAACGAGCCAAAAGATGACCAGCTAAACTGGGGCTTCAAACTCCTGCCAATTTCACTCCAACCAGTTCTTTAATGAGAAGCCAATTCTTGCTGTTAATTAAACCAATTACTTAATTCCACGGCTTGTTGCTGCTCTCATTCTGCCACAGCAGACATTTCCAAAACTGTTGATTTTCTTTTTTTTCTAAGAACACCGTCAAGATGTTTTGGTGAACTGAGAGATCAACCTTACTGAGGCCCTCACCTTTCTTTATGTTCAGATAATGTGGTTAGCTGGTGACGTGGCAGCTTGTTGTGTTTCTCGTTATTGTTTGGCTCCTCATTAAGGAAAAAGAAAGAACTTCCGGCTGAGTCAAATTAATTAAAACAAAGGCAAATGAAGTTAATTAGCAGCAAAAACTGGTCACTCATGAAGAAGATGGTTAGAATGAAAACCTGCAGCCACTGCGGCCCTCCAGGACTGGAGTTCGACACCCCTGTTCTAAAGGAAAGTCCTTTATAAAATGATAATTTTCAGAATGTGGCTGACAGATGGAATTTGATCTGTGTATATATTTCTATCCTGCACGTAGTGCATACACTATATGTATATTTATGTACAGTATATCTTTCATGTTTTCCTGTTAATGTTTCAATATTGTACTTTCTAATATTTCAATATTATAATATATATTTTGTCACACCTCTTATTTTTCATACTATATTTGCAATTATTATATAGACTGCTGGGGTCATAAGTGGAAATGCGCTTAATAATAACAAAATGACCTCTAGCTTTAGCATCTCTCTTCAATGATTTGTGAGCTTGATTGACATCTTCTGAACATTGACATCTTCTGAAATTGATGGCCTTTGAGACATTGCACATTTCAGACATCAACCATTAACAAAGAAATAAAGACTGAAACAAGACAGCTCCACACCCCACTTGGGGCTCAGGTCATCTAAAATAAGCATCTCATTACTAAAACAAAATGCTAAATTGAAAGAATGAGCAACTTGCCAAGCCCAGCACCCCCACAAGAAACTAAAGACAACATTAAAGTGTGCCAGTAAAGTAAAATTCTGGTCATTGGGAGTTTTCATTCTCCACACCCCACCGTGTCTATATGTCTTAATCAACACCATAGTGCCTCAGACCAGACCTTCAACACACCCACAACATTTTGAGAGGTGGTCTGCTACCTGGTAGAGAAAGAGAAGAAGATGATATAGTGATTGCAGGTGATTTAAGAATGTTTACTATAATACTTCTATTTGAAAGACAGAAAAGGTAACTGTGAAATCCCATTACATACCAAGCGTATTTCCATTTGTAAACCCAGTATACTATATTCTGTTAAACTCTCATATACAGTAGAACATAACATTGTCAAATTCCTTATCCAGTTCAGGACTGTAGTAAGGTGGTGCCCACCATGACAAGTCTGGGTGCAAGGCAGGAAATAACCTGGATGGAGCTGTATGTAGCAGAGTTAAATTAAAAAACAAAGCGATATTAAACAAAAACATCACACTGAATGCAAAAATATAATGCAGTGCATGTGTCAAGGAATTTACTTTTGTGCATTTTTAAGTATATTTTTCTATAACAAATTTTATATATATTTATACTTATATTGAACAAAGGATTCTTTCAGTCCTTGCCAAAACAATGGCCTCGGTTTAGCCATGAGATAAGCTACTTACTTTTTTTTTCTAGCTCTTTCCACAGTCTACAAGATGACTAACTGCTTTCACGCCAGCAGTCCTCAATCTGGTATGTAATGACTCTGGATATCAGATATCTTTGTGTTAATAAGAGTGGCTCGAGCAGAAAATATAAGTATGTATAAAACTGTTGAAAAAAATGAAAGGAACACTTTGAAAGCACATCAGATCTCAAGGGGAAAAAAATGATGCCGGATATCTGTACTGATATGGACTGGGTAATGTGTTAGGAACGAAAGGATGCCACATAGGTTGATGGAAATGAAAATTATTAGCCTACAGAGGGCTGAATTCAAAGACACCCCGAAAATCAAAGTAAAAAAATGTACGGCAGGCTAGCTCATTTTGCCGAAATTTCATTGCAGCTACTCCAAATCGTACTCAGTAGTTTGTATGGCCCCCATGTGCTTCTGTGCATACCGGACAATGCTGGGGCATGCTCCTAATGAGATAACAGATGGTGTCCTGGGGGATCTCCTCCTAGATCTGGACCAGGGCATCACTTAGCTCCTGGACCATCTGAGGTACAACCTGGTAACATTGGATGGACCGAAACATAATGTACCAGAGATGTTCTATTGGATTTAGGTCAGTTGAGTGAGCATGGGGCCAGTCAATGGTATCAATTCCTTCATCCTCCAAGAACTGCCTACATACTCTCACCACATGCGGCTGGGCATTGTCGTGCACCAGGAGGAACACGGGACCTACTGCACCAGCATAGGGTCTGACAATGGGTCCAAAGATTTCATCCTGATACCTAATGGTAGTCAAGGTGCTGTTGTCTAGCCTGTAGAGGTCTGTGTGTCCCTTCATGGATATGCCTCCCCAGACCATCACTGACCCACCAAAAACTGGTCATGCTGAACGATGTTACAGGCAGCATAATGTTCTCCACAGCTTCTCTAGAGCCCTTTATGTCTGTCACATGTGCTCAGAGTGAACCTGCTGTCATCTGTGAAAAGCACAGGGTGCCAGTGGTGGACCTGCCAATTCTGGTATTCTATGGCAAATACCAATCAAACTCCACAGTGCCGGGCAGTGAACACATGACCCACTGGAGGATGTCGGGCCCTTAGGCCACTCTCATGAAGTCTGTTTCTGATTGTTTGATTGTTTGCTCAGAGACATTCACACCAGTGGCCTGCTGGAGGTCATTTTATAGGGCTCTGGCAGTGCTCATCCTGTTCCTCCTTGCCCAAAGGAGCAGATACCGACCAAACATTCACACCAGTGGCCTGCTGGAGGTCATTTTGTAGTGCTCTGGCAGTGCTCATCCTGTTCATCCTTGCCCAAAGGAGCAGATACTGGTCCTGCTGATGGGTTAAGGACCTGCTACCGCCCTGCCCAGCTCTCCTAGAGAAACTGCCTGTTTCTTGGAATCTCTTCCTTCAGACTGCTGGGAGACACAGCAACCCTTCTGGCAATGGCATGTGTCGATGTGCCATCCTGGAGAAGTTGGACTACCTGTGCAACCTCTGTAGGGTCCAGGTATCGCCTCATGCTACCAGTAGTGACATTGACCATAGACAAATGCAAAACTTGTGAAAAAAAAAACAGATGAGAGAAAAATGTCAGTGGCCTCCACCTGTTAAACCATTCCTTTTTTGGGGATTGTCTCATTGTTGCCCCTCTAGTGCACCTGTTGCTAATTTAATTAACACCAAAGCAGCTGAAACTGATTAACAACCCCCTCTGCTACTTAACTGACCAGATCAATAGCCCAGAAGTTTCATTGACTTAATGCTATACTCTGATTAAAATGTGGTCCTTTATTTTTTTGAGCAGGATATATGTGCTGTTCCACCTCGCACCTTGCTGACACATACATAGTGTGCCTTCTCAGCACTAATCTAGAGTGACACTTGTAGCTTCACTGGTGTGGGGGCTTTACTTGGCACAAAATTAGTGATGAGTGAAACAATTTGTGTAGAATTAAATTTGAAGTGAAACTCTTCAAAAATCATGAAACAAATTATGTTTTGCCTCAAGCAAAATTGTCTTCATTAGTACATATATTTTCATTTATTCTGCAATCTGTTTCTTGATATATAAACACATGCTAAAATGTATTCTGATACAGAGCATAGAAATTGAGATTATGGCTGTAGAGCACTTTGGAAGTGCTGCTAAAATCCATTTCTCCTGGTGTGTGCCAGCAAGTGTCTGAAAAAAATCTAGCTTGGATCAGTTTACAGAGTTAGGGAATGTGAGTGCAGATAGTGTTATTGCTCACCCCAAATGAGTGGTGCTAAGCATAGCCAGCAGTGTGAATGTGCAGGCAGTGCATGGGGCAGATCAGAGGAAGGATGAAAGTAGCCATAGAAGATAGGGCTGCATTGAAGGATGGCCAAGGAAAGAGATAGGTGTTTTGACTGTGGAATGATGTTAAGGGTGTAATATTCCTTACTTTCAAAAAAAAATAAATAAATAATGCGATTGACTTTTGTATTTTGCAGTTGTGAAATGACATACTATATGAATTTTAGGGCAATTTCATGAAGCTGTATGTGAAATAAAAATCTGTTGCTTCACTCATTATTACACATAGTCCTTTGTTTTAGGATTTCTGTGATCAACATTTGCTGTAAACGTGAGTATGAGTTGTGCTTTCCTCTTACATCTAGTCAGGCTGAGTAGGGTGGGGGTATTGCAATCCCCATTAAAGGTGGCTATGAATGTTGTGCGAGTCTAGGAGTTCCTGTTGGTTTTCATCAACTTTGGATCATTAAAAAAAAACTTATATTGAATTCATTTTCAAACCTGTGAAGATGAATGCTGAACTTTAAAAAGTGTCATATCCACATTGAACCATACAAACAAAGTGTTCCTCATCAGAGAAAAAGGTAAACTGCTTAATCTGCTGATCTATAGCAAGGAGTTTGGGGTGTACCTTCAAAAGCATTATTGAAAAAGGTTCAAGAGTGGCTCTACTTTCTGAACAAATGGCAAAATGTGAAATTATAAAGGAGATTCTCCCTGAGTTGTATAGAAAAAGCCTTGACCAGCGTCATCACTGTGTGGTTTCAAAATAAAACCACACTGGGCAGAAGGTCTATTAAAAGTGCTGACCGATCTGCATTAAAACTCATAGCAAATGAAGATATATACACATAAAACTAAAACAGTAAAGCCTTCACCTACCACCCTGACAAATGAAGAGATTTACACATAAAATTAAAACAGTAAAGCCTTCTAAAACCTTCACCTAACACTCTGAATATGAACACTTTTCACCTCTACAGTCTTGATCAATAATTCTGGCCTTAATCCACCAGTTCTTATCCTTAATAGCACTTTCTATAGTGTACAATCACATCATTCTTGGTTTCAAAAGTTGTGGTGATCAGCATTCAGTGCAACAGTACACTCTCAAAAATCTTGTTTCTTTAATGGCTTTTTATTGTTCTTTACTAGGTTGTGTGGTTCCTTGAAGAACTATTGCTTGACAAAGTACCGTTTAATTCTGGGAAGAGTTCTTTGCATATGAAGTTGACTCTTCCTGCTTTGCAAAACTTTCTAATATGCAGAAAAAAACTGAAATCTTTAATATACTGTGTGCTACCTAGAAGGACATTAACAGTGTAACTAAGGCGCTATATAGGCGCCTGACCTGACACAGATGGACACGCAGGCACATATAAAAAAACAAGAAACCTTTTATTGTTCTTCACCTGTGGGGTACGTCTTCCCCGTAATCCCCACAGGCACAACACAGTCCCAAGTATACAAATAAGCACATCAAAACACACCACACACTTCTCTCTTCCGGCACCACCACTCCTCCTCTAAGCTTCGTCCTTACCCACCCAACTCTGGCCAATGAGTGGTGGTTGCTAGCTCCTTTTATTAGGCACCTGGAAGTGCTCCAGGTGCTTGATTGCCGACATCCGGCTGCATTTCTGAGTGCTCCCCTGGAACATATGCTGCAGGGGTGTCTCAGCTGGGCATGGGCCACGGCCATCCATCACAACAGATTAAGAAAACCTGAACTTAGCCTAGCCTTGCAGTTAGGAGACCTGGGTTCGCTTCCCGGGTCCTCCCTGCGTGGAGTTTGCATGTTCTCCTTGTGTCTGCGTGGGTTTCCTCTGGGTACTCCGGTTTCCTCCCACAGTACAAAGACATGCAGGTTATGTGCATTGGCAATTCTAAATTGTCCGTAGTGTGTGCTTGGTGTGTGTGTGTGTGTGTGTGCACCCCCTGCGATGGGCTGGCATCCTGCCTGGGGTTTTTTTCCTGCATTGCACCCTGTGTTGGCTGGGATTGGATTCAGCAGACCCCCGTGACCCTGTAGTTAGGATATAGCAGGCTGGATGATGGATGAATGGATGGATGAACTTAGCCTGTGTCATTGTATTGTTTTAAAATTACGACCCATTGGTATTTTACAAATCTGTTATCATGTCTCCATGGTTACTTACTGTATGTAGTTTGATCTAAACAAATAAAAGGTTCTTTCTGGAGTCTTTCTGCAACCAAAAATGGCTCCCCTATGGCATCACTCTGAAGAACCACTCTGGCATCTTTAAAAAGCGTAGAACCAAAACTGTGGATGATACTGAATTACTTCAGGACAATTCACAATCATAATGGGTGTAAAAATTAATGCATATGGAGTACACGGACAGAAAAGGTCAGTTTATAAAAGATTCAATTAGAAATGAAATACTAGGATTGTCAAATTGTACTACAAGATCAGGGTACAGAACAGAGGGTCAGAAAGCTTTAAGCATCCAGGACAATGTGTTATAAATAACTAAAATCAAACTAATTGACTTTTATACATTATCTTTAGATATTGTTGAATATCCTATTTTATACTGCATTTTCCACATATTTGGATACTATTGCATATTGGTTTGTATACAACATTGGCTCACTAACAAGAAATTATTTAGGGTCCTGCACCTCTCCGTTTCATGTCCTCACATGGGGAGGCGGGCTGTGAATTAGGCAGTATAGCATATATTTGAGGCTTTGGACTTCAGACCCTGAGGTTGTGGTTTCAAATCCTGCCACTGACACTGTGTGACTCTGAGCAAGTCACTTTAACTGCCTGTGCTCCATCTGGAAAACAAAAGAAAAGTAACTAACCGTATCACAAGTATAAGTCACTTTAGATAAAGGCGTCAGCTAAATAAGTAAAAGTAAATGTGAAGCACATGGCCTTGGAGTCAGTAAACAACTTCTAAAACAGTTGAGCTCTATAGGTACTCCTCTTATAAGCGCAAGTGTAAGGTAGTCATATTATGCAGCGGGCTTCTTCTCTCTCTATTCATTCTTAATACCGCTCGCTGCATTTTCTTAAAAAGCTCTGTATGGGGGTGATTGACCGCCTCCCTGGCCATTGTGGGTTCCTGCCTAGCATATCATGATGCTGAGATGGATGCCAGTGCTGTCACAGTAGGTTTTTACTTTGACTCTGCAATGGTGTAAACATGTTCAGATAATGGATAAATGCATGGAAGTTGTGGGTGGCACATTGGAAGTGCTGCTGCCTCACTGAAAGGACACCAGGGATCACATCCTGGGACATTCCTGCTTGGAGTTTGCATGTTCTCCCCGTGTCCTCATGGGATCCCTCTAGGTGCTCCGATTTCCTCCCACAGCCCAAAGAGATGCAGGTTAGGTGGACTGGTGACACTAAAATGGCTCCGATGTGTGTGTGGTGTGAGTGTGTACACCCTGTGATGGACTGGCGCCATGTCCAGAGATTGTTCCTGCTTTGCACCCTGTGCTTGCTGGAATTGGTTCCAGCGCCCTGGAAATCCTTAAGTGAGCTTAGAAAATGGATATTGTGAAATTTCATATCTTAAAACTATTCTTCAGCACTTACTATATATGAAAATGTTTTGTGGTTTCAGTTGCTGTATTCACTTTTATTATTTCCATTATTTCTCCCTCATGGATAGTCAAACACATAAGATCTGCAATGTTGAAGTAATACATATGTCAAATAAAACTGTTAAGTAGCTTTTTAGGCATATTTATTTACATGCAATGTTCCTTTTAATGGGTGAATATACAAACACCTAATAATAGTGTAAGAATATGATAAACATTTATGAAAGGGCACCAATCAGCTCATGAAGCTCATTTGGTTAGCTGTTAACTGACCTGACCCGATATCTCATTTGGATTTTTGAGTCTTTCTGGTTCCCTTGAACTGTACCCATACTTCGTTTTAAGTGTATTTATTTAATCTTCTTGAAGCTACGTTGATACTATAGCTTACTTATGAAATGGGGCTTCTGTACATTTTTAAGCCGATTGTGCACTCTATAAAGTAAGCAATCTTTCATTTTTTGCAACATAAATTAGCCTTTTGCTGGCAATTTGAACTGCCTCTGCACATTACTTGCTAGACACGCAAAGTGAGAAGTGGGACCCTGATCCCTGTTGTGATCCCTGTTGTGGGAAATTTCACTTTTTCAAAACCTTAAATATTAAAATGAAAACGTCTTGAGCATGGGAAAGGCGCTATAAAATAATAATAATAATAATAATAATAGTTAGAACTCAAATGATAGTTAATTAATAAATCTATTAACTGAAAACAGCAACATACTTGAAAACGTAATTCAGGAGACATGGTTTAAATACAATTTCCAGATCTATGCCAACGTGACATGCAGTTAACTCTTTCTGTTATTACATGTTACATTCGAATGCCTTACTTTAAATGTACTCATTAATTAAGTTTGCGGAAAATATGTCATCGGCGTTTATTCTATCAAGTGAAAACACCGTACAATTTTAAAAAAAAGTTATTAAAATGGAAGTGGAAAATCCTACGGCGCACATCCTGACTCTACAGGAACTGCGTGAACGTGAATGCTTGCTGCCGGGAGATGCCGGTTTATTAAAAGGAGGCTCTTATTTTATCGATCCAGTAGCTTTACTGAAGTGGGCGGAGCCATGCTCAGTTACTTATTGCAGTGAGTTGCGCACGCGATTATATTCCATCAACCCCCCGCAGTGCCGGAGGTAAGTAGGCTGATATTGTTTTGATCACTTTACCTTTTTTCCCGTGTCAACCATCCCTTCCATTGTGTACGCCGTTGTAATATTTTTACTTTAAATAATATGTACCGGCAAGCGCCACGCACTCTGGTAAGGATGGGGCGATGCTTGGTTAAGTCAAGAGCGCCACTTAGAGGATGTAATTATGCGGTGCTACGCGAGTCGGGCTGTTCCACGCATTCTCTGACGTCACTGTCTGCCCATCCGCGTCTTACTTTGCAGGTCGCCAGAATTACTGGGCGGCAGTGCCGGTCCTGATGGCTATAGTAAAATGCGTGAACTGCTCCATTGGGCAAAGTCCTGCGGTGCTTTAGATGTTATTTTAAGGGTAATACAAACTTTATTCTTAATATGCGCGAACATATATTACAAAACGAATCAAACTCTAAAAATGTTTGAAGTAATGGCTGCATCACTGGTATCGTCTTTCCCCTGGTTAGTGTAGTGAATGGCTGATGGTAAAAGTAGATGTTATCTTCGATGTTTAGATGAACAACTCCATGTCCCCAGTACACTTTGGGGGTACATCTAGGAGACTTTTTCGATTTTCTTTCATAGTTGACAGAAGCCTTGAGCCCATGTCGGCTCAATCTGGACAAGCAAGGTGTGGGTAATTCCCTGTCTAGCAGTTAGACAAGAAGCTCTTCGCGTGTATTAATTCCACACTTCCATCCCATAATTAGTAAATATACTTGCCAATTTCTGTTTCTCACCTCATGTACAGTGCATTCAGGTCTCTTCACTTTTCACATTTTGATATGTTGCAGCTTTATACTAAAATATTGTTTTTCATCAAGCACATCTTGATACCCCACAATGTCAAAGCAGAAAGGCTTTAAAAATAAAAAAAAAACCTTAAATATCACGTTGACTCATGTATTATATATATTTATTTGAAACATCTTTGGTGGCCATTACAATCTGGAGTCCTCTCAGTTATGATGAGATAAGCTTAGCACACCTATTTATGAATTTGTCTGCCATTCTTCTCTGCAGAATCTCTCGGGCTTGTTCAATATGGATGGGAGACTGTTCTCAGGTTTCTCCAGAAATGTCTGATTAGGCATTAGACCAGGCTGTGGCTGGGCCACTCAATGGCATTCACAGAGTTGTTCTTAAGCCTCTCCTGTGTTGTCATTGCTTTGTGCTTAAGCTCATTGTCCCGTTGGAAGGTCAACCTTGGGCTCAGTCTGAGGTCCAGAGAGCTCTGTGGAAGGTTTGTATTAAGGATATCTCTGTACTACTCAGCCCAGTCTAGTCACTCAGTTCCTGTTGCTGAAAACACCGCACCAGGTCATCAAAATGCATCACAGTTGGAATGGTATTGTGCAGATAATAAGTGCTGCCTTGTGTATTGTGCAGATAATGAGTGCTGCCTTGTTTCCTACTTAAATAATTGGTTTCATCAGACCAGAAAATCTTGTTTATGACATTTTGAGAGCCTGTTAGGTGCCGTTTTGCAAACTCTAAGCAGGCTTTCATGTGTTGTTTACTGAGGAGAGACTGTCTGACCACTGTGTCATAAAGCCCAAATTATTGGAGAGCTTTAGTGATTTTTGTCCTTCTGGAAGTTTCTCCTGTCTTCAGAAAGGTTATGTGGAGCTCATCCAGAGTAACCAACAGGTTTTTGGTCCCCTTTCATACCAAGGTCCTTCTCCCCTGATAGCTGAATTCGGCCAGGTGGCAACTGCAGGAAGAATGAGAATTGTTCCATCAGGGGTCTTCCATTTAAGAATTAATGGCTGCAACAGTGCTCTTGGAAACAGTCAGTACTGTACATTATTTTTTAGCCTTCCCCTGGTCCGTGCCTGAGCACAATCCTGCCTCTACGCTCTGCAGGCAATTCTTTCAACTTCATGGCATGATTTTCTTGCTCCAATGCACATTGCCAACTGTGGAACCTTCCATAAACAGGCATGTGCCTTTCCTAATCATGTCCAATCAATTAAATTGACCACAGCTGGATTTCAAACAAGGTGTTGAAACATCTCAGTGATGATCAATAGAATATTAATGCACCTAATCCAATTTCAATTGTCATAGCTAAGGGTCTGAATACTTGTGCCAATGTGATATTTAATTTTTTGATTTTTAATTCATTGTCAAAAATTTCTAAAAAATTCTAATACCCCATTTTCACTTTGCCATTTTGGGGTATTGAGTGTTGCTTGATGAGTTAAAATAAATAAACGTAAATGATATTAGCATAAAGCTGTAACATAAAATGTGAAAAAAGAAAAGTGTGCTGAATATGTTCTGAAGGCACTGTGTATGTAGTCATGTTTACTTAGATTTTCATCACACAAACGTCTGCATTTGTCTGTCTTTGAAAAGCTTAATGGCCAAACGTCTTATAAGGGAATGTCCTACTGTGATAAGATCCAGACCTTTAAAGACCTCTTGAGCGCAGCCGTCAGCACAGTGTGTCTGTCTGCGGAGAGAATGTCGAACTCATTGAGAGATTTATTTATCTTCATGGAAACGACATTCATGTCTCATGTGACTTTTCCTTTGAAGTCTGTAGACAGATTTGGAGAGCATGGGGAGTCATGAGGTCCCTGGAAAGGGGTGTGTGGTACTCTCAATATCTTTGCAAAAGGATGAAGGTCCAAGTCTTTAGGGTCCTAGTGTTTCCATTTTTGCTATATGGTTGAAAGACATAGATGCTGTCCAGTGACCTGAGATAAAGACTGGACTCCATCGGTGCTGTGCATCTTTGGAGAACCCTTTCATATTGCTGGTTTGACTTTGTGTCAAATGAGTGGTTGCTCAACTGAGTCCCAAATGAGGCACATTACCTGCATTGTGAGGGAGCATCAATTACAGCACTATGGCCATGTGGCGCAATTCCCTAAGGGTAATCTGGCTCACAGAATCCTCACTGCACCCACGTAACACCTTGCTGCAGTAGATAGATGGTCATTCCGGTGTGGGGGGGTCCTGGTGGTACTGTGGGGGACTGGACCGCTTATCTGCAAGGGGAATTTCCAGCTGAGATCCCGAGCTGTTTCGTCATGTGGTGGGTGCAGCAGTGCATGCTCCCCAACCTGAACCTGAACCTACTGTCATGGGCTAAGAAAACTGAAAAGAGCAGGGTGAATGAAGGCAGATATTAAATCCTTAAAGTTTTACCAATCATCAATAACTAAGGAACATGAAAATGTCAGGAAATGTTGCTTAGTGGCCAAGGAGCTGAACTTTCAGCAATAAATAACAACAACAACATGTATTTATATAGCACATTTTCATACAAATAATGTAGCTCAAAGTGCTTTACATGATGAAGAAAAGAGAAATAAAAGACAAGAATTAGAATAAGACAACACTAATTAACATAAAATAAGAGTAAGGTGTGATGGCCAGGGAGGACAGAAAAAACAAAAAAACTCCAGGTGGATGGAGAGAAAAAATAAAACCTGCAGGAGTTCCAGGCCACGAGACCACCCAGCCCCCTCTGGGCATTCTACCTAACATCAATGAAACAGTCCTCTTTGTATTTAGGGATCTCATGGAAGGACTTGATGATGGTGGTCATGTAGACTTCTAGCTTTTAATCCATCCAAAGCACATCACGGTGCTTTGATTAGGTGGTGATGACGCATATCGCCACCAGAGAAAACGGGAAAAGAAAATGAAGAGAGAGTAGGTGTCAGTACGGATTTTAGAGCCACCATTAATAGTTATTACGATGAATTGAATATACAGAGTATCAGGATTAAATGAAGGTGAAGTTATCAAAAAGCCATGTTAAAGTAATGTATTTGCGGCAATTTTTCTAAGTGCTCCACCGTATCAGCCTGGCGAATTCCTATTGGCAGGCTATTCCAGATTTTAGGTGCATAACAGCAGAAGGCCGCCTTCTTTAAAAAATATTAACAAAGCAAAGCAGCCCTGTATTCCAGTACTGCTCATCGGATCTTTATAATCTAATGTGTCCAGAAACTGTGAAGATCCAAAAGTCCCTGAGGTGTTAATGCTCTGAATACATGCAACTCCCTTCATAATTATGAATAATTTCAGCCTAGTCTGCTTGCTTAATAAGCTCATCCTGCCAGCTCATACCCTGCCATCATGACAGGTTCATCACCTCTTTGTCCAGTGTTGTTAGGTCTATTATGGAGTATTCGGCATGTTTTTCACATTTCGTACTGTTACTCCAGATGCATATTTAGTCCCTATGATCCTTATTATGCACTGGCCAGTTATGTAGTGTGATGAGGATTTCCAAGTCTTTATAATAACATACACTTTTACCCCTTTAAATATTTAATTGATTGCTATGTTTCATTGCAATGGATGCATTACATATCTATAAAGCATATAGTAAAACATTTTATTTAGATCAGATTCACCCACTCCATAAGATTTAATTACTGGCAACTTTCGACCCCTTTTGTGTGATTACGTTTTCTTCCCACAATTCCCTTCTTGTATTAAATTATGTTAGTATACATCCCAGCACATTGTGACCTTGAATAGGAAGAAACCATTCTGCAAAATGGATAGACAGATGGGTAGATTTTAATATTCTATGTTCCCCACTCCCTTGAACTAAATAAGTGGGTTACAAACCAGCAAAAAACCGTGACATTAAACTTTCTTCTTGCCAATATAATTTCTAGAAATTTATCAGAATTTGTTCTTTTTACTCTGGTATGGTTAGTCCCTAATTTAGTGTTATGTGTATGCTTGTTAGTGTGTTTTCTACCCAACACAATTTATAGCAAAATAAGATGAACCAAAATCAAAGAGGATACTGTGAACCCATCTGCGACACTCTAACTTGTAGTACAATGATAAGTCACACATGGATTACCCTTAAGTTAAATACAAGCCAGTGGATTCAGAAAGTATTCAGCCTTCTTCACTTCTTGCACACTTTCTATTGTAGATTTAATTTTAGATAGATTAACTTGCCATTTCTGTTGAAAAATCTACACTCAATAACCCATAATAACAAAGTGAATACATGTTTTTTTAGAAAAGTTTGCAGACTTATTCAAAACTAAAATGTCTTATTCACTTTAGCATTCAAACCTTTAGTTCAGTACTTTGGCAAAGCCTCTTTGGCATCAATTACAACTTCAAGTCATCTTGGATTGTCTCTAAAAGTTTTGCACACTTGGATTTGGACAGTTTACCCAACTCTTCCTGGCAGATCCTCTCAAGCTTCATTTAACTTCATGAGAACTGTCTCTCCTCAGATGTTCTGCAGGGTTTAAGTATGGACCTTGGCTGGGCCACCTTAAGACAGTCAAAGACTTGTCCCAAAGCCACTCTAACATTTTCTTGGCTGTTTTGTTTCGGGTCGTGGTCTGTTGAAAGGTGAACCATCGTCCCAGTCTGAGGTTTTGTGCACTCTGGAACAGGTCTTCTTCAAAGTCTTCTTTGTATCTGGCTTCATTTATCCTTCCTTCAATTCTGACCAGTCTCTGTCTGTCCATGCCACTAATGAAACATCCCCATATTATGATGCTGCCACAACCATGCTTTATGTAGGGATGGTGTTAGGCAGGTGATGAACTTGAAGTTCTTCCCAAAGAGTGCAATTTTTGTTCCATCAGACAAGTGAGTTTTTTTTCTCATGATCTGAGTCTTTAAATGCCATCTGGAAAATTCCATACAGGAGCTAGCCACTTTACCATAACTGCCTGACTGATGGAGTGCTGCTGAGAGAAGCTCATCCTTTCGAATGGTTCTCCCTTCTCACCAGGGGACCCCTGAAGTTCTTTTACAGTGACCATTAAGTTTTTGATGACCCTCTACTTCCCCAGCTACTCAGTTTGGCCCAATGGCCAACTGTATGAAGAGTACTGGTGGTTTCAGACCTCTTCCATTTCACAATTATTGAGGTCACTATGCTTCTGGGATCAGCCTAAGCTTTAGAAATGGTTTTATCCCCTTGCCTTGATCTATCCCTCACCACAATCTATTTGCAGTGGTCATACAGAGATTTCCTTGGAATTCATGGCTTGGTTTTTGTCTTGACATGCAGAGTGAATTAAAAGACCTTGTATACAAAGGTATATGCATTACTAAATGATGTCCAATCGATTCAGTTTGCCACAGGTGGACTCCAGTCAAGTTCTGGACTCATCTCAAGGAGAATTGAAGGAAACATGATACATCTGACCACAATTTGCAGTGCCATAACAAAGGGTCTGAATACTAAAGGAAATGAAAATTTTCAGGTTTTGATTTTTAATAAATTTGCTAACCTTTCTGAAAACATGTCTTCACTGAACGTTTTGTCCAGTTGTCGTGTAAAGATCTGTAGAAGTTAAGAGTGCTCCCCAAATGAAGACATTTACCAGCCTAGATGAAATCGCATGAGCAAGCAGGCACAGGACAAACAAATAAATCCTGAATGAAACTGTAATTTAATAGTGGTTGTATTCCGGAGGTGGTGTGAGAAGTGTAGGAATGAATTGACACAGATGACTGCAACCCCCTTAGCATCTTTTTGCCTCTATTTTAAAGAAAGCACCTAATTAGCTTTCTTCCCTGCAATCTCCGCACCACTCTGAAGCTGCCCAATGGTGTAGTACTGCCAAGGGCGCTGGGAGTAGTAAGCAATTTAAGTAGCACTTTTACAAAGTTGTATTCTGTTTTATTTTCAAATAAAGGAGAAAAAAACTAACAAAGTCTAAAATGTGCCCCAAGGTTGGCAACAAGGTTGTCTTCTCTGTCAACATTTCACTATCTTGTGCTTCACCCTACCCCATCTTATCGATTGTGACACATTCTTTTGGTTGCTCTCTTTAAATGTGTGCACAGAAGTCTCAAATTTGTGTTTTAAGTGTCCAGTTTTGAAATTTTGTTTCTCACAGGCTTCATGTCCAAATGAAAATGGAATCCTCGTCTCTTGAGCAACTTGTGGACAGTGTCAAGAGCGAGCTGTTGGCAGTGAAGACTGAAGGAGATTTTTTGCAACAAGTGTCAATGTCAGCTCTCCAAGGTGAGCAGTGGCATTAGCTCCAATAAATACATTTGTTCTTGTTTTCTAAATAGTAATTTATATTTCAGTATTTCATTTGCACGTGTATGTCAGAAATCCCCATTGTAGTGGTGGTGCTCAAATGTAATGAGTCCTCTGCATAGAAGTTTTTCTTTGTCATCAGGAATTTGATTTGTCTGTTATGCTCATGGACTTCTTCTTTGGTTCGACTGGCTAAATCAGTTGCTGTGCACAGTGTGAACGTGGGGTTAGGTTCTGGGGGTTTAGTGTAATGTTTTATAGATTTGTCATAAAATAATGCTGGCAATCTTGCCTTTCACCTATGACTCTATAAGGAGTCACTCAATATTAAGATCTCATATGTCTTCTTTGCCAAGTAACAATAGAGATGCAGCAAAATATTATGTCATTCTTCACAGCATCGGATTGCTCAGGTGCCATAAAGTCTCATCCAGTGCTTTCCCCACTCAGTTACATAAGATTTTTCAAAAGTGACACTCATAAAATCATAAAATCACATAGCATATGTCTGCTTGCAATCAGTTGTCAACACAAATCAATCATTAAATGTGAGATGGCACACTAACTCCAAAACCTGTGAATGTGCCTTAAACTGACGTCCATCCATTTTGTTTTCTTAATTGGTGCCACAGCAAACTTGCAAGGGGTTATGTTTTAATATCCCACTTGCGAATGCAGATTTGTGCACAGAGCCATTGAGATGATTCTGAAATGCTACTCCAGTGCTTCAAGTTTAAGTTTTTTGGTACCGTTAATCCAATCTTCCCATACAATTTCACATGTGCTTGCTGCAAAAATACTGTTAACATTTGCACTAGAATGAAGGGGTACAAAATTAACTAAAAAGTGTATGTCAATTAATAGCACAACTCAGATTTACAATTCCTTTTTTTTGTGATCAACTTTTTTTTAGCAAAAACAAATTGACAGGAATAAATGGACATAGCATACAAAGTAGATTTACAATTCTATGTTTCTTCCCACTCTACACTTTGGAATAAACACTCATAGAGGGAGTCATTGTCATAAATCTTGTTGTCTTTATTATTTTCCAAATTGAGCCTGTGGACCACCCCAGGCTGGCACCGCCAGCTGAACCTGACACAGACAAGCATGGGACACAAGTTTAAGGCACACACTGGTTTTTAATTTTTTTTTTACCTTGTGGGCAACGCCTTCCCTGTTCCCACAAGCTCAACACAGTCCAGCGCAAGCACAGCACCCAAACAGTTCTCTTCCTTCTCTTTATCTCCTTTCTAATCCACTCCTCAGGTCAAGATTTGTCACTCTGGCTCCCTGATTAGTGGCCGCTGCCTCCTTTTTATAAGGTACCCGGAAGTGCTCCAGGTGCTTGATGACTCATTTCCAGCAGCACTTCCGGGTTTGGCGGAAGAACCGCCCATAAGAGCTCTGCAGCTTCTGCTGCAGCACTCCCTGGTGGCGCCTGCAGATCCCAACAGAGCTGCACCAAACTCCAACTCCCATAAAGGCCTGCGGGAGTCTGAGGCACCGCAGCAACATAGGGGGCTTGCCATCTAGCATCCCAGGGGAGGTAACGCTCTGGCTATGCTTGCTGCCCAGGTCCTTCCACTGTGGAGGCATCCCGGCCGGGCAAGGTCCCCAACTGCACGCTACAGGGCCATAGCAGAACCAGACTTCTGGGTACTGAACACCACTGCTCATCCACTCAATCTGCTCCCCCTCTTCTTGAACACACCAAAAAATGGCTGACTACCCAGAAACATATATATGAATATTATACGGTGCAAACCTTCTGGATTCAGACATTGAATCTTAGAGTATCCCCTTTGCACCAAAGAAATGTGCTCATTTTTAATATTAATATCTCAGAATCAGAGCATTAATAATGCTGTTAATTTATACAAAACCAAATAAAAGTCTTGAAAAATTTTTGGAAGATTTTGGAAGCAGCTCTCAGCCTCACTCATCCAGATGCTTAATTCTACTCTTTTCTGCACTCGCATCAACTTTTCATTTAATTCATCTCTGATTTTTATTACTTAAAACAAAGTAATTAATGAATTACAATTGTCATTAATGAATTCTGATGTGAAGCTGCTGGCAAAGCTCTTTGCATGTTGACTATAGAAAGTGATTTCTAAACTGATTGATTCTGAAGTCCCCCTATCCAAGTGACAATGTTCACCACTTGTTGCACAACTGGCATGTTGCTCCTTCTCTTTCTCAGTGTGCACAGAAGACATTTGACAGGATTAATTGGTTATTTTGGGGGTAGATCCTGGGTAGAATGGGCTTTGGCCCAAACACACACATTTTGTGTTCCTCAAGGAGCCACAAAGGGCTGTCTTCTTTCCCCACTTCTATTTATTCTCTCATTAACACCTTTGGCATTAGCTGTCTGCAGCTTTCACAATGTTAATCCCATATTGATTACAGAAATACCTCAAAAAGCTCCCTGTATGTTGATGATGTTCTACTCTACCTTGGTAATGTCCTCAACTTCTTCAACATCTATGAAGCTCTATTTAGCTGTAAGATTAACTGCTCTAAATGTGTTCATTTCCTACTGAATAGTTCTTGTTATCTCTCTACATTTCCTTCATCCGTTCCTTAAATCGAGTTTTTCAGATGCCTGGATTTGGACATCTATGCTACAGTTCAGAAATTTGCAGCTACCAACTTTTGCCACATTTTGAGGGATGACTGAGACTCCCCAAATCCAATCCGGACTGGCAGTCATTAAAATTAAATCACTCCTTAGAACTAACTTTGTAAGCTCAATGTAGGCCTTCTGGCAATCTGTTCAGTCTTTGGTGTCCTCATTTATTTGGAATCACAAGAGACCATCTATCAAACACTCACTTTGACCCATGACAGGTTGGGTGGAGGAGCCATTCCTCCCAAATTTTGAGCTATACTACCTTGCCTTTACTTTGAAGTTGGGTCTCCCCTGCCCATCATCCTCTTTCCTGGTTTTCCATAGAAACACTTTATATTTTCCGTCATTGCGCAAGTTCATTTCTGATTTTATTTTTTCAAATAAATTAGTTACTTTATCCTATTGTTGGCCTTATCGTATCTTGCCTTATTAATAAGCAATAGAAATACCTGTAGTGTTACTTCTAGCCTCACAATCCATGAGATAGAAGATTCAACACCCTCGCATGTAAGTGGTGCAGGGAGTTCAACACAGCTGGAGCTGGAAACTTGCCTCTCTTTATCAACCATCAAAGTTTGATGGCTGTCACTTCAAATGCTCTCTCTCTCTTTGCTAGTTTTCATTTATCTGAAGACCCCGCTGCTTCCTGTGTACTTCAGCTAATAGTGCTACTCACAACTTAAGGTTCTTAATTTCTTCCTCTACACTTCAGAATAAATAGTCAAAGAGTGTGATATTGTCAGGAAGTGTCTGTTATTTTCCAAATGGAGCCAAAATTGAATTGCCCTCTTGGTTGTAGCTGAGTACAGCAGTCTTGGCCTGTTCCGAGTTAAGATGAGCCACTGAGCAAATTTCTTGCCAGGGACAAAATGATAACGATGAGTGGTCAATACATCTTCTTTAAATGCTTTGCTGGTTATACATGTCGTCTTTTTTATTTTCAAGAGTACTCTTAATTTTATCTCATATGTTTAACACTTTTTCATAGCGCTAAAAATTAAAATTGCAAGAATATGTGAGAGAATGGGTGTGTTTTCATTTTTTCCAAACCTGTGTCCTATTTTCAGGTAATAAAAAACTGCAGAGGAAGAGGCGATATGAAGAAGAGGATTCAGTGGAAGAGAAAGCAATGGTACATGTGGATTCACTGATAGATCTGGATGGCTCCAAAGTGAACTCGGACTCGGATAACTCGGAGTCTGACTCTGATCTGAATAGGCCAGAGACTGACTCGGACTCTTGCAGTTCAAAGGCTGACTCTGAATCTGAGCAGCCAGAAAGTGACTCCGAATCAGATAGGACAGAGACCCTCTCTGACTCAGATGGGTCTGAGACCCTCTCTGAATCGGATGTTACAGATACCATCTCAGAGTTGGACACATCCGAAAATGTCCCCCCATTGGCCATGTTAGTGAATGTCACAGGGTCAGATGGGTCAGAGACGGCCACATATTCAGACAGCTCAGACAGCGATTCAGATTAGGCCAGATCTGAATAGGTGTGAGCTGACTGTGCTTTAGGTTGCTGTGTATTTAAACTGACAAAGCTTTTTTTATAATAGGAAGGAGACATAGTCAAGTGGTAAATTGAATTAAAAGAACACCTTGCTTTTTTGAGAGGTCCTGAACAAGCAAACTGTCATTCCCAGCTACACTCTTAAAAAACAAAGGTTCTAAACCTTTGCACACCCCAGTAAATGCCATTGTGGAGCCATTATTTTTAAGAATGTAGTTTTAAAAACAAGTACAAAAATTGCAGTGCAAAATCCAGTTTTTAGAACTGCTCTGTCCATACCAGTCCCATTACTCGATGTGTAGTGGAAAAAAGGACAGCTTTACTCTGACACCAGAGCATCTGTGAGTTTCTTCTATGTTATATAACATGTTTGCAAAAACTGCATCACAATAACGAGGTTTACTTGGTATTTTTAAACGCTTAAGTCCGTCACTGTATTTGGAGGTGTATGCAGTTTTGTTTCAATTTTGTGTTTATGCAACAAGTTACAATTCAGGAGAAGATAGACTACCAGAAACATAAATATGATATGTGGATCATCATTCTAAGCCAAAAGCAATTATTAAACAAATCTCTCTTGCTGCCGATCTAAGATGTTCTTTGTTTAAAAAGTTCTTGTTTGAATAATAGTTAATCATATGTAATAAGAGTCCTCCATGGTCGTACTTGATGTGAGTGGTCCATGAGGAATGCCTGAATTTTAAAGGCACATGATAATCAAAAGTTCATAGCTGGTTTACCATTTGCAGCAGACTAAACACTTATCTTATCTCAGTGTAATTTATGGTTGAACACTTTTGGATTTTTACTATATTTCTGGTAGTGATAAAATTGTAACGATATCTCTTCTAGTTTTACTGCCTGTACATTAGGTAAATTTTAATTTATTACAATAAAAATAAAAATTTATTGAATCATTTTCTTATGTGAGTATTTTTTTATTACAGCTTCTGATTATTAAGACATTTTTTTACAATTGTGTGATTACAAATTCAAACATTGTACCACAAAGCCACCTAACAACTTGTCTTTGGTGGGTATTTAGTTCATATGATGATGTTGATGTTGCTGTTGCTGTCATCAATCCAATGGATTTTGATTGGGCAAAGCTTACAATTACATCACATTAGTTCAGACATATAACATTAACACAACAGCAGTTGTCAATCCCCATTTAAAACAAACAAGTATTGACATTTTGTTAGGTCAAGATGTTAAGCTCAACTGAATGTTTAATGAATGAATAAATAAAATTAAATAATTAAATAAAGAAGAATCAAAGTTCTGTTACAGAAAGGAGGATTTGTGTGAAATGCAGCTAAATTAAGCTGGGATTCATGGAATTATGTGTAGAATTCTAAATGAAACCTGCTTAACTTTTGTAAGTAAGCTGTAAGGAATGAGCCTGCCAAATTTCAGCCTTCTACCTACACAGGAAGTTGGAGAATTAGTGATGTTGGAAAGTTCAATATGGCAGCCGACCTTGGTATCATACCACCGAAATAAGTACGTACATCGGTTTCGGTTAGCGCAGGGAAGCCGTCTACCAAATTTCGTGAAGATGGGGCCATAAATAAGAAAGTTTAACATGGCGGACGTTGTCGACCGTTATGATCGTTACGTGTAGAATTTCGAAATGAAACCTGCTTAACTTTTGTAAGTAAGCTGTAATGAATGAGCCTGCCAAATTTCAGCCTTCTACCTACACGGGAAGTTAGAGAATTAGTGATGAGTGAGTCAGTCAGTGAGTCAGTGAGGGCTTTGCCTTTTATTAGTATAGATAGCAAAATACCTGCGCTTTGCAGCGGAGAAGTAGTGTGTTAAAGAAGTAATGAAAAAGAAAAGGAAACATTTTGAAAATAACGTAACATGATTGTCAATGTAATTGTTTTGTCACTGTTATGAGTGTTGCTGTCATATATATATATATATATATATATATATATATATATACACACACACACACACATATATACATACATATGTACATATATACATATACACATACATATATATATATATACACACACACACACACATCCACATATATACAGTATACACTAGCAAAATACCCGCGCTTCACAGCGGAGAAGTAGTGTGTTAAAGAAGTTATGAAAAAGAAAAGGAAACATTTTAAAAATAACACAACATGATTGTCAATGTAATTGTTTTGTCACTTTTATGAGTGTTGCTGTCATATATATATTGTCAGGGATGCCAGGGGCCATGACCCGGCCGGGACGACGGGAAGGACCGGATGTGGGTCTGCACCCACCCTGGATCATGTGGGGGTTGCCTTCCGGGTTGCTTAGGGCATGGAAGCCCTACCCTGTAGGGGCCCGTGGTCACCGCCAGAAGGCGCCCCAATGTCTTGAGGACCTGTTACCCCAGCACTTCCGCCACACCAGGAAGTGCTGGGGAAAATTAGGGCGGCGCCGGAGCGCTGCCGGGAGGACAGCCGGCACTTCCGCCACGCTGGGGCGTGGCTAGAAGAGGAATGCCGGGAACACCTGGGGCTCATCTGGGGACTGTATAAAAGGGGCCGTCTCCCTTCATTCGAGGCTGGAGTCGGGAGGTGGAAGGACGAAGCACAGAGGAGCTGTGGAGGCGGCCCGAAGACAAGGCATTGTGAGGCCAGGACTGTGTTTGGGGTGTTTGTGCACGTGACTGGGGTCTAAGTGACCTTTGAACTGGGGGTCTTTGTGACCAGTATTGTAAATATAGTGTAAATAAACGTGTGGTGGTGTTTTAACAACATGTCCACCTGTCTGTGTCCGGGCCGGGTTCACAATATATATATATATATATATATATATATATATATACACACACCGCGAGGGGGCGTCCGTCCTGGTTATGTTGGGGGCCTCGGGTACAGGGCTTGGAAGCCCAGCCCTGTAGGGAACCGTGGCCACAGCCAGGCGGCACCCCGATGCCGGAATATCCCGTGTGGTCCCCGGCAGTGGCAGGAGCCCGGCCGGGACGCCCAGGAGGACCAGAGGAGGGCTTGTGCCTCCTCCAGACCGTGAGGGGGCGTCCATCCTGGTTATGTTGGGGGCCACGGGTAGGGGGCTTGGAAGCCCAACCCTGTAGGGGCCGTAGCCACCACCAGGCGGCGCCCAGGTGCCTGAGGAACCCTGGAGCCCAGCACTTCCGTCACACCAGGAAGTGCTGGGGGGGAGACTTTACGTGACGTCCGGAGAGCTGCCGGGAGGACAGCCGGCAATTCCGCCACGCTGGGGCGTGGCCAAGGAAGGAATGGCGGGAACACCTGGTGCTCATCCGGGAGTACTATATAAGGGGCCGCCTCCCTTCAGTCAGGGTGGAAGTTGGGTGGAAGAGGACGGAGCTAGCGGAAGGACTGGAGGCGGCCAGGAGAAAGGCAAAGGAACTGTGTGGCCTGGACTTGGGGGAATCGGTGCTGGAGGCACTGGGGTTTTGTGAGAGCACGAAAGACTTTGTATATAGTGTAAATAAACATGTGTTGGGTGAAATATGCTGTCCGTCTGTCTGTGCCCGGGCCGGCTTTCACAACATATACACATCTACATATATATACATATGTATATACACATATCAATATATATACACATACATACATACACATATATATATATACACATATATATAATATCTACATATATATATATACACATACATACATATATACATACATATATATCTACATATATACATACTGTATATAGAAAAATCCCCGTGCTTCGCAGCGACGAAGAACTGCTTTTAAATTTTTATTAAGAAGAAAAGAAAACCTTTTTAAACTGAGGGAAAATATACCAATAACTATCTGTTAAGGATCTCTTTGTATACTAAGTTGTCAGTTCAGCAGTCTGGTTGTAATATGACCAAGCTGTGCACTGAGATTACTTTTGAGAATGCAACGTATAGTTTTGTCCAGGAGGAAAGCAATGTTGCCCCAAATCAATGGCAACCTTTTGTAGGGTGTGTCCCTGAGACTTATTAATTGTCATCACGAAGCAGAGCCTTACTGGAAATTTGAGACATTTGAATTGAAATGGGAGATCAGAGGGTATAACGGGGATACGAGAAATACATTCAGAGTGTGGCGCTCTGCTGTTTTTTTGTGTAGCTGCCTTCACACAGCTTCTCCGCTGCTTTATAAAAGAACGCCATATAAGGCCGTCGTTTCTCCTTGCTTCGTGGTTCTGTACTGTTTTATTGTTCATTAATTATGATTCTTATAGTTATTGTGTAGCTATTCGAGACTTACTGTACTGTTCAGGTACCCATTTCCTTTATTTAATCCACGGCTTGTACGCTGTTTTTTGTTTGTTTATTACGATTATAGTTATTTATTGATTCCCCTCTTTAGCTGACTGCCTGCTCATATAAGGTGCTCCGCTGGTTTTTTGTGAAGCAGCCTTTACACAGCTTCTCCGCTGTTTTATAAACGAACGACATATAAAGCCATCCTCTTTCCTTGCTTCGCGAAGGAAGCTGCCTTTTTATTTAATCCACGGGTTCTCCGCTGTTTTATTGTTTGTTTATTACGATTATTATAGTTCTCTTTATATATCACATCAGTTCAGTACTGTGGTTGTAATATGACGAAGCTGCGCGAGCTCACTCTTGAGAATGCAACGTATAGTTGTCCAGGAGAAAAGCAATCTTGCCTGAAATCAATGGCAACCTTTTGTTGGGTCTGTCCCTGAGACTTCTTACTTCTCATCGCGAAGCAGAGCCTTACTGAAAAGTGGAGGCATCTGAATTGAAATGGGAGATCAGAGGGTGTAACGGGGATGCGAGGAATACATTGAGTGTGGAGAAACTCTAGAGACAGCGTGTGTATTAACTTGTGGATTTTTCTGCGAGTATTTGGTGGCAGCGTGATGAAGTTGCTTCCGCAAGACTGCGTTAGCTGTGGAGCTCAGCTCGGAGCATATTCTTTTCCCGCCTTGTCAATTGTGTAATGCGTTTTTTGAACAAGTTTGATGCATGGAAGTGATCACTCGTACTGTGTCAGTCAGTTCAAGTGAGCTGTGTGATGTTGCGATGTCCATGGCTTTATTTAATGTTAGCTAAGACCCGGTACTTAAAAGTTTCTCGCTACAGCAATTTTAACTCCGTTACAAAGTGATCCAAAGTCTTTTTTATACCTCGTGTCTTCTCATTAAACTTGTATCTCGCGAATAAAGTATTCGGCGTTTTTCTTCAGCACTCTTTGGGAGCTCTTCCTTCTTTTCTACGTACTGCGGTCACAGTCAGTTCACGTGATTACGTGAGAGGTGTGATGATGTCACACGCAGCTCCGTCCCCCACGGCCATCGAGCTAACATCCATTACAGTATATGGAGAAAAATAGGTTCTAGTTATGACCATTACGCGTAGAATTTTGAAATGAAACCTGCCCAACTTTTGTAAGTAAGCTGTAAGGAATGAGCCTGCCAGATTTCAGCCTTCTACCTACACGGGAAGTTGGAGAATTAGTGAGTGAGTGAGTGAGTGAGGGCTTTGCCTTTTATTAGTATAGATATATATATATACATACCTACATACATATACACACATATATATATATATATATATATATATATATATATATATATATATATATATATATATATATATACATTTATATATACACACATACATATATATATATACATACACATAAACATATATATACATATACATATATACATATACATACATATCTACATATACACATATACACACACACATATATATATATATATATATATATATATATATATATATATATATATATATATATATATATCTGTTGCTGGGCGTGCCAGAATCCATCGAGGAAGAAAACAGAAAAACATTGTACAAATTCTTAATTTATCTATCCATTCCTAAATAATTAAATGGGCAGGCTATTTCGTATCAGTGCAATATGCTGCTTGTTAAAACAGATGACTTCTGCTCTTACGTGCACTTACTGTAGTGTTGCATGGGCATTATGAACTATCGTATCTGTTCAAGTTCTATTTAAATTTTAAATATAAATAATTTTTATTTAGTCGACAGAAATATCTTTGGTAGGAATGTAAGTTAAATTTAGTCATCATTGCATAAATTTTTCTTCACCATAGAAATGTAAAGACTAAATTCAACATTCCTACCAAAGATATTTCTGTCGACTAAATAGAACCTACTTATATCCAAATAGAACTTGAAAAGATATATTTTTTTGAATCTGAGCGCGCATTTTAGATCGACTTAACGCGCACCACATCGAGCCCGTGCTATTGTGCTCTGGCCTGCCTGCCTCAATAAGTCACTGTCGCTTCGCTCTTATTTTTTTACCGTTCATTTAATCATGGGCCTCTCTACAGTTTTGTTTATTTTCGGGTTGTAATGTTCATTAAATTTACGTATCATCTGGTCCATTGGCGGACCGTGCATCTCACACCTAGGCCTTCAGTACTGCTCCATCTGAATCAACCCGCCCCTCAAAAACTAATTTATGGTTATAAAAACCATCTTAATATTCAGAAATACAGTATAAAGAGCCACTGCATCGCAGATAGAATCGCAACATTTTACTCACCAAAAATTTGGATTATTTGTAAACAAAATCCATCCTCCTCTCTTTCCTCAAAAACAGTTCAATCACTCTGTCGTACGGATTATCCATGCACCTCAGTTCCATCAAAAAGTCCTTTTCTATCGAAGCTAATGCTGAAGATCGAACCTGCAGCTTCTATCCAATCAATGGGTCTGAATACGGTAACGTCGCCGTACGCCTGCTAGAGGGCCGTACTGACACCAACTCAAAATCTGATTGGTTGAAGCAACAGGTTAATCAACATTTATTCTGTATTAGAGTGCCTGCACAACAGATTGTAAAGTCATCTCTGCCTGGCAACAAATGATGGCTGAAATGTGATTGGTTAAATGCTTTAATACGAAAATACATGCCTGGAAGCAGCACAACCATCGGAAAAGCTATGAAAGGAAGCGGACAGACTATTTGGAATTATTTAATAAGTATTCATGAGCAAAATATAATTAACATCAGTTTGTGATTCAGATATTTTTACTTATGAATATGCTAAGCACAGTCCTTCACCTGCAAATATTTACCTTATATGGGCAGGCACTCAATTACGTGGGGGGCGTGATGACGTGACACGCAACTCCGCCTCCCACGGCCAACGAGCTGCAGTCTATTACAGTATATGTATGAAAAAATAGGTTCCAGTTATGACCATTATGCGTAGAAACCTGCCCAACCTTTGTAAGTAAGCTGTAAGGAATGAGCCTGCCAAATTTCAGCCTTCTACCTACACGGGAAGTTGGAGAATTAGTGATGAGTCAGTGAGTGAGTGAGTGAGTGAGTACTGTAAGTCAGTGAGGGCTTTGCCTTTTATTAGTATAGATTCCGTGTCTCGTATTTATTTTATGTACAGTATTATTTAAATTCTGTGTGTCTATGCTTGTTCTGTTCCATTTGTCTTGTGGGTCACTCCTTAAGATGCGGGGCCACAAGCTCCTCACAGTCAAAGACTGCTCTCTGCCCTATAAAAGCTAAGGAAGTCTCATAGTCCCTTGTGGTTCATTGAATGTGCTAGTGTTGGTGAGCTTTTCTGGTGATTTATTCTGTACTTTTTGTAAATGTTCCGAATTTTAGGTCGCTTTTTTGACCATTCTTTGAACTTGTGTATTGAGACATTGTTTGCTACAGAATTACAACTCCTTTTACCTTTTGTTATCTTCAGAGTTTCACTTTGTTCAGATAATTTATTATAAATATTTTTTTTTATAAAGAAGAGAGATTTACCTCTTATTGATAGTAATGGTTTGATGGATTCCCCTCCCTATTAGGCATCATACATTTAGATCATTACTGGGTCAAGGATATTCCTCTTTAACTTGGTAACTATTATTCTTTCTGAATAGGTGTGGTAGAAGACAAGATACATCAAACTTTTTTATATGAAAGCAAATCCTTTGCTACTTTGTTGTCCTTCAAATAAGATCATCTTTTAGGTAAAATTCAATCTTGGAATTGACGTTATAAATTCTCCCTCCTCTTCACAATGTGTTTCCGCTATATCAACAATGTCCACTTTCATGTTCATATCACACCAGACAGCTTCCCTGGTGCTAATAAGCTTCTCACAATGCATGTTGCCACATTCTGAAAGTGACATTTGATTACTGGATTCTCACCTATCTTCTTAGATTCTCCCCCTTTAACTCTCCATCTTTTCTAAATTTATATTCTCTTTTTGCACCAGTAACAGGATAATGGTATTGTGATCCCCTGATGCTCCACAATTTATCATAACTGTGTTCTCTGACTGCCTTTTCGCCAAGCTGCTTTCTTTGGTAGTGAATTGTCATGGCTTTTTTCTGAGAAATTTTTGGGATATGTCAGTAACCCCTATTCCCTTGTGTTCACAGAAATTCTGCCTTTACCCAGATAGTTTATGCCAATTGCTGCCTCTAAAGTGTTATGTCTACAAAGTACACCATTTCTCACTTCCTAGAATGCTCTTTATTTTTATAAGTCTCAAAATCACAACAATCGAAGGTGCACATTATTCTCACACATGTGCAAAACAAATATGCGCTTACTTTCCATGTTTAGCGCCCGTATCCAAAAGCAAAGGTATGCACACATCCTGTATATACTGCACAAGTCTTGAAGTTAGGAGATAGAGACTGCACTGCATTGATGGATGCTGGTACTGAATGTAAAGGTGAGGGCTGCCCAGATGCAGGCACTTGGGACAAACGTCAGCATCTTGCAAAATGGTTTAATTTGTTGCATTTTCTACATCTCTGACCTTTTGCTGGACAACTTGAGTCCCTGTGCTGGTGATGGTTAGATCCACAATTCCCACAATATTGTCCTGAAATACTGGGGTTTCTCCTTGCTTGCAGGACTGGGGCAGCTGTCTCCGCATAGTTATCAGTGAAAGCGGGCTGTAACGACTGCGCTGATAAAGCAGGAGCTGCTGTCAGCTGCGCCGCGCTCCTCACTGCTGATTCAACCTGGCACGCAATCTCTATCACTTTCTTTAGCTCGCCAGATTCCATCAATAATCTCTCCCTCACATGTGCACTATGCGTTTTTTCTATCATCTGATCTCTTATCATCTCGTTCTGAAGCGAACCAAAATTGCAGTGCCCTGCTAATTCCCGGAGCACGGCTGTATATTGTAGGATTGACTCACCCGTCAACTGATACGCTGACGAAAGTGAAACCGCCGTAAAAAGGACGCTCTGTGTTCCTAAAAAGTTCTTCTTGGGGGCCTGAACTGAATCGTATGAGTCGGTTACCCCCAATTTATGAAAAACACGCTGCCCTTCTGTGCCCAGACAGTGGAGAAAGATGGCACGCTTGCGTCCGTCAGGTAGGGAGTCCAGGTCAAGTGCGATCAGATAAGTTTGAAAAGATCCAAACCAGTGAGTACAAGGCACCGAAGGATCACCAGGTAAAGGTAAGAAAGGAGGTGGTGGTGGCAACGAAAGTTCAGCCATTCTCGTCGCCAAATGTTGTGTCTCCAAAGTACACCGTTTCTCACTTCCTAGAACGCTCTTTATTTTTTTAAGTTTCGAAATCACAACAATTGTGAATTTCCCCTTAAGATTAATAAAGTATCTATATAAATCAATCTATCTAACAATCGAATGTGCACGTTATTCTCACACATGCGCAAAACACATATGCGCCCACTTTCCATGCGCGCATGCAATTACCATTACAAACATCATGTTATCCAACATAAAGGTTATCTGTTTGCCATTGACACTTTAGTGATTTTCTGCCTTCTTGACTACTACTAAGTTGCTCCTCCTAACAGTTTCTTGATTCCCTTTGCTCTGACCTCCGAACATTCAGGCATGGCTGAACCTTCAAATTGTTACTGTCAAATGCAGAGAGTCTCGGAGGCATGCAAGTCCTATGCCACTTCAGGAAGGAATTAAGAGAGCGGTACATTTTTTGCAGTATTTAAAAAACAACATAATTACGAGGAGATCAAAATGAACACATAGATCGTTCTTAGGTTTTAAGTGCACCTGTCCGATTGAAAAAGTGCAATCGGCAAGAGCTTATGTGTGCGCTTCCTCATCCGCATGTAGCTTATGGCTGGTATGATTTCCGTAAACCACCAGATGTCACTATTTTGGAAACTAATAAACTCGAATTATTTCCATACTAGACCCAGGTTCACTTCCCGGGTCCTCACTGGGTGCTGTTTTGCATGTTCTCCCCATGTCTGCGTGGGTTTCCTCCGGGTACTCCGGTTTCCTCCCACAGTCCAAAGCCATGCAGGTTAGGTGCATTGGCGATTCTAAATTGTCCCAAGTGTGGGTGTGTGTGTGTGCTCTGCGGTGGGCTGGCACCCTGCCCGGGGTTTGTTTCCTGCCTTGCGCCCTGTGTTGGCTGGGATTGGCTCCAGCAGACCCCCGTGACCCCGTAGTTAGGATATAGTGGGTTGGATAATGGATGGATGGATTTCCAACCCATCACAAATCAATGAAGCCTCAAAAGCTTCATTGGCCCGGATCGTAACGCCGATGTACAAAGTTTGGTCTCGGAGTGCCGCAATGGCTGTTGGTTTTGTTTCAATTCAGTCTCTGAATTAGAAGGACGTTATTGCAGCTGAATGGAATTTCTACTCAAGTCACTGAGAAGCAACAGTGCTAAACACTGCAGCACAATAAAAGACGAAGATAGAGGGAACACCTCAAAAATACAACAAACGAAAACAAACTGCCAATAAGTAACTACAATGCAGATCATTCCGTTCACAGAGTCCTAATCGTGTGACACACATTGGCCGGACCACGAAGAGGGTTTGGCTGGGCACAGCCAGAAAGTCTTTGTCTTTTCCATGCATCTGTGCAGATGCTTTGCTCTTTCTTGTTCCATCAAGATGAATGACACGCCTTGTAAATAGTACTAAAGTTTGCTTTTATTATTTAACAGCGTGTCCTGTATTTTTACTTGTACTTGTAAGGCTTGTTTTGTATCGTTGTGGGGCACATGACTAATTTGCATGCATATATAGCCATGCAGGTATCAGCGTTATTTATTCTGTTGCAGTACTCCTGATATTGCAGGATTTTTAATTATTTTTTTAAACACGTACCGGATGCAAATCTGTCAGTTTTTCTCAATTTGTGTGGCTTCGGTCCCCAATTATACATTTTTAAGTTCACTGACGACCCACAAACAGTAATTGAAAAGGCCTAAGGGTTTAAACAACCGCAAATGGTCAGAGTGCAGGAAAATGTTGCCAAACAGTATCAAGCGCTGCAGTGGATGGGGGCTCTGCAGGAAGCAGTGGTTTCAGTTCATCTCCGTAAATGGAATGGCAGTTTTTTCCTTCTTCTTCTTTTTTTTCTTCCGATGTGCTTGAAACCACGCAGTACACATTAAGCATAAGCTTTCCTGCAGAGTCTAGCATCCATTGAGGAGGTTGTTACTTTACATTATATGTAAGTGATAACATCTGGTTACACAACGGGTAGGTTATGGTTGACTAACACAAGTCAAGTAAACGAAGTGACCAAAGCCTGCATCTGTGATGTCACACAGGCCTCGCAAACCATCATGGGCTCTTGATTAAAAATGGTTTTACCTTAGCAGGCTGCACGACGAAGTTACAGAAAACCATTCAGCCAACACAGCATATTCTCTGCCAAAAAACACTTTGTCGAAATTCGTTGATCGATACTATTGCAGTTTACGTGAGTTTACTCACCTATTAAGATTCACATCGTTATATGCTTACTTTAGTTTTTTAATGTTTTTTTCGTGTTTTCTTAATCTGCCAATTAACAATGAGGTGTAGATGACAAAAGAAGCAACAGCTCACGGTCTAACTTAATACCATTCACGCGGGTGTGTGTTCATCACAAGTGGCTGACTTTAATAAAAATAAAGAAGAAAAGGTCAGGAAATTACTGATCCACTCTGGTTTGCGGCTTTGGTTAAGAAATCATTTTATGATATCCTCAGGAAGGAAAAATCTGCAATTTAAGAATGATTTGATGTGGAAGAATTAAACTACCAACAAGCCATGGGATTAAATTAATTTTGTTATCGGCAAGGATTGCTTACTGATTATCCAGTTGGGGTGACTCTTAAGATAAAGAAATTAATTGCAATATACCCAAAAAATATATGGACATATTTTGCAATATAATGTAAAATATTTGTATTTCAAATATATATTTAAGATTATATTTTATATTCAAGCACAAATTTCCCTCAATATACTGTAATAAACATATTTGTAAATACATCAAATATAAGAATTGCAGTATACTGTATATTCGTTCCTATGTTTCTGAAAGATCATTTATGGCTTATGTTTTTGCCTGGGAAAAATTAAACACAGGCTTACTAAAGAATCCAATTTACTGGTATCAACACATGAAGGATATGAAGTATTCTGCACTAAACAAATGCTGTAAGTGTGATGTTTTTGATATTTAAAAAAAAAATTGTTTAAAAAATGTGCAGTGCTACCAGTGTGTTTAATGTATATCTATCCAATATTACTTTCTGATGACTAAATCTACAGTCAGGCTAAGATTTTAAATATAAATAGGTGTGGAATATTGGATCACCTACACTTAACCAAATTTTCTGTTTGTGGAAATTCAAGTACAAAAATAAATAAAATATCCTAAACTCCATTGAAATATCTATATACGTTATTTATCTCTTTATCTCTTTATTTATTTACTTTATTTATCTCTCTATTATAATAAAAACATCTTGGGATGAGACTAATCCTACGACAAGATGTGACGTTTTGAAGAGACTTTTTGCAAGGAAGTCCCCTGAGACGAAGACTTTTACCATGAAATTCTTTCAAGTCAAGCCATACATACAACTATTTTCAAACACAGTCATCAGGTGCATTCCGGCACTTAACCTGGACAGACACCAATCCATTAAAGGGCTTACTTATGAACACACACACACACACACACACACACACACAGACTTACAAAGATCCAGTTTAGAATCACCTATTCATCTAAATAAGGCAGTGAGAAACAATGAAGTCAAATGAATTAACGTGAGAAATGTTGATCGGTTACATGGCAAATTGATTAAATAACAGACTATGCTGAAACAGTTGGTGGTGATCGTGCGGAAGATGAAAACATCAATTTACAATGTCCCATAGAATATCTACAAGCGTTAACACTGACCGGTCATCCACCGGATGAATTACTGTTGAAAGAAGGATGTATCGTAATGTTATTGTGAAATTTATCTATGAGTGATGGACTATGCAATGGAACAAGATTAGTTGTATTAAA
The DNA here is from genome assembly GCF_016835505.1 of Polypterus senegalus. Lineage (NCBI taxonomy): Eukaryota > Metazoa > Chordata > Cladistia > Polypteriformes > Polypteridae > Polypterus > Polypterus senegalus. The sequence goes on along the minus strand of NC_053163.1, from coordinate 128,291,758 downwards.
AATTGGTTGAACAATTCTAACATGTAAAATTTTAACAGGCGACAAGAAAGATGGTGTAGTACATATTCTGTAAATAACATTAGACACAAAAGGAGATCTTGATATGCCATTCGTATTAAAATGTTTACAGTTTCCCGTTAGAAAAGCTTTTGCTATGACAATGAACAAATCACAGGGACAAATATTCAAAAAAGTCAGTTTATTTATTAGAGAGAAAGAAACAATATTCACTCACAAGCAGTTATACGTTGCGTTGCAACAATGTAAATCCAAACTCGGAATCAAAATTCAATGACATCTTGAAGAAAAGTTAATTCCAAATATTGTTTTAACTGAAATTTTAAAGTAAAAGTGAAAATAAAGCATATGTAATAATTCATGAAAATAACAATCTCTTTAAATTGTATATCTGTTTAACCAAACACAGGGGTTGGCGAGCGAAGCGAGCAGGGGGCAGAGCCCCCTAGTAATATACTTTAAAAATAGTTGTAATAATATGCATTGCAGTATATTATTCCTATTACTTTAAAATAATTGAGAAGTATATTTTTTACATTTATTAAAACAGTGCAATATAAAAACGGGTAATAATTTACATATTTTATAATACATTTCATAATGCTGTAAGATGTTGTCATTTATTTATCCTTGAAGTAGATTTTGACATATTTTAAAATATATTTATGTTGGAAGCTATATATTTTTTAAAACTATTTCATTTTTATAAGGGTAAACAAGAACTACAGCCACAGTGGCCCACAATAAAATGAATCTGGGAACCTCTGTTGTTGCAAAGCTCCATGCAGCCAATGCCCCAACTAACACTTGAACCCTGGATCCTCAAGCAGTGAGGTTTTTGCAGTACTGGACACACAAACATGATGTTCACTTTAAGTAAAGGAATTATTGAGAAAGACGTCCGCTGGGAGAATATCAACATCAGTGTACTTTAGAGAAGCATGTGAAGCCACAAGAACAAGCAGGGCCGAAGGAAAGAAAATGTCCTGTAGGTGACTGCTTGCCTAATAAACGCAGGCAGTTGAACAATAACTGAGCAAAGGCAAGAGGCACTTCTGATGTTGGCGCCCTGCCCAGTCTGCAGCTATGCAGACCCGTACTCAGCAAGCTGTGATTCGTGTGTATTCTGATACCTTTCTTTCATGGCCAGCATTAAGTCTTGCAGCAATTTGTGCTACAGTAGCTCTGCTGTGGGATCAGACTAGATGGGTAGCCTTCATTCCACCTGCACATTAATGAGCCCTGGTCATCAGTTGTCCTTCCTTGGACCACTTTTTGTAGGTGCTAACCACTACATACCAGGAACACCCCACAAGACCTTCCATTTTAGAGATGCTCTGACCTGGCAGTCTATCACAGTTTGGCCCTTGTCAAAGTTATTCAGATCCTTATGCTTGCCCATTGTTCACCTTCACTAACTGACTGTTCACTGGCTGCCTAATATATAATATAACCCCCCATGACAGGCGCTCTTTACACTGATATAATCAATGTTTTCACTGTGTGAAAGGTCAGAGGGTACTGAGTAAGAGAATTTTTCAGGACAATTGTAACAAAAAGCATATGAAAATTCCAAAACCTTGTTTGTTTGTTTATTTTGTTTTTAAATAAATGCCCACTGTATATTGAATGGTTGTCACAAAAGTTCATTCATTAAAATCAGATATTCATTATTGGTTGAAGCAACACTGATTGTATAGCTTAATGTAGTTTCCTTTTCTATCCCTTTGTGGAACTTTGAAGACTTATAAGTCAAGAAATTAAATGTTTGTTTGTACTAATATTTTAGAATACTTGAAAAAGATAATTAAACTTATTTAAAATATATACTTTTCAAACTTATTTTTATTTCGCTGGTTGTGGGGTAACAGCGCTCAGTTACTCTTACCACTTTTATGCACCGTATTGTAACGACACGGTGCTGCGAATGATGAAGTAATGGCCTTTTTTCAGAGGCTGCATCCGGTACTTCCATCACCAGCCACTCCTGTACTTCGCACAGATTTTCAGCTGCTCCCTGCGTTCCTGGCTGCTCCATCCCAGTGTCTGTACATACAGGCCGCCAGCCTCACTTCACTCTGCTCACCGGGGGCCAGAGGCAACTCATCTACCACACTACCAGGGTCAAGCCCAGATTAAGAACCCCCAGCACATCACCCCAAGTGACTTAATGTCTAAAGCTCCTTAACAGAGAGTTCTGCACCCAAAGCAGTTGTTTTGGTGTCATATATTAGAAGCAAATTGAACATAAATTCTTAAAACTTTGTATTTTATAATATACGTTTTATATCTGCATCTGCCATGTCTCATTCATGAGACTGCATTTTTTTAAAGCGTTAGTTACATACTGCACTGAACAGAGTAGTGGCTCTGTGGCTAAGGATCTACACTGGTAATGAGAAAGTTGACCCCATATAAAAATGGGAAATGCTAAGGAAGAAGACAAATAAGAATAAATTCTATGCTGCACTCAGTACGATTAACACTACATATTCTTATAAATCATATAATTTCTGTAAACAGTCAAAATATGCAATACTACGCATAGCTCTTTAGAGTACTATCTTTGTGGTCCTCTCTGTGTTATATCATTAGTACTGTATTATTGGTGTACAAAATTTGAATATTTAAATTGGCGATGCGTTAATTGTGGCGGAGTTTATACTACAGAGGAATGATCCACTCTCCCTCAGAAGCACAAAGAGCTATAAAGTAGTCGTCTGAGTCGCCCAGCTAAGACCTTCTCTGTTAGCGTACCCATTGGGATGGCTCGCGACCTCCCAGCAAGTACGAAGAGACGTTTATTACATTAGCATGACAGTTTGTCCAGGTGAAGTTTTTTTTTTTATTTATAATACAGTAAATATTTTTTTGCACACATGTTCAGCACAAAAGTGTACCGCAAACACGGGGGGTGGGGGCGTGCAAAGTGGGTGGAGTCAAAAGAGATGCAGCTGACAGGGGCGTCATCTTACGGGTCTCAGAATGTCTCAGGTTGCTGAATCTGTCCGAGGCCTAAAACTGTCCTGACTGCTGCTGGACTCTATTGGCTCTATCTGGCTGAGGCCAGGCACCCAAGCCTACGCGCTTTTGCAGGGGAGACACGTGTCTGAGGTGCCTTTTAAGAGCTGTGTCTGCATGCCCACGCCTTTTAGCCTTTTATCACGCCACTCACGAAGCAGCTGTTATGGTATGATTCTTTAATTACTTTCTTTTGAAGGCCAGATTACCAAATGTTAAATGTTGCAAGGGTCATGCATAATTCTTGTCTCTCAGCATTCACATGTGAACGAGATGACCAACACTAAATATAGCATTGTGTATCACTGGGTGTTTATTGACATCATCATCATTATTATTATTATTATTTAAATTGATTTGAATTACACATCCACAAACACATTCACAACTTTACCTTAGAATGCCATTTAAACAATGGTCTGGATTAAATGTTAAACAAATGTTAAGATGTTCCCCATATCAGATAACGCTCAGTCTTTTTTTTTTTCTTTACTGGTTATCTTTTTGATATATGGTACACCTTTAACAACCAGTAATGTACAGTGGTGTGAAAAACTATTTGCCCCCTTCCTGATTTCTTATTTTTTTGCATGTTTGTCACACAAAATGTTTCTGATCATCAAACACATTTAACCATTAGTCAAATATAACACAAGTAAACACAAAATGCAGTTTTTAAATGATGGTTTTTATTATTTAGGGAGAAAAAAAAATCCAAATCTACATGGCCCTGTGTGAAAAAGTAATTGCCCCCTGAACCTAATAACTGGTTGGGCCACCCTTAGCAGCAATAACTGCAATCAAGCGTTTGCGATAACTTGCAATGAGTCTTTTACAGCTCTGGAGGAATTTTGGCCCACTCATCTTTGCAGAATTGTTGTAATTCAGCTTTATTTGAGGGTTTTCTAGCATGAACCGCCTTTTTAAGGTCATGCCATAGCATCTCAATTGGATTCAGGTCAGGACTTTGACTAGGCCACTTCAAAGTCTTCATTTTGTTTTTCTTCAGCCATTCAGAGGTGGATTTGCTGGTGTGTTTTGGGTCATTGTCCTGTTGCAGCACCCAAGATCGCTTCAGCTTGAGTTGACGAACAGATGGCCGGACATTCTCCTTCAGGATTTTTTGGTAGACAGTAGAATTCATGGTTCCATCTATCACAGCAAGCCTTCCAGGTCCTGAAGCAGCAAAACAACCCCAGACCATCACACTACCACCACCATATTTTACTGTTGGTATGATGTTCTTTTTCTGAAATGCGGTGTTCCTTTTACACCAGATGTAACGGGACATTTGCCTTCCAAAAAGTTCAACTTTTGTCTCATCAGTCCACAAGGTATTTTCTCAAAAGTCTTGGCAATCATTGAGATGTTTCTTAGCAAAATTGAGAGGAGCCCTAATGTTCTTTTTGCTTAACAGTGGTTTGCGTCTTGGAAATCTGCCATGCAGGCCGTTTTTGCCCAGTCTCTTTCTTATGGTGGAGTCATGAACACTGACCTTAATTGAGGCAAGTGAGGCCTGCAGTTCTTTAGACGTTGTCCTGGGGTCTTTGTGACCTCTCGCATGAGTCGTCTCTGCGCTCTTTGGGTAATTTTGGTCTGCCGGCCACTCCTGGGAAGGTTCACCACTGTTCCATGTTTTTGCTATTTGTGCATAATGGCTCTCACTGTGGTTCGCTGGAGTCCCAAAGCTTTAGAAATGGCTTTATAACCTTTACCAGACTGATAGATCTCAATTACTTCTGTTCTCATTTGTTCCTGAATTTCTTTGGATCTTGGCATGATGTCTAGCTTTTGATGTGCTTTTGATCTACTTCTCTGTGTCAGGCAGCTCCTATTTAAGTGATTTCTTGATTGAAACAGGTGTGGCAGTAATCAGGCCTGGGGGTGGCTACGGAAATTGAACTCAGGTGTGATACACCACAGTTAGGTTATTTTTTAACAAGGGGGCAATTACTTTTTCACAGAGGGCCATGTAGGTTTGGATTTTTTTTCTCCCTAAATAATAAAAACCATCATTTAAAAACTGCATTTTGTGTTTACTTGTGTTATATTTGACTAATGGTTAAATGGGTTTGATGATCAGAAACATTTTGTGTGACAAACATGCAAAAGAATAAGAAATCAGGAAGGGGGCAAATAGTTTTTCACACCACTGTATTTGTTTTGTAATGACTAAAATTGCACTTATTTGACTTTGCAAGAGCATTAAAGTTTGGTTCATATGAAGTGAGAGTATCTTGTAGCCATTAGTAAGGTGGGTGTAAGGGAGGAACGAGCGTTCGTTTTTATTGCATTGGTATATGCGAAAAGCTTGTCTTGCATGTGTACATCATAACACACAATGTCAGAACAAAAGCAGACAGAATTTTAGCGTTTGGGAACTGGACCTGGTTCAGTTTTGTCCAAAACTGCACACAGATCGAAGTGCTTGTTTCACTTTAGACGATCATTTCCTGTCTATCAGCTCTAGTTGCAGGGAACGCAAACTCTCCTTCCACATGAATCGTAAACGAATTCTTCGAAAAATTCAAGATCTTAGTAAGAATGACAAAGCTGTCAAACTTGCAGCAAAGTTCAGCCTTAACTTGCCTAAAAATTCTGTAATTTATTAAATCACCCATTCGGAAATGAAGCATTTTCCATGTAGCTAAATCATTTGAAAACAAGTCCAGCTTCTGTTTAAATCCGTTATGTTTTTAAACAAGATCGCCGTCTGTGTTATCCTTTCTTTGGAATATTAGATTAAGTCCATTTAACTGTTGAATGATGTTATTCAATATTTACACTTTTACCATGAACTTCTTGTTCAGCATCTGGGATATACAGTACAGTAAAGGCCTCCGCTTGTTTACGACGACAGCTGTGGAGAAAAGCAGCGATCTCTTGACAGAGTTCACAACCCCTTTTAAGTGAATTGCCCTTACTTAGCCACCTAACATCGTTATGCAGATGAAGTAGCCTTTTCCTACTCATAACATCAAACCAGGATAGCTCGTCTGTTTTCACAGCTCATTACTAGGCTTTGCAATTTACGTCTTCGAACATCTGAGCCTGGTGGAAAATTTGTAGTCAAAGGTTGAATGCTTTGTATTAAAATGCCTTCTCAAATTGTATACTTTTGTGATGGCAACACACTCGTTACAGAGAAGACATACGGGTTTTGTTAAAGCACGTACAAATAGATATTTGCCACTCCAATTATTATTAAGCTGTCAATTTTCATTTTTTTAAGGCTGAGAAAGACATATTTGTAGATATTTGCTAGATGGAAAATAGGAGTAGTGGAATCTATACGTAGCGAACCTTCGGAGCGCGCACTTCAGGGGCCTGTAAATGTGATGTGGCAACAAGTGAAGGAGCAAAAAGAACAAGCCCCTTTCTCTTCGAGGAATTTGAAATCAGTTCTTTGGTGCTCAGAAACAAGTTTATCTGTGGTGATAAACGCATTTTAACGGGCCAGAGCCAGCTAATTTTTTTTACGAGCCGGTCGTGAACCATGGGACGCCAGTTGAAGAGCCCTACATGGCCGGCTTCTCTGAGGAGCCCCGCCCCTAGTGGTAGTCCTCGGCTATCCTAACACATGGCGCTACTGTATGTCTGGTCACACGTAACACAACAACACTAAAAAGTAGTCAGAGGCATTTTATTTGAAAATCAGAAAACAGGGAGGAACAGCCATTCAGAAATACCCTGACTCAGAGCTGGGAGAAGAACAGCAGCTCGTTAGTCAGCTGCACGCGGAAGACATTTAGGGCTTCGCTCTTATCAATTTCATCCAGATGGCTTTCCATTAGATATTCAAACTTCTTTCGGGAGTTATCTTTCATGTTGCTCGTCTTGAAGGAGTAGTACGGACTGCCCTCCGTTGTGTTAAGCCACCCGGCGATATGGGGCCACAGTCGGGAACAGGGTAGGAGCCCCACGACCAAGTAAAGCTTATCTCTACTCATTTCTGAGATCTGCTTGTAGCTTTCCACGTAGACCTTAACTGCGGTGTTGGCCAATATGTTCTCCGAGTTCTGTTGTGAGAAAACAGAAATAGAAAAAATAATGTTATGATGTTTGAATTTAAGAAAGAATATAAACGAGGGTGAGATGTGTATTATTTGAGGATTATTTCCTAATGATAGGGTTTTATAATCCTCTACTGAGCAATTGATTCTATCTATCTATCTATCTATCTATCTATCTATCTATCTATCTATCTATCTATCTATCTATCTATCTATCTATCTATCTATCTATCTATCTATCTATACACAACTATTTGTGTAAAGAAGTGCTTCCTGGCTTCAGTCCTAAATGCCCTTCCCTTTAATTTCCACTGGTTTCCTCTAGTATGTGATTCGCCCTTAACTTAAAGGAATTGTGCTGTATCTACTTAATAACTTTGAAAAGAAAACAGGATAATCCATGCTGTCTCCAATGCTAACGACTAAACATGTTTAATTCTCTGTGTTTGTCACAGTAGTATATATGTACTTAAGTCCTGGGATGCACTTGGTTTCTCTACTCTGCACAGCTTCAAGAGCTTCTACATATTTCTTGTAGTGTGGTATACTTTGTTTTTGTCAATCATTGCCAATGTCTGTTAAAAAATCTAAAAGATTGGTTTAGCAAGATCTTCCTCTTATAAACCCATACTGGCTGTTATTTAGTATATTATTTTTCCTATAGGTGCTTTTAATTTATTTTTAATTATAATTTTGTACAGTACAGAAGTAAGACTTATTGATCTGTAATTACCAAGATCAATTTTGTATCCCTTTTTGAAGACTGGAATCACATTTGCAAACTTCATGTCCTCAGGTACTTCTTCTTTCTCGACATGACTGCTCAAATATGCCTAATAAGGGTTTATAGATCATGTCATATACATTTTTTAATGCACACGATAAAATCCCACTCAGGTCCGGCAGTTTTATTAGTCTTCAATATATCAAGGACTTCAATTACATCTGCCTCTTCTACTGTATTTTAAAATCTAAGAACTCAGAACCTGTTTTTAATTTTGCATTGGAAAGTGCTTTTGCTTCATTCTTTACAAATACTTGGGTGAAATATGTGTTTAGTTCATTTGCTATTTCCTTCTCTTTTTCAATGATTTTTCATTTTGTGTCCCTGAAGGTTCTTAAATTTTCATTTATTGTCTTATTATTAAACCAACCAGAATGCATAAAAAGATGTAACCATTATCAAAAACATACTTTTGGGTGGGTTTAAATGAGAACTAGCTGGGTAATCTCTATGGTACCAAGCCAGGTTAGGGACTGCAGAACAAAGCATTTGACAAGAAACTGCCCAGTTTGTTTAAAAAAGCTCATCTACTTACATGAATGCTGTTTGTTGTCAGCAGATACTTGGCAAAGTCATCATAGCTTTTGACCATGCCGACCAAGAATTGTTTGATATCCGGTGACACTTCAGGATTAGCAGCAGCGTAGACCAAGACGTCAACCACAGCGGCAACATAGTAAATGTCCTGCATGGTCATCTGAACGTAACGCTCAGCCTGCAGGGTGTTGTTGTTCATTTCATTTAAGAAGTCTGTCTGGAGAACTTCATTCACAATGTCCTGGCTCTCATTCCACAGCCAGTCATAGAGACTCTGCTCAGGAGAAGTCGTAGTTTGGTAAGAAGCTGGGGAGAAGATTAAGAATAAGTCAGTGGTTACTCAGAGCTGTCATTAGTCCCAATTGCTCTAACTTTTTTTTTGGTGAAATCTAAGATATACTGCAACCCTAAATTTAAACTTGTCTTGTATGTCACTCCCAGTGTGTGATATATTTGGGATTCTTCAATGGATTTTTGGTTTCATGTTGATCCAACAATATTTAATCTCCAAGCAAAGTTCAGAAGCAGTTGATAAAGAGGAGTCAACTTTTCGGCTGCATTCTAAAAGCTGCTGGCTTGGTGACATTGGTTAACACCGGCACCCCATGGATCTAGCATCTTGGGTTCAAATTCCATGCCTGCTTGTTGTCTAGGTGTGTTTACATGGTCTCCCAGTGTCTGTTTGGGGTTTATGTAGATACTTTCCTTTTCTGCCTATATTCCCAAAATGCATGCATGTTAGGTTATGTGGTAACTCCAAAATGGTTGTGAGTGGGCACTATGATGTTCTGGCACTGTCCAGGGTTGTTTTCAGCCTTGCACCTAATCCTGCTGGAAGAGGTTCTGGACACTTTTGATCTTGAATTGAATTAAGCGAGTTTCAGAATGCTAAGTTACTGTAATAAGTGTGCAGTGTAAATTTCGGGACAAATTCTTAAACACTTTCATGTTCCAGTGAACTGTGCTAGGGGCCCAGTGAGCATTTTGGGTCACCTCTGTCCTCTTGAAAAATAGCAATTGTGCAGAGTAGAACATCCCAGGACTAGGGAATGTCCTACTGTAGCAGGCTAAAGCAATTACACCCCTTCTGTCTTGAAAACCTATTCGAGGTCTTTTGGATTCTCAAAAATTTTAATAAAATGAAATGTACCTCAATTTCTTAAGATAAATAGTAAATCATACAAAGAAAAATCTTGTGCAGACTAGCAAAAGTGCATTCAAGAAGGAAACCAGGAAAGATCTATGCGATCAAAGAGCAAACTACTGAATGTCCTGGTGGCTTTATGGGGGGAAGTTATCTGTTGGCTAACCAAATGATTTCAGTGACTGAACTGTCACCTGTTATTGTAAATGTATACTTAATCTTGCTTTTGGCTCTTAACTTGAAATTCAGATTTCGGCATTCAGGACTACTCAGACAATTCCAGTTTTGTCTCTGTGGGAATGAGCTGTCAGGAAGGACACAAATTGTGACGGGAAGTGATGGCGTTCTCAATATAGCTGTCCAATAAAATGATCCCAGTAACTCCCAAACCCCAACACTAACCTACACTTTTAAAAGTAATGTTCTTCACCGGGTTGTGTAGCTCCTTGTAGCTCCATTACTTGACAAAGAACTATTTAATTTAGGGGCGGGTTCTTTGAATTTGAAGTTGGTTCTTTAGGCTTGAAAAAAGTTTCTAATATGTAGTAAAAACCCCTGAAATCTTTAATGTATGGTAGAGTGCAGGACATAGCAGATTAAGAAACCAAGTATTATTGGACATATACAGCAAGAGTCCTTTTAAAATCATGAGTCACTGGTAGATCACAAATCTGTTACCATCTATTCATGATTATTTACTGTAAAGAGCGTGTTATGGACCTAAATAAATAAAAGGTTATTTCTTGAACCTTCATTTGGATGGGTCTTTTGGCAACCAAAAATGATTCCCCTATGGCATCTCTCTGAACAACCACTTTGGCACCTTTATTTTTAGAAGTGTACCTAAAAGCCATAAAAATGCGATGAAAGAAGAAATAAATCTAATTTATTTTCATCATATTTTTAATAGTTTATTATTAGCCACTATTTTTGTGGCACTATTTGGTACTATTCTGGTTTTCTTCACTAGTGCTACCTTCATAGCTGTTTTTGTGGCAATGTGTCAGGGGTGGCTCTTCCTGCACTGCGGGATGTCTACTCTTTCAAGATGGTGATCTATTATATTTAAGATTTGGATTTTTCCATAAAAAACATATTTTTTTTTGCATTTTTTTGCTGAAATAATATAGGACAGACGCTGGTTAGGACTCTTAGCTTTGAATTCAAATTTTTTTGCCTCACTGCTGCCTGCCCTTCTTGCGCTGTCTGCTGCTATTCTGTAATCCCCAGCTATACTGAACATTATTAAGCAAATTTGAGAATATGATGTGACCGTAGAAAGCGTTAAATAGTTTAACTGTCAGTAGATTGAAGCATTTATCCATAGCCTGGTGTCAAGTTTACCCTCAGTGGTTATCACAGGGGCCCAGTTCTTGAAGACCACAAGGGTCAAGAGGTACAGACATTCCAGTGGCAGAGTGGCAACAGTTGAATGTACAGAGACATCATGGTAGTTATGTGTGCTGTTACCAGACCAGTTCATAGTAAAGTAAAAATGTTATGCACTTTCGTATTATGTGTATATAAAAGTACATTTATAGAGTTGGTTGCTGGCTATCTCTGCTGCATGAAGTGCAAGGCGGCCGTCAGCATTCAATTGGATGCCAGTCGAATGGAAGGAGTCTCTCATTTCTACATGAGACACACTGCAGGAGAGTCAGATTCCTAATGCTACTTGTATTTAGCATGCCAATAATGTGTTTCTGTTCATCCTTTTGGTGTTTGAACATTAGAACATTAGAACACTCTAGACGAGAACAGGCCATTCAGCCCAACAAAGCTCGCCAGTCCTATCCACTTATTTCCTCCAAGAAAACATCAAGAGCACCCTCTCAGATCTGCTACTCTTTCCTAGGTCATTTCAGTCAGTAAGTGTAGGCAACCTCTTTTGTCAATTAAGAAGAAAAGTAAAGTACTTCTAGAATGAAAAATGAGAAGTTACTTGCAATGTGAATTCAAAGCCTGATGTGAGCTGCACTCCTAGAGACATTCAGCTGCTTATTTATGTGTCCTTCATGGGATCTGCTGGCTCCCACCCAGACCACCACCCCATCACTGATATGGTACATTTCACTATTAGTGAGATGAGCAGGGTAGCATGTCAGTCCTGTACTTACCATTTCTCAGAAATCCTTCATAGTTGTCTTCATGGTAAACACTTTGTGCCACACTTGTGAGAAAAAACAAACAAACAAAAAAAAAACGTTACTTCATTTTTTTCTGATTTGAGGATAATTCTGTTTTACTTGTTTTGCATTTAGAAGTGAACTCCTAGAATGTTGCCCTAAAATGTTCCCATATTAAGAAATAACAAAGATAGGTATCAGTTTATCTACACAATTTGACTTGTGCAAATGAACAGTCATTAAATGGGTTTTCAAAGGTGAACTTGACTGCAAAAATTTAGATACATATCCATCTGTTAACAAAGACTTCTTATCTTGCATGCTTTAAAAACTCAAGGATTTGAGCATTGCTAATGCAAACTAAAGTATATCAATGTTCATCCAACATTTCTTTTTCTGTACCCATTCATACAGGTAATGGCACCTGTAAGTCAATGTTAACATTCATTTGTTTCCTAAGCCCACTTTTTCCATGATTCCTTTAAAAACAAATGACAGAGAGGTAGGGGTGTTGAGGAGAGCCAACACCAGGCATGAGGGAAAGACCTTTTACTCCTTTATGGTTCAGCAGCAGGTGAAGAGACCTTTGGCTGTGTATGGGGTTTTGTGTCAGTCAAAGAGACAGAAGGAGGGGGCCCATAGGATTTACTAAAATTACAATCAGTATATTGAGGCGCTGCTGGTGTCTTTAGGAATCAAGGGCCCAGGGAACTTTAACTCCCTTCTCCCCATCATGTAAGGCCTGCAGAGAAATATAAACCGATCTTAAATAACAAGCCAGTCTAGCATAGGAACATTCACAGAACTGCTTAGTCATACCAGGCCTGACTCCAAATGTCACTGTGAATATCATTCATAATCCAGGTGTGAAAACAATGCAGTAAATACCATGTAGTGTTGTGGAAAGCAGAACTTTTAGGTTTCTAGAAACTGTTACTGAATGTTATCTTGAAATAAGTAGGTGCTTAAACACAGTCTCCGATTCCTCTCTGGCTCTCCCTGATCTGCAAACATCTGTCCATCCTAAATTATATTTATGTTACTCTATATTTCACTGGATATGACTTCAATCAATTTTGCTTTCTTAGGGTTTGCGCAATATTTTAACATTCACTACCACTGCAAGTAAACCCCATGATTTTCTTTTTTAACATCTGCGGACATATCAACATTTGATCTTCATTTGAACACTATCTTTAGATTAAGGTGATACATCTCATACTACATTTACCTTTTGCAGTCTATTATATAATTTAAATAATTATAAATGCAAATTGTGCATGTGTAAAAAGTAAGTCTACTCCTACATTTATCACTACCTCAGCTGCCTAAAATTAGAATCTGGTGGACTAGATATAATAGAAATGATCAGAAAATCATTAGAGAGGATTTTGGACCTAATTACCATTTGAGAGTCTTTCACCTGATGAGGAACAATCTGGGATACATTTCACAAAGTATCCTCAATGAATTAAATGTGCCGAACCACTGGTAGCCTTTTCAGAAGGAGATTTATAGAGGCAAAAAAAAGTATTTGGTGTCCATAAAATATAGTGCTCTTTCCCTACATGCATTCTGAAGTTTTTTTTATCATTTCTTTTTAAAGTTTTTTTTATCATTTCTTTTTAATGGTTCTAGGGAAATAGAGTTGATATTTGTATATTGGTTGGGTAACTGAATCTTTATCTTAATTGTTAGTGAATGACAAGATGTATACACTTTTGTTTCAATCTCCTCATGCCTTTTTGTTAATGTAAAGAGCCCTCCAGTAGGACAGATGGAGACACAGGCGCACTGATTGTGTTACACATAAAGGTTGCTGGCCCCACCCATTCATTTAGTGCTCTCATCTGCTGGCTGCTATGATAACAATCTTTTTATTGATGCTTCATTTGTATTTGAGTGGCTAAGTTTGCTTTATTTGTAATTGTTAAGATTTACTCTTTTTAATAATGCCTTTTGTGTCCTGAAGGACTCTACTTGTTGGTTCAAATGTTTGAAAAGGCACAGTGCTAATGTAAGCCATGCCATTTACTTGTTTGACAGCTTCACTGTAATTGATTATTTCTTCCTTATCCAGATACTGAAAAGGCATGTGAGGGTCATTCTTAGACTTTCCAAATAGGACATATTTGCATGTGTCCAAAGCAGGGGTGCCCACACTTTTTCGGCTTGCGAGCTACTTTTAAAACGACCAGGTCAAAATGATCTACCTTCATTAAAAACTATATATATATATATATATAGAGAGAGAGAGACTATACTTTATACATAAAATATTTGTTGTCATACCTTGCATAACTGAATAACCTTTATGGCACAATAACAATTCAATACATTTATGGTCACTACAGTATTTGGATTTAATAATCGTCATGTGGGGAAAGGCTGACTTGCATAAACAAGTAGAGCTGAATAATGCAGTCAAGGAGCTTTTGAATTCAGCCGAGTGAAAAATGACGGCTGTCTGATTAACTGCGATTTTAGTTCCCTCTCCTTTCTCTTTCTCTGATCGCTTTTTGGAAGGATGTCAGTTTCGTAGTTTTTATGAACAGTTCGAAAGTGCCTTTCCACATTTTCCTTCTTTGGTATAGCAATGATAGATTAACAGATCAGACAAACGCACTTCAATTGTGACATTGTGAGAAAAAAAATCCTCTTCCAATTCCACATCCAGCCCATACCCTCCCCAAACAATTTTTTTTTAAATCCCTTCCTTAGTCGATATAAATTGGAAGGCTAACTAGATCACAGCCGGAGTTTTGCATTAGCTCGCGAGTTTGATTGTGTGTGCGGGATGACCAGTGTGTTAGAAGAAAAGAGATCTCAGACTGGCTGCCCTGTATGTCAATCAAGTGGCAAATGCCATAGTGAGGATATATGATAGACTAACGTTTACATTTTTTTTTTTTAATGCAACGCAATCTACTTGCCCTACCTTTGCGATCTACCGGTCGATCGTGATCGACGCATTAGGCACCCCTGGTCTAGAGAGTAGAATAAAATTAGTAATGTGGTTACTTTTTCCTACAAGTAATAGGTAAAGTGATCCCATTATAACTGGAGAGAAGTAATTAGTAATTTCTATCAGATTACTTTCTTTGAGTAACTACCACATCTCTGCACTTTATGGTGCCACAATTTGTGGTCACCATATTCCTAACTAGCTGTTGAAATCAAAGTAATCAACATAGATCTCATGTTTTTTATTTAATACATGGGTTGTTCATTAGGTCTGGTATAATAATATGCACATGATCTTTTTCCCTTGTAAGTGGCCTTATCTTCTTTGGACAGAACCACCAGGCTTGAATTAACCACTTTTAAAGCAGAAGTGTTTTCCTGGGGAAAATGCATCAGTGGTCTGGTTTAGCAACCCTAGTCTAGTCATTTTGGGGCTTTCATTTCTCAATGTGCACGTCTATTTATTATTATTTTCATTCATCCATTTCCCACCAGGTGAAGTTATCAGTTATAAGCCTTACAGCTACTGTATAAACCTCATGAACGTGGTCTGTGCAAGTCCAAGAAAGTTGCTATTATGCTGCTGTTTCCATTGTATAATGTCAAACAACAGGCTGGTAAGACCAATTTTATTATTTTTAGACCCTTATTTGTCAGTTTTATTGTCATTTTTGATTTTTTTGACCATTCTTTTACATGTTTTGCCTACTTTTGCAACAGACAAGTATCCTTTAAGTAAGGTGGATAAGCGGATTTCTGTCTGTCTGTTGGACATATTCAGTGTTAATATTTGTAGTGCACCATCTCTTGGAATGTATTTTGCATTGCATGTAGTATTAAAATGCACTGCATTTTTCATTCCAATAGATGACACATGAAAAAAACATTAGCACTGCTTTTATGAATCCCACAGCAACAACAACATTTATTCATATAGCACATTTTCATACAAATAATGTAGCTCAAAATGCTTTACAAGATGAAGAAAGAAAAAATTATAAAATATAAAAATAAGATTAGGCAATACTAAATAACAAAGAGTAAATAAGGTCCGATGGCCAGGAGGACAGAAAACTAAATAGCATCTGACAGGAACATAGTGACGGAGCAGACACACAGGTACACAGGCACACACACAGACATTTGCCCTTCTTTTAAGGAAGACACCTTATTGTCCCATACAATTTGGTCACCATACATTCTAACATCTCATTGTCTCACATATAGTCACTGTATACCCCAATAGTGTCCCCACCCATTGTGGGTACTATATAACCTAACACAATATTGTTCTGCAGGCTATGGGAAGTGTATATCCTAATACCCTATTGTCTCACACAGTGTGGTCACCATTTACCCTCAGACAATATTGACCCGCATAAGGTCGACACTACATACTGTCACATCCCATTGTCCCAGAGAGGGTGGGTGCTATATAACCTAACAATGTATTTTTTCCCTTTTAAATATGCACTGTCTGGCTATAGACAGTATGGAGTACTTTCTTACTCCAGAATCCAATTGCGTAATAATCATACAATGTTATATTGTATTAAGTGTATGTTCATTCTGAATCCTCTCAGGCTCCAGCTGTAGTAATTTTATTGGATCTTGGGAGTCTTCTAATTCATCTGTAACCCACCGTAAATGAAAACGGAAAGTCTAGGATTGGCTAATTGACCACATATCCTCTTAGATACGTTTGTCCCCATCTAGAGGCATTTAATTGATTTTAATGTGTCTAGAATCATTCAAATGACATAACTTATTTCCCTTAATCCATCCATCTATCCAACCATGATCTAATCTGCTCTACCAGTTCAGTGTCACAAGGTGTTGCTTCCCTGGCAACACAGGAACCAAGACAGCAAGACAGGAACCAACCCAGGATGGGGTGCTATTCCAGCATGGAGGACTCTGGTGAAAAAGCCCACACTTAAAAGGAGCCAGTTAAAAGTCACAACTTCAGCTAACCTGTCTTTGGGATGAGAGAGTAAGACACAAGAAGAAAATGCAAAGCTATGCAGGTTATTTATGCTATTAAGAGGTGAATTGACTCCGTCTAAACAGAGAGAAGAGGCGATCTTACCAGCTGCCCAGCAGACTCAACAGCAGGATCCACATGGTTACACCTTTCAGTGATTACCAACATGGCACGATCACTTCTCAGTGCCTTTTATACAGTCTCAGGTGCTGGCACTGATCCAAAGAGAAGGAAAAAAAAAATGAAGAGTTGACACAGAAGTAAAACTGAATAAAAGGAAAAGATGTTTTTTTACCAGAAATGGAATGAAGTAATGAAGTTATTGCAAAATGCTGGGAGCTGTAATCAGGGCCTCAGTTTCTCTATGATGAATTCTCTTTTTTTTTTTTTTTGCTGTTCTCTTTGCTGTTACACCCATTTACCATTTGTTAATGTAGTTCATGAAAATGAAGCAAGTAGATTGAACTTGGGCATCCCTACTGAATTTTGAATTTAGTCCAACATGTAAGCCATGAAGATTGTATTTATGGGTGATTAAGTTAACTGCTTTGTCACCCTGCAGTACTAAGTTCAATCAGACATGCACTTTAAATATTCTACATTTGCAATGGTAAAAAGCAATATAGAAAAGACAAAATTGTGTTCTGGTGCCCCTTTAATGGATCCATTATAGTTTGGATATCACTCCAGTATATCCACACATGATGCCATCAACTTGATCCCAGATACAGTACTGACCCAACTGAGCTACAGGAGAAGGACTTATATGGGAATGCTATTCATAGACTATAGTGCAGTATTTAACACAATAAACTCCTTTAAGCTCTTTGCCAAACTCAAGACGCTGCATCTGAACATTTCACTTTACAGGTGGGTTTTCATCTTCTTCACTGGTACACCCCAGGTGGTTCGAGTGGGCAGCCACAATTCATCATCCCTCAGTCTCAACACAGGGGCTCCACAGGATTATGTTCTGAGTCCTCTGTTATACTCCCTCCACGCCTATGACTACATGACTGTCCATGACTCAAACATCATTTTCAAGTTTGCTGATGACACAGCTATGGTTGGCCTGATTTCTACCAGTAATGAGCAGGCTTACCTGGATGAAGTTGTGCCTGAAGTAGTGGTGTCAGGATAACAGTCTTCTAAATGACAACAAGACAACGGAGTTGATTATGGACCTTGGGAGAAAACAGCAAAAGCACTACACCCCTCAGAATTAATAGCCTCGGGTGAGGAGGGTGGACAGTTTTAAATACCTCAGTGTCTACATCAGAATGGACTTTACCTGGTCTAAACACACTGACAGCTTGGTGAAGAATGTACAATGTCTGAACATGTTTACTACCTCAGGCATCTCAGGGATTTCAGGCAGCCCTCCCAGTTACCTACTTAAACACCTGACACAAACAGATTTTGGACACAAGTCTGCCACAAGAAGGTTTTATTGCAGGAAACTCTTCTGGGAATCATTCCTACAGCACAGGCAAAAGTACAATAAAGACAGCAAGAACAGAGCAACTCTTTGCCTCTGTCATCTTCTTTTCTCTCTTTGTCACTGTCTCCTCTGCTCCTCCGAGCAAGCTTTATCTCCTTCCTCCCGACTCTGGCTCCCAAAGTTGAAATAGCGGGTGCTTTTATATAACACCGGGACCCGAGATTCTTCTGGTGTGATAATTCCGGGTGATGTGGGAGCCTGATAAGGTTCGGCTCCCTGCAGCACACCCTAGAGGTACCCCCAGAACCCAACTGGGCAGAGCCAACAAACTCTAATTCCCAGTTTATCCTGTGGGAATCCGTGGCTCTGTAGCAACCAAAGGGGACTGCAGCCTAGTGATCTGGGGGTGATAATGCCCTGTGTATGCTCTCTCCACCAGCCCTTACATTATGAAGGCGTCCTGGCCGTCCGCCACACCCTCATGTAACCCACTTTTGGAACCAGGCCTAGAGGTGGTGCTTACTGTGGAGCACCTAGTGTTTTAGTAACCCACATTACCTTTCTGGACTCAGCCTGAAAAGGTTATGTGGAGTCATCTTTTAGGCTTACCACCTGCAAAAACAAAGGGTGAAGGTCGGGCACAGTGCCAGTTTAGTGGTGGGCAAAGGCATAAGAGACCTAGACAAACTAGACCCTGGAAATGGAGACTGGCTTTGGGAACCTGGAACATTACCTCTCTACTGGGGAAAGAGACAGAGTTAGTGCAGGTGGTGTAAAAGTACCAGCTTAGATATAGATGGTGTCAGCTTCACACATAACCTGGGTTCTGGAACCAAACTTCTTGATCAGTGCTGGTCTCTCTCCTACTCTAGTTCCCGTGTGTCAAAGACCTTGGGTGGGTGTGGGGATACTCATCCTGGCTGAGGACTCTGCAATTGCTTTTTTCTCCAGTGAACAAGAGGATTGCCTCAATGCAGCTACAAGTTACACAGAGAAAAACTCTGACTATTGTTTGTATGTCTGCACCAAACAGCTGCTTAGAGTTTTCAGCCTTCTTAGAGAAGTGGTTGAGGTGTTTGGTAGATGTACTGAGTGATATACTTGGAGGGGTGTGTTTGGGAGGAATGGATCATTGGATCTGAACCAAAATGGTGAATTGTTGTTGGATTTCTGTGCTAGTCATGGATTATTTATAACTAACACCATGTTGAATAGAAGGAGACTCAAAAGTGTACCTGGTACCAGAGCACCTTGGGCTGAAGGTCAATGGTAGACTTTGTAGTTGAATCATCTGACCTGAGACAATATATTTTGAACACTTGGATGAAGATAGCGGCAGAGCTGTCATCTAATCATCACTTGGTAGTGGGTTGGTTTCAAAGTGAGGGGTGTTGGCCAGATAGACCATGGAAGCCTTGGCGAGCAATTAGGGTTTCCTGGGAAAAAGTGGTTGAGGCTTCCCTTCATGATGAGTTCAACTCCTACCTCTGAAAAAACATCTCCCATGTGCAAAGTGAGGTCTGGTACATTGAGTCCAATTAAACCCTGTTCAAAATCTTCAGTTGTGAAAGCAGTTGCTAAAAGTTGTGGTCTTAAAGTGGACACCAGAGTTGAGGGAAGCTGTCAGACTGAAGAAGGTGGCCTTCAGGGAAATGTTTTCTGTGGAATCTCTTGACTTGGTTCAGAGGCACCAACAGCCTAAGAGGACTGATGCAAAAGTGGCTGTGCCAGGGAAAAGCTTCACCATCATGAGGAGTTTGGACAGGCCATGGAGAAAAATTATTGGGTGGATTCAAAACTGTTAAGGCAAACTGTTCAACATCTTAAGAGGGGAAGGTGTGACCTTGCTCATATTGTATTAAGTAGGGATAGAGTAGTGCTGACCTCTTTAGGGAAATTGTCAACCGATAGAAAACATCTTGAGGAACTCCTGAACTTGGTGTGCAGCGTTAGGCAAGTCTGGTGGGGGGGATTCCATCAATGTTGCCAAAGTCACTACGGAGGTTTGATTTATCCATGGTGGTTAGGCTGGTGGGGTAGATGAAATCCAACTGGAGATGTTGAAAGAGCTGGAAATCATTGGAATATAGTGGCTAACGTGTTTATACAGTGCTACAGGAAGATGGGTTAATCCCTTTTGAAATAACAGTCTGGTATAGTGGTCCACAAATTTAAGAAAGAGGACAAGAGAATATGTTCCATCTACAGAGAGATCACACTCATCGGTCTCAGAGTTAAGACATATGCAATTGTGCTGAAGGGAAGAATCCATCTATTAGCTAAGTCAAAGACAGAAAAAGAACAAGATGGATTCTGGCTGCAGAACAGTGGACTAGCTCTTCTTCCTGGGGAAGTTTCAGGAGGGTGCATCGGAGCATGGTAACCTAGTCTACACGTGTTTTGGAGATCTGGAAAAGGCATATGACCATGTCCCACATAATGTGTTGTGGGAGGTGCTGCAGGAAGATGAGATAACAAGGAAGGTCTTACATGCTATTTGTTCCCTATATGAATACAGTAAAAGCTGTGTCCGAATACTTGCCATTAAGTCAATGAAGTGAGGATGTCCATTTGGGGATGCTAGGG
This sequence comes from Polypterus senegalus, assembly GCF_016835505.1. Classification (NCBI taxonomy): domain Eukaryota; kingdom Metazoa; phylum Chordata; class Cladistia; order Polypteriformes; family Polypteridae; genus Polypterus; species Polypterus senegalus. The sequence continues at coordinate 128,271,140 of NC_053163.1, read as the reverse complement.
GTAGCATCATTGTTTTATGCAAATAATGCTGTCCTCTTTTCCTCATCTGACTGTAAACTTTGGCATGCATTTGAGTGATTTGCTGCTGAATGTGAGGTGGTTGGGATGAGGATCAGCACCTCCAAGTCTGAGGTCATAGTTCTCTGTTGGAAAAAAGTGGATTGCTCTGTCTAGGTGAGGAAGGAACAACTCAGGATCTTGTTCACGGATGACAGAAAAAGGGAACATCAGACTGACAAGTTGGTTGGAACGGCAGCAGCTGTTCTTCAGGTAGAGCACTGATCTATAGTGATGGAAGTCTAAAGACAAAGCTGTTGGTTTACCAGTCTACATCTGTGTCCTCACCTATGGTCATGAGCTGTTGTTAATGAAAAAAAGAATGTGATCGCAGATACAAGCAACAGAAATGAGATTTCTTTGCAGGGAGGCTGAGCTGGCACTCTATGATAGGATGAGAAGGTCAGGCATTCAGGAGAGGCTCAGAGTAGAGCTACTGCTCCTCCAGATTGAGAAGAGCCAGTTGGGGTGGTTTGAGCATATTGTAAGAATGCCACCTAAGCAGTTCCCTCTAGAGCCGAGACCCTGTGGCAGACCCAGGACACATTTTGTGGGATTATATCTCTGGGCAGGTTTGGGAACACCTGGGAATTTCACAGGAAAAACTGTAATCTGTAACTGGGAACAGGGAAGGACTCTGAAGACTTACTGCTGCAGATCTTAAGATAGTACACTACCTTAAGTATTATACTACTTATAGTAGTATCTGGGAAAATTTCTAAGGACTGGCTACTAGCCCATGTTCCACTACTGCCCCATTCTTTACAAAACAAGATTTTGTCCTTCCTGGTAACTAAATAACAGTCAGCTTAGTTAACATTTCATGTTAATAAGCACTAATTATGTTAATGATCCCATCCATCCATTTGTAACCTACATATTCAAGAAAGGGTCACACATACACAAAGAGACAAATTACAGAGTCATGTATTGGAGACATCCAAGGAAAATTATAAAAATTAAAGAGAGCCTGCAAATGCAACACAACTGTCAATTTGAGCCCAGGAGGTGTGAGACAGCTAACCATGGCTTCGTCATGCCACTTCATTTGAATGACTGTCATAACTTCTGTCTTTATAGGCCAAACATGGATAAATATTTAGGTCTTCCAGTTAGGATGTCAGTGCTATGTAATCAGCTCTTGAAAATTCCAGCAAATGAGAACATCCCAACAATACGTTAACAATTATTTATACATCACATTTTTATTAAAAAGAAATAAGTTAATCTGAAAGTGCTTTGTAAGAAGTTAATTGAAAGAATTAAAATTACAAAGAATGAATGAATACTATTTCTAATAGCTATAATGGTAAAAGTCTGAGTCCAATGCTATGGTCAGGGAAAAAAAGAAATACCAAAACTCCAGCCAATGAGATGCTGGAGGAAATAAATCCACATGGGTTCTAAGGCTTAAAGACCACCCAACCAAACCAACATTCTGCGAAATGCAAATATAATAAATGTATTTATTTTTATGGTGCCTAGTTATATGGAGATTGAAAAAAGCCAGCCTGAAGATTGTTCAAATAGCGTGTTTTAACTGAATTATGCTTCTGAAAATAACTGTGATAAAACTAAGACTGATTAACTAGCATGGAATTTCTCAAACAAACCATAGATAAGCATCTGCAGTTTTTCTTTGTGTTGAAATCTCTGTTTAATACTTTGCATCTTTAAATAATAGGAGATTTAAAGTATGACATTGCATTTCTTATTTAATCCTTTTCGATTACCCCAAAAAAGAACTTGGTGCTTATTATTTCTGGAATATGAAACAACTTCTTCATTAGCATGGTTGTAAATAAAATTAGCATGGCCTTCGCTTTGGGAAATTAACACATGTAAACAAAATGATTTTAAATGAATTGTTTATTCATGTAATCATTGTTAACTCCATGTGGACAGAGGTCTTTAACTTTATGCCGCATGCTGCATGCTGCACTGACAGAGAGAAGATCTTCACCATCACCAGACAAGGCATCTGAATTCCCACTGAAAATGGCAGATAAAAGACCACTGTAAACTGAAGAAACTTGTAAGAAGCTACACACCCAGGCTTGAAGGGGCACATCCTGTTCATCATCTGTATTTTTACATAAGTATCTTTCAGTAAGACTCTTTTCAAATACTTTGCATACTTTTTGGTACTATTGGTTTTTTGTAATTTATTAATTTTGCTTTATTGCAATAGCAAGTTTAAATAATTGTGGCCGGGCCAGGGTGTAGTGATAAGAGAACCCAGGGTTGGTGACTAAAGAGCGATGTCTTCGAAAGTAGAACACATCTGAGCAGCAGACCTGAGCATCTAAAGACAACTGTTTAGTTGGCTCATGCCAAACTTATAAGTCTCTTTGCTTGAGGTAGCTGTCATATCTGGGTGAAGCCTTACATGCAATGTATTATGAAAGAGCTATACTAAAGTCTTGTTTTGCTTGAGGCAGCTGTCCGTGTGCAGGTAAACCATACACGGGGGGGCATTATAAAGCACCTGCAAAGAAATGTCAGTTTGCTTAAGGCAGCTGCCCATGTGCAGATTAAGCTGTACATGTGGGGTGCTTTAAAGCAACTATATGGAAGGCTCATTTTGGTAAAGACAGCCATCCACATGCAGGAAACGCTATTGCATGTACACAAGAGGCGCTATAAAGCAGACATACCTAGCATTCACCCACATACCTTAGTTAGCTATACCTATGTAGTGTAGGCCAGCCAAAACAACAAAAAGGTGAACTTCCACAATAATACATTTGATGTTAGAAGATTTGATACAGTTGGTCTTATCCATAGTTGGAGAGTCCATATCATTCTAAAATGTCAAAGGCGGGTGCAGAATACTTTGATCAGGTGGCAAAAGAGAAATCAGAGAAAAGCAGTGGTTAGTGACCAGTGATGCATGCCAGTCTTTAGGTATATGATTTTGCATTACCTATTAAAATCAATTACTAATGGTTAAAAAAGATGGGAGTTATGTAAAGGACCAAATTTAAGTAGGTAGGCTTTTAGAAGGTTTTTGAAATGTTTCACAGTATTGACCTAGTACATCTTTTTTGGTAAAGCATTCTAGATTTTTGGTGCATAACAGCAAAAAGGCCACCTTGCCAGTTCTTTCATTACTTGGCTCACAGAATAATAAGCAAACCACACTTTGAGGATCTAATATTATGATTGGGAATATAAAGAGACAGACACTCCAACATATAAGGAGGACTGAAATTGTTCAGTGCAACATAGAAAATTAAGAGTATTTTAAAATCAGATCTAAATGATGCGTGTGCAGCCAGTGTAGCAATTCTAAGACTGGCGCTCAGATATTCTATTTTTTTATGTGTGTGTTAAGATCTTACTGCTGCATTTGAATGAGCTGTAGTTAATTTATGTCTTTCTTAGGTAGTCCTTGTCATTAACACTAATGACCTCATTAATCACAAAGTCCCATAAACTCTTGCAAAGAGCTTTACAAGTGGAAGGATCACTTTCTGCTTCAAACAAAATGAGGTAAACAAAGAATCTTTATAAATAAAAGATTTATTTTCAAAAATCCTCTGAAAGAAGGGAGCTCCAAAGTGCACTGCAGCCTCAGAATCGGTTGCCTTAAACAACAAAGCCAAACAAGTACCAAAAAGCAAATCCAGAAAATGAAGTCAAAAACAGAGGATAGAGGTTTTAAAAAAATCCAATTAATCCACAAAAGCACAATAATCACTAGAACTCTCCAAGACCACAAATTGCATTCAATGCACTGAATTAGAATTAGAATTAGAATTAGAACAATCTAGACGAGAACAGGCCATTCAGCCCAACAAAGCTCGCCAGTCCTATCCACTTGCTTCCTCCAAGAAAACATCAAGTCGAGTTTTGAAAGTCCCTAACGTCTTACTGTCTACCACACTACTTGGTAACTTATTCCAAGTGTCTATCGTTCTTTGTGTAAAGAAAAACTTCCTAATGTTTGTGCGAAATTTACCCTTAACAAGTTTCCAACTGTGTCCCCGTGTTCTTGATGAGCTCATTTTAAAATACAAGTCTCGATCCACTGTACTAATTCCCTTCATAATTTTAAACACTTCAATCAAGTCACCTCTTAATCTTCTTTTGCTTAAACTGTAAAGGCCCAGCTCTTTTAATCTTTCCTCATAATTCAACCCCTGTAGACCTGGAATCAGCCTAGTCGCTCTTCTCTGGACCTTTTCTAGTGCTGCTATGTCCTTTTGTAGCCTGGAGACCAAAACTGCACACAGTACTCAAGATGAGGCCTCACCAGTGCATTATAAAGGTTGAGCATAACCTCCTTGGACTTGTACTCCACAGATCGTGCTATATAACCTAACATTCTGTTAGCCTTCTTAATGGCTTCTGAACACTGTTTGGAAGTTGATAGCTTGGAGTCCACTATGACTCCTAAATCCTTCTCATAAGGTGTACTCTCGATTTTTCGACCGCCCATTGTGTATTCAAACCTAATATTTTTACTTCCTATGTGTAATACTTTACATTTACTGACATTAAATTTCATCTGCCACAAATCTGCCCAAGCCTGTATGCTATCCAAGTCCTTCTGTAATGATATAACGGATTCCAAATTATCTGCTAATCCACCTATCTTGGTATCATCTGCAAACTTAACCAGCTTGTTACTTATATTCCTATCTAAATCATTTATATATATTAAAAATAGCAGCGGCCCTAGCACTGACCCCTGTGGAACACCACTCTTAACATCGCCAGTTCTGATGAGGTTCCTCGCACCATCACCCTCTGCTTCCTGTGTCTGAGCCAATTCTGCACCCATCTAAAAACATCACCCTGAATTCCCACTTCTTTTAACTTGATGCCCAACCTCTCATGTGGCACCTTATCAAATGCTTTCTGAAAGTCCAGATAAATAATATCATAAGCTCCACTTTGATCGTATCCTTTTGTTGCCTCCTCATAGAATTCCAACATGTTAGTAAAACACGACCTCCCCCTTCTGAACCCATGCTGACTGTTCAGAATAACTCCTGTCCTTGTCATGTGTTGCTCAATCTTATCCTTAATAATTCCTTCCATTAATTTTCCTGTGATGCTTGTTAAGCTTACTGGCCTATAGTTGCTTGGATCTGCCCTGTCACCCTTTTTATATAATGGGATGATATTTGCCATTTTCCAGTCCTTTGGAATCTCTCCAGTGCACAGTGACTTCCTAAAAATATGTGTCAAGGGTTTATATATGTACTCACTAGCCTCCTTAAGAACACGAGGATAAATATTATCTGGGCCTGGTGATTTGTTTGATTTCATCTTATTTAATCTGAGCAGCACTTCTCCCTCTACAATTTCCAAATCCCTCAGTACCTCCTTAGTAGTTGTGTTTACCTCTGGCAGGTTATCCACTTGCTCACTTGTAAACACCTCAGAAAAATGTAAGTTTAGGGCATCTGCTATTTCATTGTCTGTATCTTTTAATTCCCTTTACTATTCCTGATGAACTTGACCTCCTCCTTAACTGTTCTTTTACTACTAAAATACTGAAAGAATCTCTTGGGGTCTTCTTTCGCCTTATCTGCTATATTCCTCTCCAACTGTCTTTTAGCCTCTCTGATATCCTTCTTAATGGTTGCCCTCATTTTCTCATACGCTACGGTTCTCTTTGCAGTCATTAGTCTTATATGCCTTATACAGCAGTTTTTCCTTTGCAACTTCTTTTTTAAATCTTTATTAATCCATCGTGGAGATTTTTTTAGTTTCCTATTACTTCCAAATTTAGGTATGTATCTGTCCTGCATTACATGTAAAACATTTTTAAACCTGTTCCACTGCTCCTCGACTGTCTCCACATTTAAAAGCTTATCCCAGTCTATCCTACTTAGACTTTGTCGATCTGCTCAAAATTAGCCCTACTAAAGTTCAACTTAACAATTTTAGTCTTTGCATCTGTACTCTTACAAAATACTGAGAATTGTATTACATTATGGTCACTTGACCCTAGTGGTTCAATCACCTCTACACCCTCAATTCTATCCTGATTATTACAGAATACTAAATCCAGATAGGCTTCACCCCTTGTTGGTGCTTTAACATGCTGTGTTAAAAACAGTCGCGATTACTTCTAAAACTCCTGCTCTTGTGCTCCTCCATCTGTAAGGTTATCCCAGTTAATATTTGGATAATTAAAGTCCCCATGACTATAATATCCCCTGTAAACTTGCCTTTTGATATTACTAAAAGATGTGTGTTGAAATTACTGTCTGAATTGGGTGGTCTATAACACACTCCTAAAATGAGACCTTTTCCCTAATATTTTCCAGGCGAAGCCACATGTCCTCACTAAGATGGGGCTCATCATCCAACTGAAGATGACTTACATTTAATTCCTGTTTGGCATAAACAGCAACCCCACCTCCTTTTCTGTTCTGTCTATCCTTCCTAAAAATGTGTATCCCTCTATGTTACACTCATCCCCATCTTTGTTATTTAGCCAGGTTTCCGTTATTGCTATAATATCATAATTGTGCTCTGCTACATACAACTCCAACTCACTTACCTTATTTTTGATACTTCTAGCATTAAGGCAAGCTATTTTTAATGTGTTAATCCTTCTATCTTTACGTGTTTGCTTAAAATTTACATTACTATGCATTTTTATTTCTACACCATTGTTTGTTCTTCCATGTATAGATCTAAATCTGGCCTGTCCTAAACTCCCTGCCCCCCCATTCCCTAGTTTAAACAATCCTCGACTAGCCTACACATACGCCTCCCCAATACATTGGTGCCCCTCCGGTTCAGATGTAACCCGTCACGGCGGAACAGGTCCCATCTGTTCCAAAAGGAGTCCCAATGCCCCATAAACCTATACCCTTCTACCCTGCACCAAGATTTGAGCCACGCGTTAAGCCTTCTAATCTCCTCAATCTTACCTGGACTGGCGCGTGGCACAGGCAGAACTTCGGAGAAGACTACCTTGTCAGTTCTGCTCCTCAGCTTGGTACCTAACTCTTTGAATTTGGATCGCAGAACTGACAGACTACCCTTATGTATGTCATTTGTTCCAACGTGGACAATGACAACTGGATCCACCCGCTCTGGCCAAGAGCCTATCCACCCTTCCAGGGAGGTCTCCCACCTGTGCTCCCGGAAGGCAACACACCGTGCGAGACTCTCTCTCTCTGGAGCACACCTGCGCTTCAATCCCCCTAATGATTGAGTCCCCAACTATCACTACCTCTCTCTTTTTGGGAACTGGTTTTGAGGTGGCCCGTTGGGGCTCCTCAACCCTGCCTACCACCTCAGAATTATCAGAGTCACCGTCCAGCTCCGCCAGGACATGATAACGGTTAGACACTTCTAATTCTGGGGTTGATGCCCCCGGACAGTGTGCACCCTTTACCTTACGCCTTGCGACCGCATCAGCTAGTAGGCTGGGGAGAGTTCCAACTTAGAGACAGACAGGTGGTCCTGCCTATTTGTTAACCACCCACAAAACACAAGGAACATACAGGACTGGATTAAGACTTTTGGAGGCCCTAAGCACTTAAACGATTTTGGTGCCCCCATATATACAGTATGAGCTGCACTCCCTCGTAGTTGATGACTGAACAGGACAGTTGACATGAGCAAGACAAGAACGATCATGTGAGCCTCGGTGGATCGTGTGGCAGTTACTAGATTCTAATTTTGTTGTGTTCTCAAGATTAATATATATCATTAACCGGTATTATTACTATTTTTATTATATATATATATATATATATATATATATATATATATATATATATATATATATATATATATATATATATATATATATACACTCACCTAAAGGATTATTAGGAACACCTGTTCAATTTCTCATTAATGCAATTATCTAATCAACCAATCACATGGCAGTTGCTTCAATATATTTAGGGGTGTGGTCCTGGTCAAGCCAATCTCCTGAACTCCAAACTGAATGTCAGAATGGAAAAGAAAGGTGATTTAAGCAATTTTGAGTGTGGCATGGTTGTTGGTGCCAGACGGGCCGGTCTGAGTATTTCACAATCTGCTCAGTTACTGGGATTTTCACGCACAACCATTTCTAGGGTTTACAAAGAATGGTGTGAAAAGGGAAAACATCCAGTATGCGGCAGTCCTGTGGGCGAAAATGCCTTGTTGATGCTAGAGGTCAGAGGAGAATGGGCCGACTGATTCAAGCTGATAGAAGAGCAACTTTGACTGAAATAACCACTCGTTACAACCGAGGTATGCAGCAAAGCATTTGTGAAGCCACAACATGCACAACCTTGAAGTGGATGGGCTACAACAGCAGAAGACCCAACCGGGTACCACTCATCTCCACTACAAATAGGAAAAAGAGGCTACAATTTGCACGAGCTCACCAAGATTGGACAGTTGAAGACTGGAAAAATGTTGCCTGATTTCTGTTGAGACATTCAAATGGTAGAGTCAGAATTTGGCGTAAACAGAATGAGAACATGGATCCATCATGCCTTGTTACCACTGTGCAGGCTGGTGGTGGTGGTGTAATGGTGTGGGGGATGTTTTCTTGGCACACTTTAGGCCCCTTAGTGCCAATTGGGCATTGTTTAAATGCCACGGGCTACCTGAGTATTGTTTCTGACCATGTCCATCCCTTCATGACCACCATGTACCCATCCTCTGATGGCTACTTTCAGCAGGATAATGCACCATGTCACAAAGCTTGAATCATTTCAAATTGGTTTCTTGAACATGACAATGAGTTCACTGTACTAAAATGGCCCCCACAGTCACCAGATCTCAACCCAATAGAGCATCTTTGGGGTGTGGTGGAACGGGAGCTTCGTGCCCTGGATGTGCATCCCACAAATCTCCATTAACTGCAAGATGCTATCCTATCAATATGGGCCAACATTTCTAAAGAATGCTTTCAGCACCTTGTTGAATCAATGCCACGTAAAATTAAGGCAGTTCTGAAGGCGAAAGGGGGTCAAACACCGTATTAGTATGGTGTTCCTAATAATACTTTAGGTGGGTGTATATATATATATACATACAGTGGTACCTCGGTATACATCCTTAATCCGTTCCAGATCCTTTGACTTATACCAAACAGGACGTATACCAAATAAATTTTTCCCATAAGAAATAAAGGGAAAATGATTAATCCTTTCCCATGAAAAAAATATCCTATTGTATTTGGCATATTACACATTGATGGGGTTGTATAAAATAATTTAAACACTGCTTAATACTAAAATACATAAATACAAAAGCAATTAGATGAAATAAATGAAAATTTAACCTCACTTTACTTTTTAATAACGTCTTTGTTTTTCACAATCGTAGATACCGTCGTTCTCGGCATACGATATGCAGCCAAGTCCCGGATACGCAAGCCACCTTCATACTTTTCAACAATCAATTCAAATTTACACAAAAAAACACAAAATCACATGAAAATTCATATAGTTATAACTCGGGTTGTTCACTGAATGCTAGCAACTGGCGTACTGACGCTCATGGGCAGTCGTGGCTTTGTCTCAAGAGAGATAAACAAGGGTAGCGCATGGTGTCCTAGCACGCGAGTCATATTCCAAACAAAGGTCGTATACCCAGCTAAATTTTTTGCGCCCAAACGGGATGTATACCAAGTTGGACTTATTCCACAGCGCACGTATACCGGGGTACCACTGTATATACAGTATATGTATGTAATTTTTTCATTTAATGTGGGAGCTCCTTTTTGTGGAGACTGGTTCAGCCACACCATTTGCAGTTTTGCACATATAGTCCATGGTAAATCCAGCAATGGAAAATGTATGTGTTACCCCCCTTCCCTTGATGTCCTGTTCATGTGCTTATTTTGCTTAATGGTTAATCCAGTCCTGGGAATGTATTGAAAAATACATAAGACACATAAAAGCTAAATGATCAACAATACTGGCAAATAATATATAATTTTATAAATAATAAACATGAACAGCAAAATTAACATAAACAAGAGAATCAAAAATAAACAAAAAGGAATAAAAATGAATTTGAACCCCAGCCAGGAGAGGAAACCTGGCTGAAACATAACAGTCCTATTAGGTGTATGTGGAAAAAACTTGATTCACTCTTAGCCTAGGTGAAAAAATAGAAAAAATAGGTGAAGTCTTTTTATTAAAAATAATAAAAGAAAACACAAGGGAATTCACACATTATGAATGCAAAAATCCCATTTTGTGAAGGCACCCATAAGTTTTTATACCTCAACCCAAGTTATTTCATGACATGTCCTGCACGTAGTCCTCTAAGATAAAATGGCAATAATACACTTGATCAACTGAATTACAAAACATAGGCCGTATCTGTAAAAGGTGAGTTTGTTTACAGTTTTTCTTTGAGAAGGACAGTTAAATAAACTGATCAATCAAAGTTAATAACATTAAGCCAAAACAAATAGGAAGAATAAGAATGGAAATTACACAATGTAAAATATTTGTAACTTGTGCACAGACTGTTTGACTGAAGTTCAATAACCCATCCCTTCACAAGTGCATTAGAGTAATCTTGTGTGCTAAAAATAAAAAAGTGTGTATTAATTGTTTAGCATCTTCAAAAGCTTTAAGAGAATTAACTCTGTTTTCTTCAATGAAATAGCCCAGTCTTAGTGATATGGTTAATGCATGATTTGAAGTTTAGCTCTAAGTCAATTATAAGGCTTAGTTTCTTTACCTATGGCTTAATTGATTTGTAAAGCCAGATGATCAATTTTTTTTAACCCTTCACTTTTTTATTGCCACCAACAACTAAAATTTCAATTTTTCCTGGATTATTTTTTTGGAATTTACTGTTCTTCCATTCTGTGATGCTAGTAAGATACTAGCCTCAGGGTCATCTGGTGTTATAGATGAGTAAAGCTGTGTGTTGGTTGAACAGCTCTGGTAGCTCACCTTGTAATTCTAAATAATGTGGACTAACAAGATTATATAGAGTGAGAACATCATGAATCTTTGATGTACAATCACCACAATTCAGAAAGAAGTTTAATTTGTTTTATGAGATTGAAACAGTTTAAGGCCCCACCATAGAGACCCAGCCAATGACTAAGGCGGTTAATGTGATCTCTGGCATTACATGGAGCACTCAGATCCAAAAGAAAAAGGCCAGATGTGTGGTTTGTGTCACCACTAAGGCTCAGCTTATTAACTACTTTAACCACTTTACTCTACTATGTTGTGATCCAAAGACCAGCTCATACTTTTTCAGAGTGAAACTATTATTCAAGTAATCATTTCACTGCTGGAAAAATACTTTTTGCAGTATTTTATGTAAAAAAAAGGTTACAGGTAGGTCTAAAAATGTCCAGAAAAGAACAGTCATGGTTATTATTCATAAAGTAATATCACACCCAAAATTATACATTTTTTGATGTGTTACTTACCCCATGTAGACTATAGTGATGGTTGAGAAAAAAACAGATGATATAATAGAACCCAATGGAAATAAAAAATCTCATTACCCATGAGGAAAGATTAAAAAACCCGAACCTTTTCAGTCTAAGCAAAAGAAGATTAAGAGTAGACACGATTGAAGTGTTTAAAATTATGAAGGGAATAGTCCAGTAGATCAAGACTGTTACTTTAAGATGAGTTCAAGAATGTGGGAGCAGAGTTGAAAACTTGTTAAGGGTAAATTTTGCACAAACATTCAGGAGTTTTTCTTTACAATGGAGAACCACAGACACATGGAATAAGCTTCTAAGGGCTCGTTTATACATCATGCTCAGAACGCGTACGTGCCCGCATCATGGCTGCCACGCATTCTCAGCGTTCAGTTGATGCGTCTTCTGAACAGGTCCTCAGAAATTAACGCAACGCGTGTGTGAGTTGCAGTACCAGCAAAAAGTCGGGGGGCGCATTGTGGTAAAACTTGGAATGTGACGTCAGAATCTCTGTTTACTATCTACCTGTGACAGAAAGCTTTGTGGATCCTATGAGATTGGTGTGCGCGCTTCGATGTTTGATAAATGGTTCGATTTGGTGAAGCAAAATGCTGACATACAGATGTATTCGTGGTGCTTTTATATTCAAGCATTGCATATTCCCAATCGTAATGACACGATACATTTTAAAAGTCTCACATACCGTCTTCTGTGCCATCTTTTTTTTTTGCAACTTCACAACAGCAACATAATGTACAACTCTGTATTTGAGCCACTGAGAAAAATAATAAGGACTTGGTGAAAACGTGTATTTTGTGATTAAAGTGGAAATTTCATTTTTAATCTCGAAATGTCCACTTTAACCTCGTAGTTTACTTTATCATTAAAGCAGACCATCGTAAATGTCATCCCAGTTTTTAATCACTATGGCAAGCAGCAATAGGTAACCACACAGAACACATTAAATGTATGATATTCCAACTCTCTGCACATTTAGAATCTTTAGATTTATACTTGATATCACTTTCTTGATGAAATACATTAAAGTGTGTATGTTACATTTTACAGATACATTGTTAATTTCGTTTAAATAACGAATACTGTTAATAATTACACACATGGGGGTGACATGGTGGAGGAGCGGTAGCACTGCTGTCTCGCAGGGAGTCATGTTGCTGGTATTCCCTGCTTGGATTCTACACTGTGCTCCAGTTTCCAAAGATATGATCCCACAACATGGAACACTGTCCTACCTTTTGTTTTGTACGCGGTGCGAGAATCACCACAGGCGTCCACTGGCTTGAGTCCCTTCGAGTTGTTATTCGGCAGGCGGCCGTGAAGCATCCTGGATGTGGTACGTGAGGAATGGATAGGAAACGAGAGAGCAGCTCAAGGTCGAAGCTTTGCAGATCGACTAATTTCGTTGCAAGACAGAATTTCTATGCTTTCCTCTATTGCTGTGGAACACCAACAGGAACAGGAAACTCAGAAGCGTCTTTATGATAGGCGCAGCAAGCTCCGTGAGTTCAAACCTGGCGATCGTGTTTTGGTACTGGTTCCCTCGGATCCACACAAATTCTTAGCTAAATGGCAGGGCCCCGCCATTATTGAGGAGCGTATGAGTCCAGTAAATTACAAGGTTAGAATACCAGACCGGCGCAAACCATTCCAGATTTTACACATTAACCTCTTGAAGGAATGGCACGACCGATGTTACCATTGGTAACGATCTTACTGACACGCAAAAGACAGAACTGTTATCTTTGATAGAACGGAACACCGATGTCTTTTCAGATTTACCAGGCAAGACTAACATTACAAAACTGACAGGCGCTGCGCAAGGCTTATAAGTCGGCGGAGTACTACGCGTTGTATTACGCGTTATAGTGCAAGGATAAGGAGCAATTTGAGGGTAGTCAGTGTTTCAGGGTTTGTGGTTTTCCCAGGGGCGTCTGTATCTATTTGGGGTGCGATCAGCCCTCCAGCTCACAATATGCAGATTTGGGGATTTGGTGCCGCTAAAATGACGCTAGTGTATGTGTGTGCTTGTATTTACCTTGCGATGAGCTGAGGCCTCATCCAGGGATTGTTTCTCACTCGTGCCCAATGTTTGCTGGAATGGACACATCCCTGGATTTAATCAATAAACATCCTTTTCAGAGATATTGCGGTAAGGTGTCATCAGAATTTAATAGGTGTTCTAGGCAATTCACAACACAGAGAAGCCGAACATGTTCTCACCGTGATAATGTCTTGCACTGCCACCTGGTGGATTCCTCCAGATCCAAGTATAAACACTACAACGCTTGCGTAGTAGGAGCGTCCGCAGCAGCATGCGTCGCGTTGCATGAAGTATAACCCCCGCCTTAGTAGTATGGTAGACAGCAGGATTTTAGGGACTTTGAAAACTCAACTTGATGTTATTTTATTAGAATTAAGTGAATGCGACTGGTGAGCGTTGTTGGGCTGAATGGCCTGTTTTCATCTAAAGTTCTACTATTCTAATGTTGCATGGCAGGAATCTTGACCAATAAATGAAGGGGAGAGTGCTATGGAAATACATTTATTCTTTTATGACTTTTCTGGAATTATGTGTTTAACAATATTTTATCATGTGTTTTGTACATATTGAACATACGCGTGAAAAACTAATATGTGGATGATGTGACACAAGGAACATGAAATGTTTTTCTTTTTTTTATGGTCATTTTTCAAGTAATTTGTTGTTGTAGAGCAATGGTCACTATTGGGTTCTATTCTAACAGAAACTTTTTTACTACAAACTACATGGGGCATGTAACATATTAAAAATATCATTTTTTGGATTTGTATTCCTGAAATCAGATGCTTAACTACTAGCAACTGCTGAGAAATGCCAGCATCTATAAACAATTAAGTATCTCTAATATACTGTCGATCCACATATCAGAAACCTCAACAGAAAAGCTAGCTGGATGGTTTTAACTGAGTAATTACTCTATGAAGCTTACATACATTTTAATAAAGGAGTTTAATTCATTGCATTGAGCACTCTGAAGTTCAAACAGATTTATTTTTGAGGTGTGTATTATATCATATCTTTTTTTTTCTTAAAAAATGCCAACAAACCCCTCACTTTTAGCATCTGAAGCTTTCAGGATCTATTCCATCCAAAAAGTAGGGATGCATAAATGATCAATGGCTGATAACAATACTGTTGTATTTCTCAAAATAGCACTAGACAACTAGAACTATCTCTCACATTGCACTGCTGTATTGTATTTAATCATATGAGCCGTCACAAAATCATAGTGGACTATTTTTTAGTTACATAAGAACATCTACAGTGCTATTTAATAAAATGCTAATTTTTGTGAATGTGTTTGTGTTTTGACTGGGAGTAATCTGATTGGTCATTTTGGTCATTTTGACTTTGGTGATGTGATTGAAAGAGGACGTATAAGAGTGAAACACATGTGGAGGAGTAAATGGTGCGCTGAGAGTTGTCTTCAAAGATGGGAAATATAAAAGTAGACAGAAGATGAGCAAGGTGCTTCAAAATGACAATCTGAGAAACTGTCATAACAGAAATGCACTCGACAAAGAGAGCACATGTCAAGTGAGGGTACAGACACACAAGGATATGGAGGAAAGGTGCTGAAGGTACAAAGTAGAGCAGAAGATAATACATATTTTAAAATGAGTTCTACTACTCATTTTATAGGCAATGGAGTTAGTAAGAATATAAGGATTTTGACAAATGAGAGGAGACCATTTAATCCACTAAGCATATTTGTTTACCTAATACTGTAACTAAGCTGTTCCAGTATCTCTTCCGGATATTTCAAAAGGCTTGTCAAGATTTCTGCTTACTACATTTTTAGTAGTTTGTTCCAGATTTTCACAATTATTAGAATAAAGAAGTCATTCCAGGTTTCAGTCTTAAATGCACTTCCCTTTCATTTCCTCTGTTGTGCTTGAGTATGTGATTCACCCTTTAGCTGAAAAATTTGTGCTTGATCTATTTTGTTGTCTGAGAAGTTTGATACACTGCATTAGGTCCTCATGGAGTCTCCTCTGCTTGGACTTAACAGGCTTAATTCTCTGAGTCTGCCATAGTATGACATGTCTTTAAGTTCTGCCTTGTTCCTGGTTGATCTCCTCTGCACAGCTCCAAGTACTGCAATGTCTTTCTTGTACCCTGGTGACCTGAACTGCACACAATACTCCAGAAGTGGTCTCACTTGTTAATTATATAGTGTAAGCATAATGTCCCTAAATGTATATTCAAAGGTTTTGATGATATAACTTAACTTTTAATTGCTGCACATTGCTTAGTTGATGAAAATGTTGTATCAGCATAAACCCCTAAATCCTTTTTAGAGGTTGCATTCTGTAGGATGGTGATTGATATTTCTTTTGCCCACGTGTTGCACTTTGCACTTTTCTATACTTGACTGCATTTTCCAGGTAGTTTGCCCAGTTCTGAAGCTTGTTAAGGTCTTTTTGATATTTTTGTGCTGCCTCCTCAGTGCCTGCCATTTCTGCAGTTTTACCGTTATCTTCAAATTTCACAAGTTTATTAACTACCAGCCAACCCGCGGCATACCATACGCCGCATAATCAGGCCGGTTTTTTAATGATTTTTAAGCACAGTGAGAAAATAAACATTTGAAAAATCGGTAATGTAATAAATTAGCAAGAAAAGCAACATTGTAACAATGCATGGAACAAACCAACACACAATCGTCCATGCGGCGCTCAGGCGCGGAGGGTGGAACGGGAGGAGAGGAGAAGGACGTCCACTCCGCTCCCTCCGTCATGCTAGTCTGCTAATTTCTCATCCAGTATGCACTGCCTGCTCATGTGCCCACCTCCAACTCATCACTCGAGTCGTTGTCGTCTTTGCACAGTCTAGATGTACCTGTGACTCACGTAGACTTTTCATTGCTCTGTGTGGTTTTGGCTGCCTTCCTATATATAATCCACCAAGACACCCGATCACGGTAGCAGCGAGGTGGGAGGGGGGTGTGTACAAAGTGCAGGAGCATCAAAGAAGACGCATGTTTGTTACGGATGCGAATTGCTGTATGGTGCACACGGTCGTGCGTTGTAACCGAAAACTCGGTTTTTAAAGACTGCTCACTTCATTGTGTATACGACTGTAGGTGAATGAAAAGATGCAACTCTGGAGAGGGCAACATACAATACAGCGTTTTACACGCTGCATACAGCGATTCACATTCGCGACAGATTGTTTTACATGCTGCATACAGCGATTTACATCCATAACAAACATGCCTCTTCTTAGATAGTCCTGTCGCGTCCACCCTCGTTCTTGAAGCATACACACCGCCTGGTCATGTGGTGCCTCTGTGTGAACCGGTCAGGCACAGAGAAGGTCAGCTGCTGAGAGAGCGTCTCGACTGTTGCAGGGCCTGCATTGGTGAAGCAGGTGAGACGGTAATGAAACAGAGGCACAGGGCTTATTGGTTTTTAAAGACTGCTTCCTTCATTGGGTTTTAACCAACGTATGGAACGAACCAACACACAATCGTCCGTGCAGCGCTCAGGCGCAGAGGGTGGAACAGGAGGAGAGAAGGATGTCCACTCCACTCCCTCTGTCATGCTAGTCTGCTGATTTCTCGTTCAGTATACACTGCCTGCTCATGTGCCCACCTCCAAGTCGTCACTCGAGTCGTTGTCGTCTTTGCACAGTTCAGATGTACCTGTCACTCACGTAGACTTCATTGCTCTGTGCGGTTTTGGCTGCCTTTCTATATATAATCCACCAAGACACCCGACCACGGTAGTAGTGAGGTGGGAGGGGGGTGTGTACAAAGTGCAGGAGCATCTAAGAAGACGCATTTTTGTCGCGGAAGTGAATTGCTGTATGTAGCGTGTAAAACAGCTTGCTATGGTGCACGCGTCGTAAGGCCGTAACCAAAACTCGTTTTTTAAAGACTGCTCACTTCATTGTGTTTTAACCTCAGTTGTAAAGGAATGTTTTAAGGATCCCATGGAATACCTCTCGCAAACCGTTTTACACGCTGCATATGGCGATTCACCTCCGTGAGAAAAATGCCTCTATGAACAGTCAACGTGAGTCGGAGCTGTATGTGGCCTCTACGACAGATGAATATAAATGACGCCGGTTTTTCTGTGTCGTCACGTCCGAGTTGGTGGGCGTGGCTCTGTGAGTTGTTGTCGTATCCAATGGTCTTGGAGTTGGTGGGCTTGGTTCCTTCCTGCGTGTGCCATAGGTGTCTCACTTGTCGGCGGCTTAGTAAATCCACGCCCCTTCCGGCGTGCTTTCCATGGTTGTCTTGCCTTAGTGAATTATATATATAGATACTGAAATCTGTGTCACAAATATTAATCAGAAAAAGTAACAACCCAAGGAAAAACTCCCGAGGGACTCCACTGATAACAACAACAACAACAACATTTATTTATATAGCACATTTTCATACAAATAATGTAGCTCAAAGTGCTTTACATGATGAAGAGAAAAAAAGACAAAGTAAGAATTTAAAATAAGACAACATTAATTAACATAGAATAAGAGTAAGGTTCGATGGTCAGGGAGGACAGGAAAAACAAAAAAAAAAAACTCCAGACAGCTGGAGAGAAAAAATAAGATCTGCAGGGGTTCCAGACCATGAGACCACCCAGTCCCCTCTGGGCATTCTACCTAACATAAATGAAACAGTCCTCTTTGTATTTAAGGTTCTCATGGAAGGACTTGATGATGACGGTCATGTAGACTTCCGGCTTTTAATCCATCAATGTAGGAACATCACAGTGCTTTGATTAGGTGGTGGTGGTGCAGGTTGCCATCACAGAAAACTGGGAAAGAAACAGAAGAGAGAATAGGTGTCAGTACGGATTTTAGAGCCACCATGAATAGTTATGATAATTAATTGAAAATACAGAGTATCAGGATTAAACTAAAATGAAGTTATGAAAAGGCCATGTTAAAGTAATGTGTTTTCAGCAGTGTTTTAAAGTGCTCCACTGTATCAGCCTGGCGAATTCCTATTGGCAGGCTATTCCAGATTTTAGGTGCATAGCAGCAGAAGGCCGCCTCACCACTTCTTTTAAGTTTAGCTTTTGGAATTGTAAGGAGACACTCATTTGAGGATCTGAGGTTACGATTTGGGATATAAGGTGCCAGACATTCCGATATATAAGATGGGGCGAGATTATTTAAGGCTTTATAAACTATAAGCAGAATTTTAAAGTCAGTCCTGAATGACACAGGCAACCAGTGTAGTGACATCAAAACTGGAGAAATGTGTTCGGATTTTCTTTTCCCAGTTAGGATTCTAGCAGCTGCATTCTGCACTCGTTGCAAACGATTTATGTCTTTTTTGGGTAGTCCTGAGAGGAGTGCGTTACAGTAATCTAGTCGACTGAAAACAAAAGCGTGAATTAATTTCTCTGCATCTTTCAATGATATAAGAGGTCTAACCTTTGCTATGTTTCTTAAGTAAAAAAATGCTGTCCTAGTGATCTGGTTAATATGCGATTTAAAATTCAGGTTACAATTTTTAATTACCTGTCAGACAGCCTTGGACTCACAATCCCTCCTAACCCATTAACAGCTGTGTTTGGTGTTCTTCCAGAGGGGTTTAAAGTGGAGAAAGACAAACAAATTGTGATTGCATTAACTACACTTTTGGCACGCAGACTCATTCTGATAAACTGGAAGAATCCAAACTCTCCTCTTTTAAGTCAGTGGGAAACCGATGTGTTATATTATTTGAAATTGGAAAGAATCAAATACTCAGTTAGAGGATCTGTACAGACCTTTTTCAGAACATTGCAGGATCTAATCAGTAATATTTTAAAATAAGTTCATAAAGCACAGAGAATTTTTTTTTTAAATTAGGTATGTTTACAAGCCTTAAATTTAACATTATTTGGCTTGCTCTCTCTCTCAGGGGTGGGGATCGATCTGTTCTTAACTCAATTTTTCTTTTTGTAAAATCTTGATTGCTTTGTATGGATTGTAATAAAATTAATAAAAAATAAATAAATAAATAAATAAATAAAATAAAATTCAGGTTACAGTCAACGGTTACCCCTAAGTTCTTTACCTCCATCTTGACTTTTAATCCTAATGCATCAAGTTTTTTTCTAATTACCTCATCATAACCACTATTGCCAATCACTAAAATTTCTGTTTTCTCTTTATTTAGCATGAGTGACCTCATTCTTCTCTTATTTGTATTCATTTTCTCCTGCCAGTTAACCGACTTGAGATCTAGTTTTTTTGGTTACTTCTGATTCCTAATGTATCTAGTTTTAGAAGTAATCTTCTGTGTGAAACTGTATCTTTTAAAAAGTCAAAGTAGTTATACTGTATGCTTTGTGTTTGTCAGTTATTCTCGTTGCCTATTAAAAAATCTAAAATATTGGTTTAACAAGATCTTCCTCTAATAAACTCATACTGACTCTTTTTTAGTATATTGTTTTCATATAGGTACATTTCTAATTCATTTCTTATTATAGTTTCTAATGTGTATTCAAATCTAACATTTCTTTTTATTCTACACATAATACTTCCACAATAATCTTCCACAAATTTGCCTGAGCCTGTATGGTGCCCAGGTCACCCTCTGAAAATGTAACTGATTCTGCATCATACATTCTTTCACCTTGTATGGTATCATCTGCAAACTTAACCAATTTGTTATTTAAATTCTTCTCCAGAGCAGCAGCCCCAGCATTAACATCATCTAATTTGGAAAATTCTTTCTCACCTTTAACCTTCGCTTTTCTCTATTTGAGCCAGTTTTATACCCACCTACAAACCGTGCCCTAAGCTCCCAATTCTTTTGGTTTGATTACTAATATTTCAGGTGGTACTTAATAAACTTCTGAAAATTATGAAAAATAATATCGTATGCCCCTCTCTTATTGTATGCTTTATTACTTTCTCTTAGAATTCCAGCAGATTGATGAAACACTGCTTTTCTCCTTTGAGCCCATGTTGAATATTTCTTAACACTCAAGTTCTACAGATTTGTTGCTCAGTCTTTTCCTTAGTAATTCCTTCTATTAATTTCCCTGTGATGCTTGTTAATCTTACTGGCCTATAGTTACTTTGACATCCTGAACACTTTTTTTAGACAATAGGATAATATTTCTAGCCTCCATTCTTTAGGAGTTTCCCCAGAGATTATACATGTTTGAAAAACACCTGTCAAGAGTTTATATCAGTACTCATTCATTTCTGTCATTACTCTGCACACATGACAATACGATTACTACTACTTAAATGCACTGCTCTGCTGTCTGCATGGCATTAGTGCTCTGAATACACTGAATACTGTATGTCTCTGCTATTTGTTATTAATGCTTGGTCCACCTGCTTTAAGTGTACAGTAGTTTAGAGAAACTAGCTCAGGGCCACACAGTGAGTTGCCTGGTTTGAATTCAGAGCTTTGTGGTTTTAGGATCAACACCCAGTGCTACGTGTAAGAGAAAGTGTGGTTTATTATTTATTTCACATCAGTCTTTTGCAAACAATTGCTTTGCATGAACTGGAATATATTGACAAATTTGAAGTGAGAACAGAAGGCCTCTTTATAGTTCTGTTGCATATTTTCCATAAACCAAGTAGGCATCACACCAGAAGTATTCAGGACCACTCCCTTACGTGATGTTACTCTATTTGCTAAGAACTTCCCTTAGACATTTACCGTATACTGTATTGACCAGTTCCTAGAGTTCTTGACAATATTTCCAAACTTCAGAAAGTTACATTAGTGAGAGCTTTGTTAGTCATTTGTACAAGAAGGGGTGGGGTGTGTGGTGCCTTTCAACGTCATCCAAGCACTTATTTGAAATTTCCTCTATCTGCTTTCTATTACACTCATCCATTTCAGAGGTAGTGGGCTAGTGAGAGCCCTGGCGAGGCCAGGTTGATTGGCAGGGCTAAACTGACTTGTTTGTATGAATGTGTGAAAGTTTTCTGACATGCAATTTTTTAGGTGAGGAAAACAGACGTTTTGAGGCAAGGTAGTCATTTTCACTGATCATGGTGCTGAGGAGTCACAAAATGTTGCCTGTTGATTGGCACATGAAAGATAAAGGCCCTATAAACCTATAAACTTATCCTGTACATCTTCAAGTGAATTCAGCTCAGCAATTTATTCTTATAAAACACAAAAATACTTCCTCTGATAAGCCCACAATAGTATTCACTACATTTATTCACTCATTTATTATTGTACCTACTTAAATCGCTTCAATGTCAGGAAAGAATGAAGAATACAATATGACTCATCTGAGTTTCTTCATTCAGGTTTCATAGGAAGTCTGACATTAAAAATGAAAGTATGTGTTATAGCCAACGCAATTGCACAACACCAAGTCCAAGATGCAAATAAATAGCTTATTAACAAGGAAATACCTCTCTTCAAAATATACAACAGTCCACTGTTTCTCTTCCCTGTGTGTTTCCCTCCTTTTTCTACTGTTTTCAACAATCCTTGTCCCCCTCTTCCTGACTCCCACTCTTTTGGGTGAAACAGAGTAGTCTCCTTTAAATCAGACCTAGAAGTACTTCTGGTGGCACCACACTGTACCCACATCAGGCAGAACCTCCCTAAACTGGGGACAGCTTCTCCCGCCAGCTCCGCCTGGTCGCTCCCATAAAACCCAGCAGGCCTGCCGATTGGAACTACATTTCCCATGCAGCCCTGCAGGTGTGCACACAACAAACCTGCCAGAGAGTCAATGCCATCTATTGTGCTGAAGGAACAAATGGCCCCAGAAGGCAAACTCGTTCTACTCTTCTATTATCAAGACCTACTGGCCAGCTGAGGTGCTGTTCATTCCAGCTGGTAGGCCAGCCAACCCATGTCTTTGACAATGTATGAGTTCTATTGGTGGGATTTGATTACTAAAAGATGACAGATTCTTCTCATTCTTAAGCAGAACAAGGAAACAATGAATGCACACCGCAATCTTGGAAGAGAAAACTAAAACCTTTAATATTTCATACAATGCTTACATCCTGTCAGAACTTAGTATTAAACCATTGCTATAACATTTGTGGACGCAGCCCGGACACAGACAGGCAGACATGTTGTTAAACACCACCACACGTTTATTTACAATATTATCTACAAGTTTCAAAAGTGCACACACAAACCCCCACACAGTCCTGGCCACACAATGCCTTCTCTTTGTGCCGCCTCCACTCTATCTTCTGCTTTGTCCTGCTTCCACCCGACTCCAGCCTCGAATTAAGGGAGACGGCCCCTTTTATTTCACCCCGGATGGGCTCCAGGTGTTTCCCGGCATTCCTCCCTGGACACGCCCCAGTGTGGCAGAAGTGCCGGCTGTTCTCCAGGAAGCTCTCCGGGTGTCCCTGCTCCTCTTCCCCCCAGCACTTCCTGGTGTGGTGGAAGTGCTGAGGTCCAGGGTCCCCAAGGCATTGGGGCGCCCCCTGGCGGTGACCACGGGTCCCTACAGGGTTGGGTTTCCAAGCCCTCTACCCGTGGCCTCCAAAGCAACCAGGATGGCGGCCCCCACATGATCCAGGGCGGGCATAGACCCTCTTCCGGTCCCTCAAGACGTCCCGGCCGGGTCGTTGCCCCTGGCATCCCTGACACATTTTAGTGATCATCCTACAGTTAGTCCTGAAGTTATCCCCTAAGCCTGCTAATGAAACAGATTGCTAATGCTTTAGATACTGAACACAGACATATTAAGTTTGTATTGTGATAAATACTTACTTGCAAGGAGGAACTAAATCACGACACTCTGAAAAGATATTGAATGACCTTCTCCCCCCATTCCTACCCCAGCCTCAATAGCGAAACATTCCTATGAGGTAAGCCCATAATCCAAACTGATCCAGGGTTAGCTTTAACCTCATATCCCAGATAGTCAAAGCCCTGGCATTAACGCCGTACCCTACACCAACCGTTTATTAAAGTTAACCATGTAGCCCCAACTACCACCTAGTATAAGCCTAAGCCTTACACCATCACATTATTAACTTTAATCTCTCATTCCAACATTGTGACCCAATATTAGCTTTAACTTCTTACTCCAAACACAGTATTAGTCTTAACCTCACAGCCTTTTTCAATCCCTTATTGGAACTGACCTCTGTGGTCGTGAAAGGACTACAAGACCCAGGAATAAATGTTGGGGTGCCAACCCAGTTAATCCAACAGAGAAAAAAAAAGAAAGAATGGCCTTTATGGGTGTAAAGACAACAGAAAAGTTCTAAAATGAAATTAAAAATGTCAGGCTAGGTACTTTGGTGTTTTCAGATTGCCAGTTAGGAGCTCCACTCTGTGCTGCTTTCTGTTCAAAAATGAATATCTCTTAATGGTAACTGTGGGATTTATTATGGGACTGGAAGGGGAAGAGTCGATTACTCTCATGGGCTGTCTTCATAGTTCTGCGGAGGAAATAAAAGAGGAGAAGATTAGCGCCAGCCCCCTCTCTACACCTAGGGTGGTAGTACAATACTCAATTTTTTTTTGTTATGTGACCTTATATATAACACACACCACCATAGAAATGCAAACAGGATTATTAAAGTCTCCAGCCATTAGTCACTTTTCACACTCCTCCATTCAAGACCATCAGCACTACAGTGGTGCTTGAAAGGTTGTGAACCCTTTAGAATTTTCTATATTTCTGCATAAATATGACCTTAAACATCATCAGATTTTCACTCAAGTCCTAAAAGTAGATAAAGACAAACCAGTTAAACAAATTAGAAAAATTATTATACTTGGTCATTTATTTATTGAGGAAAATGATCAAATATTACATATTTGTGAGTGGCAAAAGTATGTGAACCTCTAGGATTTGCAGTTAGTTTGAAGGTAGAATTAGAGTCAGGTGTTTTCAATCAATGGGATGACAATTAGGTGTGAGTGAGCACCCTGTGTTACTGTGGACAAAGGTTCAAAACAATAGCAGGCAGACACCAATTCAAGCAAACAGAATTCTTTTATTTCTGACTTCTTGGTGAGTAGAGCGGCTTTGCCTTACAGAGCTGTAAGTGCAAAAGCCCATTCAAATGGGGTCAGCTGCATTTTATAACAGAAATCTTCAAAGAAAACAGTTAGAAAAAATAAGCTCAGTTTCATACAAAGGTCACAGAACATTCTTACACAATTTGTTGATTACAATGGAATGCAGAAATTCTAGTCTTATATTTTTAATTAAGCTTATCAGAAAACTTGTCATACGTTTTGCATCTTAATTGGACGATAAAGTTGCCACTGCTGAAGCAGCCGGGAAGAGCCAAAAACTGCATTCCACACCGGCAGCTCTACCCTAATAAGCACGCTTATTTTATCTGCTATAATAATACCAAGGCATGCAGAGAACATGCAGATTTTCATACAGAAGCTAGCAATAGATTTTAACTTCCATTCCACATTATTTAAAGAACAGGGATCTATCAAAGTCTGCTCTTCACAACACATGTTTGTGGAAGTGTATCATGGCACGAACAAAGGAGATTTCTGAGGATCTCAGAAAAATAGTTGTTGATGCTCATCAGGCTGGAAAAGATTACAAAACCATCTCTAAAGAGTTTGGACTCTACCAATCTACAGTCAGACAGACTGTGTACAAATGGAGGAAAATCAAGACCATTGTTACCCTCCCCAGGAGTGGTCGTCCAACAAAGATTACTCCAAGAGCAAGGTGTGTAATAGTCGGCAAGGTCACAAAGGACCCCAGGGTAACTTCTAAGCAACTGAAGGCCTCTCTCACATTGGCTAATGTTCATGTTCATGAGTCCACCATCAGTAGAACACTGAACAACAATGGTGTGCAAGGCAGGGTTGCAAGGAGAAAGCCAATGCTCTCCAAAAAAACATTGCTGCTCGTCTGCAGTTTGCTAAAGATCACATGGACAAACCAGAAGGCTATTAGAAGAATGTTTTGTGGACGGATGAGACCAAAACAGAACTTTTTGGTTTAAATGAAAAGCATTATGTTTGGAGAAAAGAAAACACTGCATTCCAGCATAAGTACCTTATCCCATCTGTGAAACATGGTGGTGGTAGTATCATGGTTTGGGCCTGTTTTGTTGCATCTGGGCCAGGATGGCTTGCCTTCATTGATGGAACAATGAATTCTGAATTACATCAGAGAATTCTAAAGGAAAATGTCAGGACATCTGTCCATGAACTGAATCTCAAGAGAAGGTGGGTCATGCAGCAAGACAACGATACTAAGCACACAAGTCGTTCTACCAAAGAATGGTTAAAGAAGAATAAAGTTAATGTTTTGGAATGGCCAAGTCAAATTCCTGACCTTAATCCAATTGAAATAACAACAACAACAACAACATTCATTTATATAGCACATTTTCATACCAAAAGTAGCTCAAAGTGCTTTACATAATGAAAAAAAATAAAAATAAAAGACAAAATAAGAAATTAAAATAAGACAACATTTGTTAACATAGAAAAGGACTAAGGTCTAATGGCCATGGTGGACAGAAAAAACAAAAAAAACTCCAGACGGCTGGAGAAAATAAAATAAAATCTGCAGTCCCCTCTGGGCATTCTACCTAACATAAATGAAATAGTCCTCTTTGTAGTTAGGGTTCTCATGGAGTCACTTGATGTTGATGGTCATACAGACTTCTGGCTTTTAATCTATCCATCATTGTTGGAACATCACGGTGCTTTCAGTAAAAGGACACCAGAAAAGGAAACAAAAGAGTGAGTAGGGGTTAGTACAGATTTAAGAGCCACCATGAATAGTTATTATAATGAGTTGGATATACAGAGTATCAGGATTTTAATTACAGTGAAGTTATGAGAAGGCCATATTAAAGTAATTTTCAGCAGTTTTTTAAAGTGCTCCACTGTATTAGCCTGGTGAATTCCTATTGGCAGGCTATTCCAGATTTTAGGTGCATAACAGCAGAAGGCCGCCTCACCACTTCTTTTAAGTTTAGCTTTTGGAATTGTAAGGAGACACTCATTTGAGGATCTGAGGTTACGATTTGGGATATAAGGTGCCAGACATTCCGATATATAAGATGGGGCGAGATTATTTAAGGCTTTATAAACTATAAACAGAATTTTATAGTCAGTCCTGAATGACACAGGTTACCAGTGTAGTGACATCAAAACTGGAGAGATGTGCTTGGATTTTCTTTTCCTAGTTAGGATTCTAGCAGCTGCATTCTGCACTAGTTGCAAACGATTTATGTCTTTTTTGGGTAGTCCTGAGAGGAGTGCATTACAGTAATCTAGTCGACTGAAAACAAACGCGTGAACTAATTTCTCAGCATCTTTCAATGATATAAGAGGTCTAACTTTTGCTATGTTTCTTAAGTGAAAAAATGCTGTCCTAGTGGTCTGATGAATATGCGATTTAAAATTTAGATTACAGTCAACAGTTACCCCTAAGCTTTTTACCTCCGTCTTGACTTTTAATCCTAATGTATCCAGTTTATTTCTAATAGCCTCATTGTATCCATTATTGCCAATCACTAAGATTTCAGTTTTTCTTTATTTAACTTGAGAAAGTTACTATTCATCCATTCTGAGATACAAGTCAGACATTCTGTTAGTGAATCAAGAGAGTCGGAGTCATCAGGTGCTATTGATAAGTACAGCTGTGTGTCATCAGCATAGCTGTGGTAGCTCACATTGTGCCCTGAGATAATCTGACCTAACAGAAGCATGTAGATTGAGAAGAGCAGCGGACCCAGGATAGAGCCTTGTGGAACACCATATCAGATATCATGTGTCTTTGAGATGTAATTACCACAACTAACAAAGAATTTCCTCCCTGCCAGGTAGGATTCAAACCAATTTAAGACACTGCCAGAGAGGCCCACTCATTGACTAAGGCGATTTCTAAGAATGTTGTGATCAATGGTGTCAAATGCAGCACTCAGATCTAAGAGGATGAGAACAGATAAATGGCCTCTGTCTGCATTTACCCGCAAGTCATTTACTACTTTAACGAGTGCAGTTTCTGTACTGTGATTTGTTCTAAAACCTGACTGAAATTTATCAAGAATAGCATGTTTATTGAGGTGGTCATTTAACTGCATAATGACTGCCTTCTCCAGAATTTTACTTAGGAAAGGCAGGTTAGAGATGGGTCTAAAATTTTCAGGAGCCGAGGGGTCGAGATTATGTTTCTTAAGTAGGGGTTTAACTGCAGCAGTCTTAAGACAGTCTGGGAAGACTCCCACATCTAATGACAAATTTACTATGTCAAGAACATTATCAATTAGCACGCCTGATACAGAAATGTTGTGGAAGGACCTGAAGCGAGCAGTTAATGTGAGGAAACCCACCAACATCGCAGAGTTGAAGCTGTTCTGTACAGAGGAATGGGCTAAAATTCCTCCAAGCTGGTGTGCAGGAATGATCAAATGTTTCCAGAAATGTTTAGTTGCAGTTATTGCTGCAAAGGGGGGTCACACCAGATACTGAAAGCAAAGGTTCACATACTTTTGCCACTCACATATATTGTAATATTCAATCATTTTCAATGTCTGTATTTCTTACAAATTCTGCCTGTTGTATTTAATGTATGGCGATGTGTTTATTGTATGTGGTTTGAATAATACTACTGTCACTAGTCTGTGGGAGGTATGCAAGTAAGAACATCCTAAGGCACTTTCTCACTATAGGAACTTTTTTCAGGAACCAGGGAATTTTTAGAAATTCAGGAACTTTTGCATAATTCTCACCGTAGGAAACACTTGTAATTCCTGATGGCTAGTTCCAGGTACTTTGTTTAGCTCCTACTCCAGGGTATGTACTTTTCATTCAACAAGGAACTATCATGAGTGGGGCTCAGGCAGTGAATTGTGCTGATTGGTTGACTGCAAGCATATTTTACAAACCTGTTAGTAGTCTGGAGTTTGGCAAATTATCAGTTAAGATGGAGCGACACACTTCAAATCACATCATTCTTAATAGTCACCTCCCTGGTGCACCACATCAAAGCAATAATCTTCCCCATGAAGTCCAGAGCATATCAAAGCAATAAGGTGGTCATCCTTAAACTCACAAATGGGCCTCACTTTGCAACACATCACTCTTCTTTACACATCACAAATTTTGCATAATGGTTAGAGTTCATTTTACATGGTGAGGACGCAACACATGAAGTGGCCTGGGACAATAAGTGTCCCAGGGATTACTTCATACAAAAACTCGTTGGTTCCAGAAAGCAAAGTTCCTGTGGTAGGAAAACGCCTATTCTATTGTGTACACATGACAATCAACTTGAACCTAAATATTTGAACCCAGAACTCTGTAGCTGTTTGGTACTTAGCTAACCACTTTTCATAATGAAAACTGCTTCTTTCTTGGAAACTTCAGAATTACATGAGAGTGTTGTTGGAATAATTGTGTGAATGTCCATTTCACTCTTGCCACCTTAAAATTGCAGAACTAGCCAATGAACCCATGGAACTCATCCATCTATTCATTTCGTCATCCACTTATTAAGTTCAGGTTCATATGAACTGGTGCCTATCTCAGCAGTAAAGGATACAACATGGGAACTGAGACAGGCCACCCTTATGTACACACTGGGTCACTGCCAATTTAGTGCTGCCCATTAGCATAAGTGGCACATCTTTGCATTATGGAAGGTAAACAGTGTGGTAGATAGGGGGCGCTCTCACTCCCTTGAACTCCTGTCCACGATTCCAGACACCAGGTAGAAGTCCAAACTTTGACTTTATTTAATCGCCACAGTGCACAAAGCGCACTCTCCACCACTATACTCATAAATAAACAATAACAATCACAAATACACAATCCTCCAGCTCCCAGACGCGTTACCACCCTTCCACCCAGCTCAGCTCACTGTCTGGGAGCTCCCACAGTCCTTTTATATCTCCTGACCCGGAAGTGTTCCCAATCCCCAGTCCATGTGATTCTCAATCACTTCCGGGTCAGGTAAAAGTTCTTTTCTTCAACCCGGAAGCCCGTCGTTCTTCCTATGACGAACTTCCGGGTCATAGGGCATGAAGAAATCTTCAGTCCTCCCTGCAGCTCCTTCTTGTGGCCCCCATGGCATCCAGCAGGGCTGTGTATAAAAACTCCATTGTCCATGATGCCCTGCTGGTCTTCTGGAGACCTCCATGCTGCAAGGAGGGCTCCACCTGGCGGCTTGGGGGTATTGGCCGGGATAAATGGCTGGCCATCCTCCACAACAGGAACACCCCAGTTTGAGCCCAAGGCAGTACCAACATGATGCCCCTTCTTTAGTAAGTTGTAATCTGCCAAGAATCAAAGACAATCAAAATCTCTTTCCATGATAATGAAGTCCCTCTTTATTTAGGGAGAACACCTGCCTAATTTCAGACTGAGGAGTGGATTGCTATCGAAAGACTAAAGAAGCCTTTGGTGCATAAGTCCTGAACAGGGCCAGTGCTGATGTTTGCTGACCAGCTTTTTCCCTTCCCATCACTGTGCCTCTTCCGCAAAACAATTCCGGATTGTATTTCCACCCACTGTACTTCGGCACATTTTGAAACTGAAAGGATATTTTGAAAGTAGATTTCACACTTCTTCTTTTGCTTGTGTATGGTGCAAATGCTCAGCAATTGGTGGTTTCTGTTGTTTCTTTTCAAGTTCAATAAGTTTATGTTTAAAGTCATGCTGGCAGCAGAGTAATGGAAGATGTGAGGTTTACTGTTGCAACACTGATGTTAAAAAAAATGTTGTGAGAACCATGGAGGACAGAAAGGCATCCTGGCTGGACTATGGCATGACCTCTTCTCAAGATGGAAGGTGCCAATGGATAGACGAACAAAAGCCAGAGGCCAGAAGCAGTTCCATCACCCATACATTAGGTGTTAGTGGTGTGCTGGAGACACCCCAGCTTGGATACCCACAGGGGTTCGTGGGAACTGTAGTCCAGAGGTACACCTGTATCGGGGTCTCTGGGTGCTGCAAGATGGCACTTTTATTGGAGGACTGCCCCGATTCTAAAACAAATCAGAAATGCTTCCCACAAGTCTTGCCAGGTCACTGGGAGCCATTCCAGCCCAGTATTAAAGGAGCCTGCTGCCTTACCTCATGGAGTCAGATTAGGAAAGGAGTGGACCACACTCAACTGAAGTGGAAGGAGAGGATGGAATTTCAGTGTTTGTATGGTTATTGGCTGTACTTCATTGTACAATGTGCTTGGTGGATTAAACAATTCATTATTTGAACCCATGACTGTGTTGAGTATTATTGGAGCTGGGGTTTGGGGCTCAGTGGCACCCCAACTAGTTACAATGGAGAGATCATTTGTAAAGCAACACTCAGAAATGTGAAAAGAATGTGATGTAGATAAGCATCCTCAGAATGGATTTGGTCTTTCAAAGACGATATGTTAAAAATATATATATTTTTTAATTCTATCCTTTAGAACCTTTAAGTTCATGGAGGTTTGCAGTGGCTAAAGGTTTTTGTTCCAATCTGATTTCTTAATTAGAAGCAAGTCATTACAAAAGACAAAACCTCTAATTTAATTTCATAGCTAGTTAGCATCTTCATTCAGTCGCATCACGACATTCTTATATTGTAGATTTTTCTTCTCCTAATGATTTGTGGATCCGAACAGATCAGTAATTCTCAGTCTTTTACTTTATTCTCTTCCATTTCTTTAAAAATGTTTTATTTTTTACTTTTAATATGTTATTATTTATCGTGATGAACACACACAACTATAAATGGGATAATTATCCTAAAGCCAACAGACACACAGAAAGAGTAACCAATAACTGGAATAATATTATTTTGCAATGTAAATGACTTCCAGTCCAAATAGCGGGAATCCCCACTTATTAGAGTATGCTAGGAGTACTCAAAGGCCTACTGTGGTTCTATGGGATTCTAATGTCTCAATGCATGTTTAGTTATAAACCACCAGTATTGCCACATTTATCTGAACCTAATGCAATACTAATAGTTTCCAATCATTGAAGTTACGTCAAAGTTGCATGGGCTAAATAAAACCAGTATCTAAATGAAAAAATTTTCCGATTGTCAATGTAGAAAGCATTACAATTAAGATGTTGGTCAGAAACTTTGTCCACTAGAGACTTTTGTGGAAGCTAGTCTCAAGGTCATTACAAGATCATTAAACAAATTTACCCAGTAATTAGCTCTGTTTGATCATTTTGGAGTCCAGCCTTCTTTTGCTGGTTCAGGTCTATCGACAGTCTAACCAACGTCAATTCTGTGTTCTCCTGTCCCTCACATCTGTGTGGATACTGAGCCTGAACAGAAAATAATGAATATTACGTATGGATTTTCAGGTTCAGTATTTAGTCCACTGGCATGGGTGTGCCCTAAACAAGTGATCTTGGCTTCCCTTGACTGATATGTTCCTGCATTGCATTGTCAGTTTCATTGAAAGTTTCCCAGGAAATGGGATGGATGCTTCTCGAAAATGTAATGTTAGATTTTTTTAAATCTTTTTGTTTTCAATTGTTCTTTATTATCACCATTGTGAACTACACACTGTGCATATTCCTTTGTAAACAGGAGGGCCAAAACCATGTAGAACCCATCCAAAAATTACTCAACAGAATTTAATTTAGTAATTAATCATATACAGTATAACTTGTAGAATAATTACTTTATTAAAAAGAAAATCCTTATTAATTAGCCTAATAAAAAGAAATTGAAAGTAACCAACAACAATAAATATAAAAATGTACTTTCTCCAAAGCTTGACATACAGTAAACAGTAAAATAAAATATTTGATAATGCAATAATTACATGAATTAGAATTCACACAAGGACATAGAGACAGATTAAACAAAATACTAACAAAGAAATCCAAGGTTAATTTATTCCACTTATAGATAGCATAGCTCTGGTAACATTATCCAAAATACAGACGCTAAGGCCATAAACCATAAGTATCATTTGTGGACAGTAGGGGGTACCATTGAGCCCCCAAACCCGAGACACACATGACCCAACACAGTTCCAGTTGTAAAATATAAGACTTTTAATCCACAGAGATCAATACAAATACTGTACAATCACAGCCAATATATAGACTTATGTCCAAGAATATAGCCCACTGCCTACCGACTCTTGCTTTTATGCTGAACAGCGCCATCTATCATCCCCCAGGGATCCATACAGGACTGCACTTTGGGACTCTGACATTAGAGATATTGCTATTCTTAAAAGGCTCAAAGATTTATCGACTGATGGATAGCGAATGCTGTGACTAATGTTATATAGCGTCATTACTGGTGATGTCTGAATCGCAAGAGGAGGATCATGTGACACTACTCAGTGCTTTGTGTGAATGGTAACAAAAGGACAATTAAAAAATAACCTTTTTCAATTCTAATACAAAATCAGAATTCTTCCACAAAAGAAAAAAAAAACAAGTAAAAATATACATATAAAAAGCAAATAATGATAATACAACCTCATTTTGGATGCAGAAACACCTGGTATATAATAAATGACAAAAAGAGTAGGGAAAAACCTTGGCCATACCAATGAAACATTCATTTATGACATTAAATTAAATTAAATTAAATGTTACTTTAATGCCTCATTAGCAAAGTAAAAAAAAGAGATTTTGGAAGTTCAGAATCTAAATATTGTGGTGTATGGCCGGCCGTTCATCCCGGCCAATATCCCCAAGCCGCCAGGTGGAGCCCTCCCTGCAGTATGGAGGTTCCCCGAAGACCAGCAGGGCATCATGGACATTGGAATTTTTATACACAGCCCTGCTGGATACCATGGGGGCCTCTAGGAGACGCTACAGGGAGGAACAGTGTTTATTTACCCTACGCCCCGGAAGTACATCTGAGTCACATGGACAAGGGGAATGACGTGCTTCTGGGCTGAAAAAAAGGACTTTTGATCTGACCCGTAAGTGGTAGAAGATCACATGGACTGGGGATTGAAACACTTCCGGGTCAGGGACTATAAAAGGACTCTGGAAGCTCCCAGACGGCGAGCTGAGCTGGGTGGTAGGAGGGCAACGCGTCTGGGAGTGGTGGATTGGTTTTTGTGATTATTATTGTGATTATTTATGAGTATAGTGGAGAGGAGGGTGCTTTGTGCACTGTTGATGATAAATAAAGTCTACTCTTGGACTTTCATCTTGTGTCTGGTGTATTGGACAAGGGTTCAAGGGAGCGATAGTGCCCCCTATCTGTCACAGTGGCGTAGCTGGCAGGATACTCCAGCGTTTATTGTGGAGGACCTGTATCAAAAATTTCTGTGGGCAAAGAACCCTGAGAAGACGGCATACAGACTCACCACAACATCGCCAGAACCTACCTTCACCAAGCGATAGCGCCCCCTATCTGTCACAATATATAAATTGTAAAATTCTAAAACAAGAACCAAAATGCAAAATTTAAGAATGAAAGCAAAAAATAAAAACAAAAACAGTTCAAAAATACAAAGAAAGAAAACAAAAACTTAAAGAAATGCTAAAATAGTGTATCTTAAACAATGAAGCTAAACTCATATGGTGCCAGATGGCTGGGGTCCCTACCCAGCTGGGACGCCTGGATGGTCCATGAGAAGGACGATACCTCCCCTGGGCCACGAGAGGGTAGCCACCCGGGTCTGCTTGTGGGCCACTGGAACGGAGCCTGGAAGCTCATCCCTGTGGGAGGACATGGCCACCGCCAGGGGGCGCCCAGGCAATTATGTAACCCTGGATGTGGCGGAAGTGCTGCCGGAAGAAATTCCAGGGATACCGAGAAGGGTCTGGCTGCAGCCTGCAATACCTAGGAATTTAGACACGGAACGCCCTTCACATCTGTTTTGCTATAAAAGAACAGATTAT
Source organism: Polypterus senegalus (assembly GCF_016835505.1). Lineage (NCBI taxonomy): Eukaryota > Metazoa > Chordata > Cladistia > Polypteriformes > Polypteridae > Polypterus > Polypterus senegalus. The sequence goes on along the minus strand of NC_053163.1, from coordinate 128,236,902 downwards.
GCAGGCATCATCAACCACTTACAGAGCCACAGAAGGACAGTAGTTGTTCATGGAGGTATGTGAAGTGCTCTAGAATATATCTTGTAACTTGTAAAATTTGATTAATTGACACTTTTAATACACTATAATGCAGCTAGATATTCACCTTAACAACATGATTTTATTTGACAAAATAGTATACTGTGTACATTTTAACCTTTTGAAAAGCTAGCTTTGAATAATTTTAGATTAATTAATTCATGACTGTGTATTAACAATTTTCTCTTTTAAAATATTTAGTAGAATATGACAAAGTTCATACTACAAATACTTTAATTTTTCAGAATGTAAGTGTGGAATTACATTGCCTACAATTGACAGGCAACATATAGTATATTTTCATAAATTTTTAAAAGCATCATTGACAGAATCTTTAATTAGTTTGTTCTGTTTAAAAGAATAATAGGACAGGATTTGCTTGTTTTAACTCTATTAAATTTAAGGATTATCTGAATTTCTTTTGTTAAGTTTTAAATGTTTAGCAAAATAATTCTGAATATTAACCTTTTTTTTTTCTTTGTACTGTTTCAGGTTTTAAAATATACAAGTGTTCACTAAACTGCCAGGGATCAGGCCAGTACCATTGCTGTTATTGTCAGAAAACAGTAGTTCATAAAGATCAGTTCCTCAGGCACTTGTCAGATTGTGGCAAAGGTCCTAAAGTGCTCCCTCTGCCCTCCATGCCCATGGCATCGGTCACCGCCCAGCCTCTGTCCTCCGTGCCCACTGCACCAGTCACTGCCCAGCCTCTGCCATCTGAGTTCAAGTTCTTTGTTCTTGATCTTTGTTCAACTGTTCAGTTTCAGCGTTCAAAAGTTTTAATGTTCTTTTTCATATCTTTGTTCATATGTTCAGTTCACTCAGTTTGAACCTCAGCCCAAATCTCCCAAAATTAGCATTTTAGCAGGACTGTTCCTTATTTACTCAGTTATTTCTGTTACCTAGTGATGACTGCTGCCCATTTGAACTATTCTTCTTTAAAAAATTTGATCCTAACAGTTTTCACTAGGCGGCATTGTGGCGCAGTGGGTAGCGCTGCTGCCTCGCAGTTAGGAGTCCCAGGATCACTTCCCGGGTCCTCCCTGCGTGGAGTTTGCATGTTCTCCCCGTGTTTGCGTGGGTTTCCTTCCACAGCCCAAAGACATGCAGGTTAGGTGGACTGGCGATTCTAAATTGGCCCCAGTGTGTGCTTGGTGTGTGTTTGTGTGTGTCCTGCGGTGGGTTGGCACCCTGCCCAGGATTGGTTCATGCCTTGTGCCCTGTGTTGGCTGGGATTGGCTCCAGCAGACCCCCGTGACTGTGTGTTCGGATTCAGCGGGTTGGAAAATGGATGGATGGACAGTTTTCACTAAGCTATTTTGGAAGAGCTGTGTAAATAATTCATAACGGCACAGTGGTAAACCATCCTCAAGGATCTAAAATATTTGTAATGGTGTGCTATGGTCTTATGTGTGAAGCCAAAGTCACTCCCTTTATAAATTATTTGTTCATTTGAAAGTTGCTAGAGATTATATTATCTGATGTTCACTATTTCTCTACCTGTTCTATTACTAATAATTCTACTCTTGTAATCTGAAATTAATATCATTGTCATAAAAAGTGATGAAAGGCTCCAGCTAAATTTTGGTTAAGTAATTCTTTCTTCTGTGTGATAAAATTATTAATTGGCACATTTTCAGAATTAAATATTATTAATCCAGTTCTACAATGATATTCCATCTGCAAAGTTCATATCAACTTTGTTTTTAATATACATTAATATAATATAAATCAATTTTGACAAAACAAATTTTATCTGTAGGAAAATTGCCTCAAAAATAATGCCAGGTAGCTGGAAAGAACCACAGAAGAAGGTAATGTAAATATAAATATGTGTTGTTAGTATAAGACAAAAAACACACACAGATATCTCCTTTACTAATCACCTCTTCATATGATCGAATCTACACAAACAGACTGACAGCCTGGACTGCTCAGGGTAAGTGGAGGACACTTTGCCAGTAGTAAGATGTGAATGTTGATTTCAAATAATAACTTGCTTTTTTATTTAGTATGCTCTCTACATTGCCACTGGAAGAGAATTTGACTTCAGTCAGGTCAGTGGTTTAAGTGTAATATTTGTTTGAATATTGTGATTTTTTATTCATAGAATTTATTGTAATTTCCCAATTTACATTTTTTAGGAAGACATGCCAAAAATTAGAAGATGGTGGTGTCTTCTCTTACTTCGCAAAGCCAGCATTAAAGGTGTGTAACTTTTCAAGCTTTTTTTAAGGGAAGAACAGTTATAAGAATTTGTCAGCTTACAGTATTTCTAATTTTTTTTTATCTTCCAGCCAAGACATCGATCTTCACTTTCCACACGAGAAGAAGGACATTCTGTGCCCCACGGGCAGTGCTTCGTAATTATCAGTTGAAAAGTTTTCTGACACTAATTTTATATATTACAACTTCACAAAAAGACTTTGACCAACTGGTCACACAGCAGGTCTCCGGTGAGGCTGTCAGTAACTTGTGTCTCTCGTCAGCCCTGTGGTATGTCAGTGGCGTTATGGGGGCAGAGAATGGTGGTCTTAAAAATGAGGGTTTTGTGTGCTTGTGCTCTAACTGATTTATTAAATGGCAATTATTTCTGCTTCCAGCAATTCCAGACAAGATAGGAAAGAGCAAGGACTTTTCTCCCCCACCCTTCTTTTCCATTACTAAAGAATATGAAAATGTTGACTGAATTATTTATGCCAGTACAATCATATTCAGCATATTTATGGTTACATTTAGTTGTTAGCAAACTGTACCTCACAAAGGCACAGTCCTGTCAGGTATGTAGTGAAATGATTCTTATGGCACAGCCAATGCCTTAAAGGTGATGACTTTCTGTTTCCTTTTCAATATCATTCAGAAATCAACCAGTCTAGAATGGAGTGATTGTTTGCTTCAGGTAAACACTTTCCATTATGTATAACTTTTTAGATGTAGCATTTCTATTGTAATATGTTTGGGTGAATGTTTCAGCAGTTTTTAAAGCATGCTTACTAAACTGGGAACAATTAAATTACATATTATTTGAAATTATGATATTTGAAATGATGAATTTGGCCTTCACAAGTGACAATGCTGTGGTAATTGGACTCTGTCTTTCAGGGACTCACTTCAGTACAATTCCAGCAGACGTTCAGATTGAACTGAAATGGGTCTTACAGCAATGTATTAGTAAATAAAAATGAATGCTTTTTTCACTACAGAGCACTTAGTCATTTTGAATTATTTGTGCACTTTCTGAATGGTTTCTAACTAGACATGACATTCCCTTGAAGATGAACTGCTATGGTTGTACACTGGAGTTTATTTTTTTATTTTTCACTCTACCTCATGCCTACAGAAATCAATTGAGCTAAGCATTCCTATGACATGCTGTGGTCATACTGGTGTGTTTATTTCATAAGCCAATTTGATTGTTCTTTGAGTAAAAGTGGAGTTAATATATTGATATTCCTAATAAAGTACTTGACAGTATTTTTTTTTTCTTTTTCATAAAAAAAGTCTTCATTGATCCAAAACATCCTAACTGCTTGTGACTGGCTGGATGCCAACAAAGACCAACTTGTTGGGACAGTCCTCCGGCCAAGAATTCTGGAAATGGACGAGGATGAAGTTACATACACAATTGAAAAATAAGAACAAAGGGGAGATGATGAAGAGACTGAAGAAGTCATGTCCACCTTGTTATTTACTTTTGAATGCCTGAAGGACATGAACTTTTTTCTTGATGAAATACGGGGTAAAAAAAATATTCCCATCAGTTGCTGCTGTTCGACAAATTAGATTTTTGTGTTTTATTTTTTTTCATGTGGAAAAAAACCTACCGTGATGAAATTTTGTTCAGTGGATTTGATCAGTGATTCACTGTAAAGAAAAGTGGGGATGGACTGGCTTTCTGACCTGCTTCAATAGTTCATTGTCTACTGAAATGACCAATGTAATGGATGGAGGACACAGATGGATGTCCCAACTGGGATTGTGTGCTTTATTTCTTTAAAATAAATTCATATTTGAACCTGGATCTTATGTGTGTGTGTTTGGATGTGTGAAGGGTTTGGGTGCTAAAACGCCCCCCACAGGTTACACTCCCCTATGTGGTTATTATAACAGTCTGTTTTGATACATCACTTTAATTTTCAAAACCTAGACTGTTGGCTTGCAAGTTCAAAAAAGGAGTCTAATTAAAAGCAAAAATTAGTTGGGGGAAAAAAAGTACAGCCCCTGGGACTGAATGTGGGAACTACTGTATGAAACAATGCCGTGTTACAAATCAGGATTATTAAAATATATATATATATATATATATATATATATATATATATATATATATATATATATATCCGGACACCCGGACACCATACCAGCTCCATCATTAAAAATGCTGCTGACATCACCATCATAGGCCTGATCACCACCAATGATTAAATGGCTTGCAGACAAGAGGCCTATCTGCTGAGTCAGTGGCCCCAGGACAATCTGACCTTTCAGGGCCAAAAATTAAGGAGCAGGTCATAGACTTCAGAGAATGAATTAAGCTGTGGTTTGTTTTTGTGGGGTGCTGTGGAAATGGTGAGGTTGTTTAAATTTCATACAGTAACAATCACTGATGAATTGAGGAGGGAACAGCACGGTTTGCCTATTGCCAAGTTCACCAATGCCTTCCTGAGATGTTTCACATGTGCTGTCTGGAGTCCATCTTCACTGGCATCACATCCTGGTAGGGCACACACGCGAGGGTGGTGAAAGCTACAAACTATTACTGGCACCCAGCTGCCTTCTGTCCAGGATATCTAGAAGACATTCTGCTAAGATTATTACACACTCGGCCATCCTGCACAAGTGTTTTTCTTAATCCTCCCTTCTGGCAAATAGTAAAGAACCAATGGTGCTAAGTATGGCTTCAAAGAAAGTGTTTAGTTAAAGAGTTACTGAACAGCCAATCATAATAAGAAACATAAGAAAAAGACTAGGTATAAATATTTGTAATATACCTGAATATATATCTCTACTGTAAATTGTATTCTATATCTTTGTTGTGTTTTATTATATTATTACTGTTCTGGAGAGGCATGTACAGTAAATAACAATATTATTGTACTGTATGCACAAGACAATAAATACTGTATGTTTAATGATGAGATCACTTCCCTGCTGAAAGCACACTGTAACTGATCCACTTTTTATTATTATTAGTAGTTGTAACAGTTTTTGATGTTTATAAAAATTTGACAAAGACGACAACTCAAAGACAGTTTGAGTTTATGTTGGTATAAGTTGGGTCTTTGCAATCAACTTAAATGTTGCACAAAAAAGGTTTAAGAACAATCACGATCGTCTCAAACTGAAAAGTTAAAAAATGCAAAATTATGTAAAATCTACTGGCTGTCACATGCCTTTCAATTGATATGGACATGACATCCAGTATTTCACACATGCAGCTTTTAGTAATGAAAACGTTGATGGATCAAATCAATAAATAAATGACTGTTTTCTAAAATGTTTCCTTGTCAGTTTTAAAGCTAATTTTATATGTAGCACTGTTTTTGAAAACCTTTTAAAAATAATGAAGCTTATTATTGTTTCACATGTGTATAATTTGCTAGTGGGAATATGAAATACATTTATAAATTGAAAATCTATAGGTATGAGTTTCATGAGGTACATTCCGTTTGAAACACTGGATAGTAATAAGATTTGTTACTTTTACTATAATGTAACACTTCAGGGGAAAACGTAATGAACAACCATTCAAAATAGTAAAAAAAAAACAACATAAAACTGTACTTTATATCGGCGAAGTGTTAGAATCATGAAAGAGCTTAGAATGATTTGATAGCATAAGCATGAAACTGGAAGTCATTTATGTTTGACCAGATAGAAAACTGTTGGAATTTGTACAACTACAGCATTCTGTACAATGAGCGCGTCAACACTGTCTCGCAGAGGGCGTGATACGAGTGACGCTGGGAAAGGGCGTTATGATAAATTGCGTCATTACATGCGTGTGTACTACTGGATGTTGTGCTCTGAAGGGCGTTCTGTGACTGAAGCTATGGGCATTCCGTGATATGGAGGGCGTTCTGTGAGGTATTGCAGTCTGCAGCGTGACTCTGTTGGGGACACCTAGAGTGCTTCCAGGTGTTCTCCTGACACTTCCGCCACACCAGGAAGTGTCGTCAGACGGAGCACCTGGAGTCCATCCGGGTCATTATAAAAGGGGCCACCTCCCTCCAGTAGACGAGCTGAAGTTGGGAGGAAGGAGATGGAGCTTGTGAGGAGGGGAGTGGAGATCAAAGAAAGAAAGAAAGAAAAGAAAGAAAGAAAGAAAGAAAGAAAGAAAGAAAGAAAGACGAGATTGTTGGTGACAAGGCATTGTGTTGTTTAAAGTAATAAAGGAGTGTGCTTTTGGCCATTCTGGTGTATGTCTGTCTGTGTCCGTGGGCTGGCTTTCCACAATATTCATTCATATTCAGCTAATTATATTTTCAAATGCCTTAAACAGAGCCATGGTAACGAAAAGTTCCAAATGAGAAGTTTTTTGAGCACATCACTTGGGCTGTGGCAGCAATTACTTTTATACAGCCATCCCTCAGTTACTGCTGTAGAGCCTAATGGCAGATCCTAAAGGCAATTACTAAATTTGGGGTCTCACCACACAACATAACAATTAAATTAATAACATAAAAAAGAAAATATTAAAAAGAGTTGACTAAACTAATAGAGGGAACCAAACCATATAATCACCAAGTACGATACAGTATACAATTAACAAAAATATAATCTAAATGGAAAACATAATACAAAAAGGCAGATCACAGCATTCCAGGGCAGACATGCATGAAATCATGTTGCTGTCTCTGCAATTAAGGATAAAGGACATCACTTAGATGTCTATTTTTAAAACAAGTAGTACAACACTAGGTTACAAAAATTGATCAAAAGAAATGAATAATGCCCATGAACTTTAAAATAAGCAAATGTTACTCCAACTAAACCACAAGACCAGACAGTCATACCTTATAACCATAAAAGCCTTTAGTAGTTAGTAAAGTGTTTACAAAACAGGAAAGTCTTCAAACATTTATTAAACTCGTTTAGGGATTCACTGGTTCAGATAGAGTTGGGCAGCCCATTCCACCACCTAGGAGCTGCACATGAACAGAATCTGAACTGTTCTTGCCATTATGGAACAGAAATAGTGATATGGCAACTGTTTAAAAAGTTTAGTAAGAACTTTAAACTGACTATTTTTTATCTTAGTCAAAAAATGTAATTCAGATTATTTACTATGTAGGCATGTGCAGAGTGTCAATTACCGTCCTTGAAGACCCCACCCCAACCTGCCGTCCTCATTTTGAAAAAGAAAATATGGTCACCCTACTTACAGAATACTTGCAGCCTTCCATATACATTAATGATCTAAATAGATCTTACACCCAACCCAGTGAAGTGCCATTTTATAAACAGTTATTTAAGAGTGTTGCTCTTCATATTTACTAAAACATTCCAAAGATGTTATGCTATCTGACAATTCAAAACTGGCCTGGTGGGTCTGTGCGTAAATGGCCTGATGTCGTCATGTCCCATAGTGAGCTCGACAGACTTCCCTGGATTCTACTCCATGTTAAACGAGTTCTGAAGTGCAGTAATGCATAAAGTACTCAAATAATCTACTCAAGTAAGAGTACAAATAAACAAACAAAACTATACTCTGCTAAAAGTGGACATTTGCAATTGACCTTTCTACTTAAGTAAAAAGTAAGAAAGTGCCTGCTTGAAAATAAACTACCTGTTGAATACCTGATTCAATAGTATAATATGGTGCTAGGTGTACCTACTGAATTTATATTGTGTTAAATACAAAAACAATATAGGTTTTAATTAACAATAATGTGTATTATGCTAATAGATAGATAGATAGATAGATAGATAGATAGATAGATAGATAGATAGATAGATAGATAGATAGATAGATAGATAGATAGATAGATAGATAGATAGATAGATAGATAGATAGATAGATACTTTATTAATCCCAAGGGGAAATTCACATAATCCAGCAGCAGTATACTGATATAAAAAAAGCAATATTAAATTAAAGAGTAATAAAAATGCAGGTAAAAACAGACAATAACTTTGAATAATGTTAGCATATACTCCCCAGGGTGGAACTGAAGAGTCGCATAGTGTAGGGGAGGAACGATCTCCTCAGTCTGTCAGTGGAACAAGACAGTGACAAAAGTCTGTCACTGAAGCTACTCCTCTGCCTGGAGATGACACTGTTAAGTGGATGCAGTGGATTCTTCATGATAATAAATGTATTCATTTAATATTATGCTTATCAATTCTGTTTAAAACAATAACAACAATGAATTATACAAAATAATAAATGCATTATACAAGGTGTCCCACTCGGAAGTACAACTTTAAAAATGCGAATTACTCTGCAACGCGTGCATGTATCGTCATGGAACAAGGTTTAAAATATTCCATATTTAATGAAGAATTGATTCTGTGTCATAAAGAGGCAGGCACTATAGCGGGCGGCGCTACGGCGGCCCTGGATGTGGCAGCGGCCGGGCTGTGCCAGCCAGGCACAGACGGCCGTCTAGCCCCAGACACCAACCCTGCAGAGTGGCGAAAGCAAGCATGCAGTATACCATACCACAAAGAGTGTTCATTGTGAAGACCTACTGGGTCACCGGGTCAGCAAAACAGTGTCAGAGGGAATATTTGAAGAAATTTGGAGGGAGAAACCCGCCTACCTTCAAAACCATCACAAAATTGGCCAAAAAGTTGGAGTCGACGGGAAGCCTGGTTGATCAGCATTCTGGAGGACGGCCTCGGATGTCAGATGAGACTGTGCGAGACGTTACGGACCGTTTGAAAAATTCCCCAACAAAATCATTACGTCGGTTAGCTCAAGAAACCGGGTACTCAAAGTCGACCTGTCAACGAGCCGCCAAGAAAGCAAACAAAGCAAGCAAACCCAGGACCATCGAACAACTGATAGCAAACATCGAGCGTGAAATTGCTGCCATCGACAGTGACATGTTGCAGAGGACATTCTCAAATATGGAGCGTCGCGTTTCCTTGTGCGCGGACGTTGGGGGAGGACATTTTCAGCACCTTTTGTAATGTGGGCTTGTTTTCCACAAACTACAGGTATGTTCTGTTCTTACAGCTCGCCTTTACGTTCACGCGTTCGCGAGTAATTCGCATTTTTAAAGTTGTACTCCCGAGTGGGACACCCTGTATTATAAATGTGCTGTTACTTTATTTTATTATGATAATTTACCTCTAAAAAGAACAAAGCCTGAATTAGACAGGTGCTACTTTCACGTGTTTTAAACATCTAAATGAAAGAGGCTGACAGTTTCATGCATGCGCTTTAAATCTCTAAAGCTGCGGTTCTTAGACTTTTTAATCTGAAAACTCAAATTAAAAAATGGTTACTATACTGGGACCCAAAAACAAGATTATCATATAGTGACAACAGAGCCATTATGAGACAAATAGCAATGGCCATATAATAAAAAAGGAAATGTTTTGTTTCAAGCATATTTTTTCACATGAACATTACTAAAAGTGAAAAGTGTGAGAAACGTGTGTATTGTTAAAAATAAGTACTCTGTTTTCAATATTCCAAATCTGTTTATTCCGAGCAGGGTCATAGAGCAGCTAGAGCCTATCCCAGCAATGCTAGGGTGCAAGGAAGGAACAATCTCTGGTGAGGATGCCATCTCATGTACTGTATAAACAGTGCATATGCACAATAATGATCCCTACACCTGTTTCCACACTCACTTTGAGATGTATAAAAAATTAAACTTGGCATAAAGACAAACACATTTTCAATGTAGCCTCAGACTATGCGTACTCATGTTTCTGCTTGGTTCTGCAAACGGGCGGCACCCAGCATCAAAGCAGTGCTACTGTCTCTGTGTCATTTACATTACTTTTTTATATTCACATCCATGATGCAGGCTTTATCAAATATACGGAAATTAATTGCATATTGTTTACAAATTTAATTCACTTGATTATCATCATTCTGCAACAATATCATGGTACATGGAATGGCCAGACTATTCCAACTGTTTTAGCATTGTTAGAAGACATCACAAATGGAAGAATTAGAAGAGAGTGCGTATTTACAGGTGATGATGACTGGCTTCGAAGTCAATTTAGATTTCCAGGAGCTAACCTCTTAAAGCAGTGTGTTATTAGAATACTAGGGTGTATACTTGATATCATTTTTATGACGAAATGCATTAAAGTACGTATATTACATTTTACTGAAAAATTAACTTAATTTAAATAATGTATACTGTTAATACTTAAACATGTGGGGGCATGGTGGTGCAGCGGTAGCGATGAGCTGGCACCCGGTCCAGGGACTGATCCTGCCTTGCGTTCTTTACTTGCTAGGATTGACACGATCCTGGATGGATGGCTGGATGGAATAATTAAAAATGTATAATGAAGATTTTTTCAATGTTCCTTTGAAGAATATGCATTTTAAGCCTACAGCTGGTTTTACATTTATTACAGATGCTTATTGTGTGGCGATTGGTTACACGGAGAAAGAAAATAGAGGGACAGAAATTAGGGGTTGGTACATTTGACAGACACAGCACTGCTAACAGGAGGCAGGAACAATCCCTGGACAAGAGTGCCAGCTCATCACTTCATCTACTGCTGTGCCACTGTGCCTCCACATGTTTAATACATGCTTTAATGCATTTAATGATGAAAATGATATCAAGTATGCATCTTAGTATTGTAAAATGTTCAGAGATCTATAATAGCATGAAAAGGTAAATTATTACTAAGAATATACAGTATATACTATATTCACTTTTTAAATGTGATAGACTAAATCTTGTGAATAGTTTAGTGAACGGTCCATTTTGAATTCTTTAACTCTGCTCCCTAACATTGCTGTACAAAATTCAATGCTTACTGCTCAAGCTGGGCAAGACACGTCCCTAAGGTCTATTAGGCATGCGCGGCGTTTTGTTCTTCCATTGTAACGTGCTACCTTTTGTAACTGTATGTTGTGCGTTACTGACAAAGTTAGCTGTTCTCCTTTTTGCAGTTTTCAGCGCAGTTTAATATCATAACAAATATTTCAACTTATAATTGTGTTTAGTTTTCAAATATACAAATGCACTATTTGGGCCATGTTTGCTATCCACGAATGAGCATATTGTTAAATTTGTGTACCGTTGACCAGTAAGGAGAGATGCGCTGTACTTTACTTTGCTCTAAGACGTTAATATCAACATATTTTGAGTATGCAAAATGTATTCAATGTAAAGCATTTTTTTTTTATAAACAAACGCAGTCTTGGGCATTACACTGTATTTTTATTCTGGGTAATAGTGCCACCTACTGGTTTGCTTAAAGAATATGTGAAGTTTGAGAAACATGTTTAAAAATTGCTCTTGTTGCATACTATATAATGTTCCAATTTGACATGTGATCAGTTATGGTCATATATGTATTCAATTTGTATTTGTGTACTTATTATATCTATTTCTGTTTAGATACCACACTCACGTATACACACACATGCACAGACATCTATTAAAGTACTTGAAGCAAGCTTGATAAAGAGTGCAAACTACTCTCTGGTGTTATTGGTGTTCTCTCTAGATGAAGAATTAGGCCAGAAGGTGTACTTTCAGCACAGTATCGTACAACTGCTCCTCACAGTCACACTGAATGTCTACTGCTTGTCACAGCCTTTTGATGTTTTCTGTTGTTCTTGCACTTTTCAGTGAGCTTAAAAAAAACATGTCTCTTACATCAACAACTTTAAAGAGTATAAATAAATAAATAGATAGATAGATAGATAGATAGATAGATAGATAGATAGATAGATAGATAGATAGATAGATAGATAGATAGATAGATAGATAGATAGATAGATAGATAGATAGATAGATAGAACTTTATTTGTTCCCAGGTGGAAATCTGGCTTTTTACAGAAGCTTTTAAAATAAATAAATAGATATACAAATGCAATTTGGTCTGAACACACACACCAGAATGTCTATAAATCAAAAAAAGAAAAAAAAGAAAACTTCTGCCTTGGCTGTCACAGTCATAATGAGGCATTATGCAGGCATATTGCTGTTGGTATAAAGGACCCTCAGCAGTGTTTCCTGACACACTTCTGCTGACAAATTTGTTGGCTGAAAGTCCTCAGTGTTAGTGTGTCATAGAGAGGATGTGCAGTGTTTTTCAAATTGGCACTCAATTTTGTTTGGATTTTCTCCTTTGCTACTACCTCCAGGGGGTCCAGAATGTGACCTATAACTGAGCCCATCCTTTAATTAGCTTGCTGATTTGGTGGGCCTCTCTTGAAGTGATGTTACCAGCCCAGCACACCACAGTTATAAAAGATTTGAAGGATGTCACTCCCCAGTTAAATAACATAGTCTGCTAAGGTAAGAGAGTCTGCTCTACCCTTTCTTACATAGTTTCTCTGTGTTCCAACACTAGACCAACCTGTCATTAATGTGGACCACCTCCACATTCATTCCCCAAATAGTGACCCAACATTGAGCCATTTTTTAATGGCAAAAGTCAATAACCAGTTCTTTGGTGTTGTTGATGTTAAGATGCAGGCAGTTCTTTTTGCACCAAGAAACAAAGTTCTCCACCTGATTCCATGGCTTCATCCCCTTTATCAATACACCCCATAATTGCAGAATTATCTGACAGTTTCTGAAAGTGAAATGGCCAGATGTTGTATTGATAGTCTGAGATGTACACAGTGAAGAGAAAATGAGACGGAACTGTTCCTTGTGGTGATCCAGTGTTAAGAAGGAATTCTTTCTCACCAAGGTATGTTAAATTTGATGAGAAGTCTTCTTTGCACCCCTGTTGCAGATTACGATTTAATGCATGTCTTAAAGGTGAACACATTAGGGGGGTGTCCTTGATAAAGTCTAAAACACTGCCACGGCGCTATAGATACCATTACTCTACTGACTCATGACCAGTGCCGGTTGATGCTCATTTGCAGCCCTATGTACAGGGTGAATTGACGTTGCCCCTCGTTGTCCATAGCAGGTAGTCATTGTCTGGAACGCACGCCTGTACAGTAGCATAAATGTCGCCCCACAGATGACAGCTACAGTGCATCCAGAAAGTATTCACAGCTCATCACTTTTTCCACATTTTGTTATGTTACAGCCTTATTCCAAAATGGATTAAATTCATTTTTCTCCTTTAGAATTCTACACACAACACCCCATAATGACAATGTGAAAAAAGTTTACTTGAGATTTTTGCAAATTTATTAAAAATAAAAAAACTGAGAAAGCACATGTACTTAAGTAGTCACAGCCTTTGCCATGAAGCTCAAAATTGAGCTCAGGTGCATCCTGTTTCCCCTGTCCATCCTTGAGATGTTTCTGCAGCTTAATTGGAGTCCACCTGTGGTAAATTCAGTTGACTGGACATGATTTGGAAAGGCACACACCTGCCTATAGAAGGTCCCACAGTTGACAGTTCATGTCAGTGCACAAACCAAGCATGAAGTCAAAGGAATTGTCTGTAGACCTCCGAGACAGGATTGTCTTGAGGCACAAATCTTGGGAAGGTTACAGAAAAATTTCTGCTGCTTTGAAGGTCCCAATGAGCACAGTGGCCTCCATCATCCGTAAGTGGAAGAAGTTCGAAACCACCACGGGCCTCATGTATAACGGCGTGCATAGAACTCGCACTATAACATGACGTAAGCACAAAAGCTGAAATGTGCTTACGCACAGAAAAATCCAGATGCAGGAATCTGTGCGTACTCCAACTTCCGTGTTCTTCCACTACATAAATCCCGATCAGCATGAAAACTAACGCACGTGCACGCACCTTCTGTCCCGCCCCAACTCCTCCCAGAATTACACCTCTTTGAATTTGCAAATCAATATAAATCGCCCTTAAGCTTAGCCTTCTGTGAAAAGACAATGGGAAAAGCACGGGGAAAATATAAGAATTTCAGCAAATACCAAGTGGAGGCAAAGGAAAAACATACTATTTGTTTAAATAAACCGTGGTATAATCAACAAAAGGAAGTTGATCGAGTGACATAGCATGCTGGAGGAATTTGAAAGCTCACGTTAACAAAGTGCCAGAAATAAAAAAGAACTTGTCACATATCAAAGTCGCCGTGAAAAGGCGAGTTGTAGCCCACTGTTTGAGTGTCATATGAAAGCTTATTAGGGTACAGAGAAAAAAAAAGGCACACAGTGGGGAAAAAGCACAAAATGTCAACTTCAATCTCGAAATTTCCACTTTAATCATAAACTTCATCTTAAAATCGTTTAATTAACCAGTTTCTCAAATCATATTGTAATTAAAGTAGCACGTTAAATGCTTTGTTTTGTATGTGCTCTTCAATGTGCTCTATGTGTGTGAATCACTACTTGCTTCTTAAACCGGCTCTCTTCCTCTGACTGAACACAGAATCCATTACATTCGTAATATTACAGCTCTCTGAATAACTAAAATACTGAGATGTATATGTGATATCTGTGGTGTTCCTGCTGTGTGCAGTAGAGGGCAGTAGGCATGGAGGAGTGGGGGAGAAGGGTGGAGAGGATCGTAGAGTGTTGGGTTGGAGTTGAGCATTAAAAAGAGGATTGTGATAAAGAAGACTACGTGCTGTTTTTACTGTGATAATACACAACATATTGGCGACGAGGATGTCTTTACTATCCCTGCAGCAGCCAGCACCTTTCCTTCCTCACCCGGGTGAGCCTACAGTTACTTTTACTGCTTGGCTACGCATTTTTGAGAATTACATGCTTGCCGCTAATCAGGTCGATCTACCCGACGCGAGAAAACGTGCTTTGCTTATTCATTGTCTCGGAGCAGAAGGACAACGTATTTTTTACACATTACCATCTGAAGACAATACATACAACACTGCGGTAGCGGTTCTAAAAAAGTTTTTTGTGCCGAAAGTTAATGCTGTCGCTGAGCGTTACAAGTTCCGCCAGCGCAGCCAAAGGGCTGGCGAGTCAATCGAGCAATATGTTGCAGCTTTACGAGAACTGGTGGTTACTTGTGGGTTTGGAGAACTGACGGATGAAATGATACGGGATCAGGTTGTGGAAAAGACTAGTTCTTCTCGTATCAGAGAAAGGCTACTTCTGGAGTCGGATTTAACTTTGTCGAAAACAATTACAATTGCAAGTCAGATTGAATACGCCATGGCTGAGGCCAAAACACTTAGCCAAGGGGCTGCTGCTAGTGTGCACGCTGTTCTTACAACGCAAAAAGTGGACAAAACGCCGCTGCACAAAAGCAGTATAGTAAGACGTAGAGCGCCAGCACAACTGACCAGACAGTTAACTGACATGCAGAAAAAGACGTGTTTTAGGTGTGGATCAGCGCAACACACAGCGAATCATGCGGGGTGTCCTGCTAAAGATGCAGAGTGCCGTAAATGTAAAAAGCATGGTCATTTTGCGAAGGTTTGTCGCAGTGCAAGATATACAGATGTCCATGAAGTAACAACTCCTAAAGTTACGGTGCTGCATGTAGAAAACAATATTAATACCTCAGATAAGATCCTGTGCACTGTCTCCATCACTACTGTATCAAATAGAGAAGTGATTCCAATTAGCTTGATGCTTGATACTGGTTCAGCTGTTTCGATTTTACCTGAAGCAGTTTATGCTACTTATTTCGCAAAGGAATCACTTACAGCTCCTAAACTGCGACTGGTTAGTTACCTTAAAGAACAAATTCCTGTTCTGGGATGCCTGCCTGTGACTGTAACATATCAGTCCAACAGTGTGGATGCAGAGTTTTATATAGTACAGGCAGGAACATCTATACTGGGTAGAGATCTATTTGCTGCACTTAAATTGCAATTACTGGATGGCTATATTACTACATTGCCCTTTACCACAGTGCAACCAGTGTCAGCACTCACACCATCAGTCAACAACAGTGATCTGGGTTGTGCAAAAGACTTTGTGCATAAAATAAAAATACGATCAGAGGTGAAGCCTGTCCAACAGAAATTGCGACGATTACCTTTCTCAATAAGAGATGCTGTTTCAGAGGAGTTAAAAAAGCTAGTTGAACAAGATGTTATTGAAAAGTGGAGTCATCTGAATGGGTTTCGCCAATTGTAGTAACCTTAAAGAAAACAGGAGGGATTCGTTTGTGTGTTGATCTGCGTGAACCTAACAAAGCAGTTGTAATTGATAGTTATCCATTACCAATTATGGAAGAAATATTTGCAGAACTAAGAGATGCAAAGGTATTTTCAACACTGGACCTTCAAAGTGCCTATCATCAAGTACTTCTTCATGAGGACAGCCGAGATATCACTACATTTATCACCCATGACGGTTTATTCCGCTTCAAACGTGTTCCTTATGGACTTGCTTCGGCACCTGCTTGTTTTCAGAGGATGATGGCATCAATTTTAAGAAATCAGCAAGGTGTACAGTGTTATTTGGATGATATTATTGTGTATGGGTCAACTCCTGACCTTCATGAAAAACACCTTAAAGCTGTCTTGCACCACATTAATGCAGCAGGATTAAAACTGAATTTTTCAAAATGTCAGTTTAGACAGAACAAATTGTCATTCTTAGGTCATATAATTTCTCAAGAAGGCTTAAAACCAGATCCAGAACATGTCAAAGCAGTTACGCAAGCCCCTGCACCCTCTGACCTACAGGCATTACGTTCCTTTTTGGGTCTCACTTCTTGGTATGCTAAATTTATACCTAATTACGCATCAGTGGTTGAACCATTGAGAGCATTACTGCGTGGAACTTCAGTGCTTACGTGGTCTGATGCAGCTCAACACAGTTTTGATATTGTCAAACAATTAATTGTAAATAGCCCAGCACTAACCCTGTTTGACCCTATATTACCTACTGTGGTCACTACAGATGCTTCAGACTATGGCTTAGGTGCAGTCCTTTCACAGATTCACTCAGATAATAAGGAGAGAACTGTATCATTTGCATCCAGAACACTCAGCGAAACAGAACGGAAATACTCAACAGTAGAGAAAGAGGCTCTGGCATGCGTATGGGCTACAGAAAAGTGGAGAACGTATCTGTGGGGACGTCACTTTACTTTACGGACAGATCATAGCCCACTGACGACATTACTGACAAGTAAAGGACTAGGAAGAGCGGGAATGCGCATAGCTAGATGGTCAGCCAGACTTCTAAATTTCAATTACACCATTCAGTACAAACCAGGTTCAGAGAATATTACAGCTGATTGCTTGTCGCGACTACCTTTACCTAGCACAGATAAAATACTTGATGAGGACGTTGAGGTGGTTGCACTTATAAAGGCATTGCCTTCTATTATTACTCCCGAAGAATTTAAAAATGCCTGTCTTAAATGTCCAGTACATATTAAGCTGAAAGAGCTTTTACAAAAGAAATGGCCAAAATCGGAAAAAAATCTAGATCCAAATATTCGAGCGTATTACAGAGTGAGGCATGAATTGTCTTTAATGGATGGCTATATCATCCGCGGATCTCACCGCTTGTTGGTGCCTTTGAACTTACAGGATAAACTGGTACATATTGCACATGAGAGTCATCAAGGTATCGTCAGAACCAAACAAAGATTGAGAGATCTGTTTTGGTGGCCTGGAATGGATGCCCTGGTGGAAGTGGCAATTCGTTCATGTGTAACCTGTCAACTCCATGACAAAACAGCAATTGTACACACTCCTCCACTTCAGCCAGTACCTTTTCCTAACTTTGCATGGGAGAAACTTGCAATAGATATTGTAGGGCCATTTGCAGATGGAGCACTGGACTGTCGTTTTGCAATTACTCTGATAGATTATTACAGCAAATGGCCAGAAGTGGCTTTTACTTCTCAAGTAACCTCTGCTACTGTCATTACGTTCCTCACATCAGTTTTCAGCAGAGAAGGTTATCCAAGGGAACTGATTTCAGATAATGGGCCTCAGTTTGTCTCTGCGGAATTTGAAACCTTCCTGAGAGAGGAATATAACCCACAGAAAATCATCATTATACTATCCCCAGGCAAATGGTGAAATTGAGAGATTCAACAGAAGTCTCAAAGAAACGATACTAACCGCAAGCCTTGAAGGAAAACCTTGGAAAGCATTTGTTTCTGAGTATTTACTTAACTATCGAGCAACTCGCCATGCAACAACCAAGATGTCTCCTTCAGAGCTACTTCATGGTAGACAGATGCATACAAAGTTACATATTACAGTGTTGAAAGAAAATATAAAGCCAGAGACACAGATGAAAGGTATTATGGATGCAGTACGACAAAAACAGGACAAAAGTAAAATTTACACAGATCTAAAGCGAGGGGCCAGGAAGTTGATTTTCAGCCTGGAGCATTTGTGCGTGTAAAAAAACCTGGAATACAGAAGAAAGGAAGATCTAAGTTTACTAAACCACTTCAAGTATTGAGAAAGAAAGGACAGTATACCTATGAGTTGTCGGATGGAGGTATATGGAATGCGTTTCATCTTGCTTCTGTTCGTTCAGACCACGAAGAGGAAAATGATGAAAGGCATCTATCTGTTTCTGTTATACCACACAGACTTACCCAGTCTGAAACTGTTAGACGGAGTGAAAGAGTTAGAACACCACCTGTATGGGCAAATGATTACCAGATGTAAATGACAATAATAGTTGGTTTCAGAGGAATGCAGAATGCATTTTCATATGTTTTCTCAATGTAAAAATCTTGTGTGCTGATTGGGATGATTTAGTTCAAGTTCTGTTAGTTTACAAAATGTAATTTGTTACAAGCTTTACTTACTAAAGGGGGAATATGTGGTGTTCCTGCTGTGTGCAGTAGAGGGCAGTAGGCATGGAGGAGTGGGGGAGAAGGGTGGAGAGGATCGTAGAGTGTTGGGTTGGAGTTGAGCATTAAAAAGAGGATTGTGATAAAGAAGACTACGTGCTGTTTTTACTGTGATAATACACAACAATATCATTTTAATGATGATAGGAGTTAAAGCACGTTATTAAACATGGGTTTCATGGCGTAGTGATTGTGCACAGCCTTCGATGAAGTTATTTATTGCAGCAGTACTCCGGGGCGGCTCTAGGCTTGTGGTGGCACTGGGCAGAGAAAGAATCGGTGGCCCTTTCGCCCGCCAATGTCAATATGGTATCTTATGCACGGTGGATGGCCACATCCGTTATGGACACTGCATAGCCGCCTCGTGCTCATGACACAAGCGTTTAACTTTTGTCGAAATTTGCCGCTGCGTTTTTAGATGTGTCGTTATTTTCTCTTTCTGTTTTATATTCAATATATATTGGCGTGGCCGTCACTGCAGTCAGTGCTTTTCTTTACCCAAGTAACCGATCGCCAAACAATCAGCTCTGTAATAGAAGTTAAGCCATCTGTAAGCTAAGAGCACCGATTCTTCAAAACGTTTAAGGAACATTGAAATATCTTCGTAGTACATGTTTAATTATTCTATACTTCACGCCAGTCCCAGTGAAGAATATAGATTATTTAAATGAAGTTATCTTTATAATATAATAAATATATTTTGCTGCATTTCATCTTAAAAATGATATTGTCATCATATGTAAATACGTGCTTTATAAGGTGGCTCAGTTTGTGTAATATTATAACTGTAGTGCAAGTTTACAGTGAGGTGATTGTACTTATAAGTACAAACAGTTCTACAAGGAGCAATTGATTAAGTGAGTTTAAAGTTCTTGGGATGAAACTGTTTCTGAACCGCGAGGTCCGTACAGGAAAGGCTTTAAAACATTTTGCAGTGGCTGAGACAGCGTGTGCTTGATGCTGTATACCAATAATTCTCTTTCCAATCAGCTGCTGCTGTGATTCACACTCGGATACAGTGATATAAATACTCCAGGTGGTGCAGTGAGAGTAATATGGAAAAAGATGATCTGCTGTGGCAACCTCTAACGGGAGCAGCTGAAAGAAGAAGGTGCAGTGACAGTAACAACGCTAAAGCAGTTATGGTATTTGGAATACTATGGCTGTTCCCTGGACCATTATATTGTTACAAGTTAATTACAATCAGATGCAGTACACTAATAATCAATATGCAGTTAGTTTCAGTGTATTTATAAAGCTGCGTCAGGAAAATAAGGTGTAACCACACAGGAACAGTAGCATTGCTTTGACGCTGGGTGCCGCCAGTCTGCAAAACCGAGCGGAGAACTTGCGTACGACAAGGTATGAGGTACCGTGGAAAAGTGCGTGGCTTTACACCAAGTGTAGGTTTTATACATCGCGATTTGAACATGGATAAGTTCTTACACAATATTTCTGTGCGTACACACCATTTATACATGAGGCCCCAGGACTCTTTCTAGAGCTGGCCGGCCATCTAAACTGAGCGATCGGGGGAGAAGGGCCTTAGTCAGGGAGGTGACCAAGAACCTGATGGTCACACTGTCAGAGCTCCAGAGGTCATCTGTGGAGAGAGGAGAACCTTCCAGAAGGACAACCATCTCTGCAGCAATCCACCAATCAGGCCTGTATGGTAGAGTGGCCAGACGGAAGCCACTCCTTAGTAAAAGGCACATGGCAGCCCACCTGGAGTTTGCCAAAAGGCACCTGAAGGACTCTCAGATCATGAGAAACAAAATTCTCTGGTCTGATGAGACAAAGATTGAACTCTTTGGTGTGAATGCCAGGCGTCACGTTTGGAGGAAACCAGGCACCGCTTATCACCAGGCCAATACCATCCCTACAGTGAAGCATGGTGGTGGCAGCATCATGCTATGGGGACGTTTTTCAGCAGCAGGAACTGGGAGACTAGTCAGGATAAAGGGAAAGATGACTGCAGCAATGTACAGGGACATCCTGGATGAAAACCTTCTCCAGAGCGCTCTTGACCTCAGACTGGGGCGACGGTTCATCTTTCAGCAAGACAACGACCCTAAGCACACAGCCAAGATATCAAAAGTGTGGCTTCAGGACAACTCTGTGAATGTCCTTGAGTAGATCAGCCAGAGCCCAGACTTGAATCCGATTGAACATCTCTGGAGAGATCTTAAAATGGCAGTGCACCGACGCTTCCCATCCAGCCTGATGGAGCTTGAGAGGTGCTGCAAAGAGGAATGGGTGAAACTGGCCAAGGATAGGTGTACCAAGCTTGTGGCATCATATTCAAAAAGACTTGAGGCTGTAATTGCTGCCAAAGGTGCATCAACAAAGTATTGAGCAAAGGCTGTGAATACTTATGTACATGTGATTTCTCAGTTTTTTTATTTTTAATAAATTTGCAAAAACCTCAAGTAAACTTTTTTTACGTTGTCATTATGGGGTGTTGTGTGTAGAATTCTGAGGAAAAAAATGAATTTAATCCATTTTGGACTAAGGCTGTAACATAAGAAAATGTGGAAAAAGTGATGCGCTGTGAATACTTTCTGGAAGCACTGTATGCCTATACCTAGGTAGCCTAATGTATTGACCATCTCTCCTCACCCCTCACAAACCCCAAAAATTGTCACATCCTTGAACTACACCTGAAATTCTCATTTCGACATTTCAAACTGGTGCTGCAGTCCCTTCACCTCACAAGCTCAACAACAACATTTATTTATATAGCACGTTTTCATACAAATGATGTAGCTCAATGTGCTTTACAAGATGAAGAAAGAAAAAAGAAAAAAACACAAAAATAAAATTAGGTAATACTAATTAATAAAGAGTAAATTAATGTGAGATGGCCAGGTAGGACAGAAAAAACAAAAAATAAACTCCAGAGGGCTGAAGAATAAAATAAAATCTGCAGGGGATCCAAGGCCACGAGACCACTCAGCTCCCACTGGGCATTCTACCTAACATAAATGATCTAAACCAGTCCTCATGGTTTTCAGGCTTCACATGGAAGAACTAGACGATGATGGTCATGTGGACCTCTAGCCTTCAATCCATCAATAGGGACTCCATGGTGCTTTAAACAGGTGGTGGTGGTGCAGATCGCTACTACAGAAAACCGAAGATGAAAAGCAGAGAAAGCAGGGGTTAGTACAGATTTTGGAGCAATGAAAAAAAAAAGATAATTAAATGCATATACAGAATATCAGGGTCACACTAAAAGGAAGCTATGAGAATGCCATGTTAAAATAATGGGCTTTTAATGGTGTTTTTAAAGTGCTCCACCATATTAGCCCGGCAGATTCCTATTGGAAAGCTATTCCACATTTTAGGTGCATAACAGCAGAAGGCAGCCTCACCACTTCTTTTAAGTTTAGCTCTTGGAATTCTAAGCAGACACTCATTTGAAGATCTAAGGTTATGATTTGAAGTGTAAGGTGAAAGACCTTCTCAAATATAGGATGGAGCGAGATTATTTAAGGCTTTGTAAACCATAAGCGGTATTTTAAAGTCAATTCTAAGCCAATACAGTGACATCAAAACTGGAGAGATGTGTTCGGATTTTCTTTTCCTAGTTAAGATTCTGGCAGCTGCATTCTGCACTAAATGCAATTGATTGATGCCTTTTTTTGGGTGGTTCTGAGAGAAATGTGATATAAAATAATCTAGCCGACTGAAAACAAAAGTGTGAACTAATTTCTCAGCAACTTGCAATGCTTTGTTATAAGAGTAACTTTTGCTATATTTCTTAATTGATTAATATGATTTAAAATTCAGGTCAGAGTTAAGTTACTCCTAAATTCTTTACCGCAACCTTGACTTTTAATCCTAATGCATTAAGTTTATTTCTAATACCCTCATTATATCCATTGTTGCCAATCATTAAGATTTCCATTTTCTTCTTATTTAGTTTGAGCTCGTCTGCCTGTCATTTCCTGCTCTTTCCCCCTTTCTTATACGTGTCTTTGCTGTCAGTCTTCTTGGTTCGATCGTGTCACTGATTGTGAGATGCAAGGTGCGAATGCTTATTATATTTTAGTGTCGCCGAAACTAAAGCTCTATGTGATACGTCAACGGTATTGTTTCAAATACTGCAGTGCCGCCATCACAGTACGAGAGATAGCAGGCAATTTGTCACTCGATACAGAATTCGCGCTTGGACAAACTTGGTTGAATTTAGCACACAATTACTTTGTATGTGGCGACCTATCACAGACATGATCGCGACTGATTGTTAAAGAAACACCGCTGTAAACCAAAAAAGGCTGGTGGTATCACGCAAGCGTTTTAGTACTTAAGCATTTGTTCGATCCCCGCAATTCACCTGAAAGAGGCTTTCAAAAATAACGAACCGTCCATGTGACTGTAAAATGTAACGCATCGCCATGTAGAAGTGCAGTGGAGTAGAAGGTCGAGATGCTTGCTGTAAAATGCAGTGGAGTACAAGACAAAATTATCCACTGATAAATCTACTTAAGTAAAGTACAGATACGTGAATGATGTACTTCTTAATGTTACTTTCCACCCCTGCTGACATGGAAGAATAGACGGTCTTCTATTGATATTCAGTCACAGATGTGTTCTCGTAAATATCAACGGGGACACTGAGCCCAAATGCAGTTTATGTCAGTTGATTTGCCGTTTGTGAATTTCCTAAACGCCCTCGATGGGTAACTACTGTCTCTTTCGGAAAAACTAAAGAGGCATGATAGCGTTCAATCCAACAATAACGACTGAGAGAATGGCTGGAGTGCATCTGCCAGATAGAGCACAGATTCGAGTCGGCCAATGCATTAGATCAGTGTGGGTTAGCATGTCTCGCGTGATTCTTTCGTTGAAATACTGGAGGTGACTGAAGCTTTGGTGAGACTCGACCCGCGTTCAGTCCAGACTAGTCTTTAGCCCAGATCCCCACTTATGATTGCCTTTTGGCGCACTGCGCTTGACTTCTTGCCCCCGATCGCCTCCTGGACCCGGAGCCTCAGAAGTTTTGCAGTCAGAATGTTCTCTTACGTTGCGCAGTTATTTGTGTCACCTGTGGAGACGCAGCGGGTTCAAGAGACGGTGAGCCGGCCGTGTTTTGTTTGACTCGAATAAAGGATGACGATGCACAGGTGCGCGGGAGCTTAGCGACTAGAAATACAGTACAACCAAGACAGATGTCGCAGGTAATTTTGCTAAAAATTTTGTTCATCATATACGTCAGCTTTGCCTACTGTCAAATGAAATTGAAAACATAGTGTTAAAGTTCTCGAATGCTTTGATTTCTTAAAGCTTTTATTGAAGCCTAATACTGTGTAGTGAAATGCGAAACTGTGAAGTTCTATGTGAAGCAAACGTCACGGGACGGGTGTAACGCCACAAGACGAATAAGAAAACCAAGGAAATGTCTTCTTAGCTACGGACTTCATGTTTCAGACGATCCAGGCAACGAAGGTGTGGAATTAGCACATTCTCCCCGCGTCCTCTCGCGTCTTTCGGCGGCTTCCCATGCTTTCTTCCCCCATCTCAAAAGACTTAAATGTTGACTGTGAAATGAACGCGGTAGTCTGCAACTGGGCTCTGCGATGATCTAGCGCGCCATCCAGGGTTGGTTTCAGACTTACCTTTAATAAATCTAATAAGTCGCTAAGCCCCCACTGTTCGATGGATGAAATTACATTTTTTTTTTAATTTGAACTGAATACAATATGTAATAACGATACACATTATACGTTTAACAATTTGACTATAACTCCTAACTTCTAATAACACGTGTGAGGAAGTGGATAACCTCCCATTCCTAACAGGGACTACTAAGGATTTACAGGATGATTTGGAAATTGCAAAGGGAGAAGTGCTGCTCAGATTAAATAGGCTGAAATCAAACAAATGGCAGGATAATATTTATCCCTGAGTTCTTAGAGAGGTTATTGAGTACATGTATAAAACCTTGACACATACGGTTTTAGGAAGTCACAGCACATTGGGGAAATTCCAAAGGGCTGGAAAATGGTAAATATTATGCCATTATAGTATAAAAATGGTGATTGGGTAGATTGAAAGAACAGTATAGGTTAGTAAGCTTAACATGCATTACAGGAAAATTAATAGAACTAATTAATAAGGAACAGATTGAGCCAACACATGGCAAGAACAGAAAGTTTTACTGAACAGTCAGCATGGGTTCAGCGTTCAGATGAGAGTAGTCATTTTTTACAAACATGATGATATTCTATGAAGAAGCAACAATGGGATACTATCAGAGTGGTACATGTGATATTAGTTATCTTGACATTTAGAAGGTCCCACATGAGAGGTTGGACATCAAACTAAAAGAAGTGGGAGTTCATGATGTAGTATGTACATGTTTAAAAATAATGGTTCTTTAATGGAACTAATGGTACTTCTTCCAAATAGCTCCATTGCTTGACAAAACACATTTTTTTTCTGGAACATGTTCTTTGCATATGACGTTTGTTCTTTTGTGCTTTGAAAAATTTCCTAATATGTAGAAAAATCACAAAATCTTTAATGTTTGGGGAGCTGCAGGTCACTTCAGATCAAGATAACATAACATAACTGTGTTACTGGACTTATACAGCAAGAGACCTTTCAAAATTATGACACCCATTAGTATTTCACAAATCATCTATTCATGGTTATTCACTGTATGGAGCCTGCTACAGATCTAAATAAATAAAGTTTTTTTCTGGAACCTTCATGTGAATGGGTCTTTTGGGAACCACAAATGGTTCCCCTTTGGCTCTTAACAACCACTCTGGCACTTTTACTTTAAGATAGGTGCAGAATTGGCTAAAACACAGAAGGAGAGAGTTACGGTGCAAGGAGCCTTATCAGAATTGGGTGATGTTAAGAGTGGTGTTTAGTGCTAGGGCTGCTGCTGTTTTTAATATATCTAGGGGTCTCCGCCCCCTGCTCACTTCGCTCGCCCACGCCCGGGTTTGGTTTACCGGATATACAATTTAAAGAGATTGTTATTTTCATGGGAATTGTTACATATGCATTATTTTCACTTTTACTTTAAAACTTTTGTAAAAACAAACCTTTAAATCTGTTCACGACCACACACTCGGGTGATGAACAAACCAGTTTCCCTTCCGGTTCGTATGTGCCGATGATTTCTGTACATTGTTCTCGGCCAGACGTGTGTGCATGCAAGGTTTAGTTTTCTAGGTTCTTTATGGTTCTTTTTTGTATAAATTAAGGATTTTTCAAATTTTAGTTTTTTTCCCTGTTCTTAAAACTTATTAAAAAAAAGTGTTTACAGCAAGCGGTTCTTAAGGCTATAGTGTGAACTCCTGCAATGTTAGTTTTTCTGTTCAAGGTTTTCTCAGTGTTTTTCAATGTTTTTACATTTAGTTTGTGCATTTTATGGTATAATTAAGTAAAATTTAGTTCAGGTCACGACCAAATCGGGTTGCAACTAGAGTTTTGGAATGAATTACAGTCGTGACCCGAGGTTCCACTGTAACTGCACTCATGTTAACATGGACTGGAATTTCAAAGGATTGTTTCAAGCATTTTGTGGAATTCATGCCATGAACAATTGAGGTTGTTTTAAGATGAGAAGGAGGCCGTACCCAGTGTTAGTAGAGCGTTCCTAAGAATTTGTCCACAGAGTTTATGTCACCACCATTCAATTCTTCTCTCATTATTTCAGACCAGGTACTGGCATTTACTATTTATCTGGCACTGTAGATTCTTTTCTCCTTAGCTGGCAGCATTTATTGCCTACAAGACCTTAAACCAACATTTCAGTTCACACAGATTTTGCTCAACTAATGTGCACTGATGCATGGTGAGGGTTTTCCTTCTTTTACTTCTTTTTCTCTACCATATTCCAAAGGTATGTGTTAACTGATGATTCTAAATGGGTTTCCTCTAGATGGATGAGTGTGACCTCTTCACAGTTCTTTAATATTTTGTGCCACTAGCCAGTGGTGCTTGGAGCCTTTTTTTAGCCCCATGACTCTGAAGCTGAATGGATGAAGCTATTAATGGTGGTCAACCACAAAGAGATGTGTATTTTACTACAATGTAAAATGGTATCAAAATAATTATTAATGAAATTGTGGTACATGCCAGGTGACAAAAGAGAAGAATACATTGGGAACTCAAGTGTCATGTAAATTACAAATAAGAAAATAAAATTGGAATCCAGTGGGCAGCCTGGTCCATTCTTTGGTAATAAAAGAATAAGCATGCTCATTTAAAGTAATGTTATTAACATATAAAACTGTGGATTGTTTAATAAATCAATCAAATAATTCTCTAATATTCTTCCGAGTGTAAGACTCACACAACCTTTTATGTACTTGTATCAGAAAATGACTGTGAGTCAAAGAGAAAGACATTAACTAAGGCCGGGAACCACAATGAATTCAGCCACTTCACGCCCAGCAATGGTTAGCATTTCACACGGTTTGAACACTCAATCCATATTCCATGCCTACTTTTTTCCATTGTAGGATTACAGCACAGTGCTGGCCACAAGGCATAAGACACCAGTTCAATCAAATAAGGCAATTTTAGAGTGTTCAGTAAGCCTAATATTTTCATTTTAGGCATTAAAGAGAAAACCTAAGTGCAAAGAGAAATTCAATGTGTACACTAGAGGAACATGGAAACTCGATGAAGACAGTGATTTTGTTCATTGATACAGAGTGTGTGCTGTTCACTGATGGCTCCATTTGCTCCTGAAATGTTGGAATTGAGCTACTTTTTTACAGTTTTGTTTTTTTTCTAAATTAGGGGGCTCTACCCCCTGCTCACTTCACTCGCCTTCCCCTGTGTTTGGTTTACCGTATATACAATTTAAAGAGATTGTTATTTTCATGGGAATTATTACACATGCACTATTTTCACTTTTACTTTAAAAACTTTTGTAAAAAAAATACTTGTCCTTTATTTCCAGCCCCATGCATGGTTACATCTCTTTCTCACCAGACATATAACGCTGCTCGCACTGTGGGGATGGCCAGCTGAATGCACACTAAGGAGATGCCGTTGGATCATCTGCTGTCTTTTTGATGCTGGCGAGATGCGTGTTTTGCTTGTTGCATGTCATTGTTTTAAGAGCTGGGAGCATATGATGCATGTTTGCCAAAAGCAATCCAACAACTGCTAGGTTAGATGTCCGTAGACTTGTTTTAAATGATGGCTCACTGCCTTGTCTCGCGTGACATTGTAAAAACAAACATTGTCCTTTATTTCCTGCCCCAGGCACGGTTAAATCTCTTTCTTGCAGGACGTATAACACTGATCGCATTGTGAAAGGGGGGCCAGCTGCTGTCGCACTGCCCTTCGATCATTTTAAAGCCTGTACAGCCGCTGTCCTTTTTTGCCACTTTGTGTCTCTGTTGCTCGCGTTGTGATCACTTCCTTGTGATCATAAATATACACCTGACCGAATTGTGTTTTCTTTGAAATTAAACTTGTTGTTGCTTTAACTGTTGCAGGACCACAAATTCTCATAGCGTATGGTCCATTATTGTGTAAATCTGTATTTTGTGCATTGAAGGATGCGAATGCGGAAATACTTTTTCTGCTGTTTGCCTTTTATTTCTGACCTCGTTTTGTCCTGCTATTTTTTCAATTCCACCTGGTTCTGATGAATAATCTCATTTTGTTTGCACTAATGCGATCTTTTAGTCGTTGATGTTTCATTCATAACGTATTGTCCTTTATACACTTTATATGCACTGAGACCCCTGTATCTGTGTGTGCTGCATGTCTTTACACTACTGATTTTTTTTGCTGGCCGTGCTCTGATACTGCTTGTAAGTAGGGTGTGTCTTGCAAGAATCTCATGTTCTATATACCCGTGAGATGCTCTCTGGCCATTCTCTTTCGTCTCGCAGGTCTTTTATTTGTCTTTCGTGATCTTAACATGAAGATCACGTAATTTCTCCTAGTCATTCCCTCCCACAGGATTTTTTTTTAGAATTGAGAGATATAGAAGGGTATTTTACACTCTTTTCAATCTGGAAAGGAAATGGATTATAGGGGCATGCCAAACACAAAGAAGAAAACTCAAGCCATAACTATTCCCTACTACATAAAATACATTTTTATTCTGTCACAAATACTGT
This sequence comes from Polypterus senegalus, assembly GCF_016835505.1. Taxonomy (NCBI): domain Eukaryota; kingdom Metazoa; phylum Chordata; class Cladistia; order Polypteriformes; family Polypteridae; genus Polypterus; species Polypterus senegalus. The sequence continues at coordinate 128,207,857 of NC_053163.1, read as the reverse complement.
AGAAGAAACCAACAGTGGCCTCCAAGACTTCTTATTAATGTCCCAAAAACAAGAGTCTTGCAAGTATCTTTTCCCCAGCTTCTCTGCCTTTCTAGGGGCGTCAGCCAACTGAATGTATAAGCTGGGCAGGGAGAAGCGTAGGTTGACGGCCTTCTTTTACTGAAGCTGGAAGCAAATTGACTTTCCCCTTTTTCTGTGTACATTTTAACAGTAACCTCTGGATCATGTGGCCAGAAGAGGTGAACCTGAAGCTTCATGTTGTAGATCTTAATATTTTCTCCAGGAGTTCCATTGAACCTCCTGGGTTTGGCCAGTTTATGCCAATTTCTCATCATCTAGAGCTGCTTTACCAAACATTTAGTCTTGCCATGTGCACCCACCTAGGAGGTCACATGAAGGCATACTAAAATGGTTCAAAATTATCAAAGAAATTAGCAGAGTCTTCAAAGGAGCTTCTCAGTAAAATATGGGGACCTGATAGCAGGATAAGGACAATTTCACACAAATATTAGAGTTTTGAGAATGTCAAACTGCAACTAAAACTGAATAATATTTTACAAAATGTAGGTGAATATGGATTTTTGAGCATTGATGGCCAGAAAGGCTATTTATTAACAAAATTTCTCTTATCACCTCAGGAAATAAAGTGAGTCTCTTCATTCCATAGCACCAGAACACTTGCCTCTTGTGTCATCCAGTACATGTTCATAGTATAAAGTAGAAAACAGAGTTTTATACAGACCTTTGGTTTGAGGAACGTCTGCTAATAGAGATATCCATTAAAATAATGCCATTGCAGGAATATCAGGGTGAGTCCGCAGTGGGATTTATTCATGTTTTTACATTGAGGGGACATCATATTCCAAAACACACAAAAGGAGAGTGAAATGTATCAGGAGAATAAAAGAAGTTGAGAAACAGAGTGTTGTTTTAAAACATGCCCAAGCCAAATCCAGGAAATCAAGAGGCAGAACAGTCAATCAGTAAGTGTTGGTCAAAGGAACAAGCCAACAAATTCCTACTGCCTTGAAAATGTTTCTGTAAAAGACCAAGTCATACTTGCAAAGTATGTTGTTTCTATCCAGAAACTTGGAGGGGTTATAATGGTCATTCAGTGTGGTGGCATCACAAACTACAACTCCAGAAACCACATGGTAGCAAAAGAGATGCCAATAACAATAACATTACTGGTTATACTTGCCTTAAAATGGTGGTGGTACCCATAAACAGTAACAGTAAATAAATAATGGCAACTGAAATGCAAATAAAACATTAAAATTTAATAACATTGCCAGAAGTAACTGAATAATAAGAAGGCATAGACAAATGAGCAAACTAATAACACTTGTGGCCCTGTGGACCACATCAACATTATGCCACTATGGCTTAAAGTTTAAAACTGTTCTGTGTTCACAAATGTATTGTTTAAAAAATAATTTAGAGGAGACATTCCTTCTGAATATGTTTTTTTCTCTCCTAGGTGAAATCCCCAGTGTCTGTTCAAGGAAGAGTCCCATCGTGTAAAAGAATGAAATTAAACCTGACACGTCACATCGGCCGTCATCACACAGAGGACTTCCCAAATGTTTAAGGCCACTTTCCAGGCAATCACCTTATGTTCCAGATATCTCCCTACTTTGCATATATCTGAATTGAATTGATTTTAAGTTTTACTTCTATTAAATGGCTGACATTTAGTATGCACAAGAGACTGTTACTGATGAAAAAAAATCACCTCAAGTCATTAATTTGTCATGACATTTTTAATTTGCTGTGATGTAATATTAGACTAACATACATTCCGGTAATACCAATACAAATCAAAGAAAGCCAAAGAAAAACCTAATTCATTTCATTTGAAGACACATATTTGATTATACCAGTAAATGGATTAATTACTTTTATAGTACACAACACCTTCTCAAAAATTAAATCCTTTCTTAGCACTTGACCTACACAAACTTAAAGTACAATTCTCTATATTTATTTATTTATTTAACAAATGGAGCACAGGCAGGTTAAGTGACTCACTTACGTAGACATGGGGACTGAACCAGGAACCTTGGAGTTTAGGCTCATTTACTGTAGGGACCACATTGGATATCTGAAATGTATAATGAATTTGTAAAATGAAATTACAAATCAGATCCAAAAAAATTAGTTCTACTTTAGGTGATGGCTCAACTGTGGATTAGTAGCCACTAACAGTCAGAAATTATTATGGCATGTTCAGTACACATACTGTATGAGATCAGGATCATTTGCTTGCATATGCACATATACATTACATATTATCAAATGGAGCACAAATGGAGTTACGCTCCTTGCTCTGGGTGATGCAAGATGTCACAGTCAGGGAACTGAAATTAAGACTGTGAGGTATCCCAATACCTAAATTACTATGCTGGCAAGCCTGCCTAAAATGCCAAAAGTGATGTGTTTCAAGGAAGACCCGGTTTGAGCAACAGTGAACAATATCAAAATGTTCATTTTAAAATCCCTGTTTTCTCGTGTCTTATAGTCCACATGTCAGTTATCCAGTTGTAGCCAAAATAATGTTAAATAAACCACTTCTACAAGATCATATCATGTACAATAGAGGTGCACATTCAAATAGGGTCGAGCTTTTGAATCGAAGACCCTCCGGCTTTCTTAATTCGTTGGTTGTTAAGGCCACAGCTATATGTATTTCTGTGTTTTTCTTTGGCAGTTTGTTATACTGAATTGCTAAATTGTCCTCCTTCTCATTGAAGCACCTCAGATTTGTACAATTATATGAAAGACATTCCAGCTCAAAATCTTATCACTCACTCTTCTTTGACTTTACTGCCTCAGACCACACCCTGCAATGTTCATAGTGTGAAGCGCCATGGTAATCGATGAATCGATGAATGAGTTGTTACTGGGCAGGATTGACCACTGAATGAGAGCGGAGGTGAATCTTCATTTCAAAAGCTCATTTTCATTTGAACATGCTTTTGTCATGAAAGAGAGCGTTTTCCATAAGTGAATTATTTAACAATATTTTATTCAAAATACATGTGTTTAGCATGTTGTGAGCGTAAGACTTCTTCTTCTTCTTTTGGCTGCTCCCGTTAAGGGTTGCCACAGTGGGTCATCTTGTTTCATATCTTCCTGTCCTCTACATCTTGCTTTGTCACACCCATCTCCTGCATGTCTTCTCTCATCACATCCATAAACCTCCTGTTAGGCCTTCCTCATTTCCTTTTTCCCAGCAGCTCAATCCTTAACGTTCTCCCAATATACTCAGCATCTCTCCTCTTCACATGTCCAAACCAACCAAATCTTGCCTCTCTGACTTTGTCTCCCAACCATCCAGCCTGAGCCTTCTAATGTCCTCATTTCTAATCCTGTCCATCCTCATCACACCCAATGCAAATCTTGCCATCTCCAGCTATGTCTCCTGCTTTCTGGTCAGAGCCACCATCTCCATCCCATATAACAAAGCTCGTCTCACTACCATCCTGTAGATCTTCCCTTTCACTCTTGCTGATACCCATCTGTCACAAATCACTCCTGACACTCTTCTCCCCCCATTCCACCCTGCCTGCACTCTCTTTTTCACCTCTCTTCCACAATCCCTGTTACTCTGTACTGCTGATCTCAAGTATTTAATCTCATCCACCTTGCCAACTCTACTCCCTGCATACTCACCATTCCACTGATCTCCCTCTCATTCACACACATGTATTCTGTCTTGTTCCTACTGACCTTCATTCCTCTCCTCTCTAGAGCACATCTCCACCTCTTCTGCGTCGTCTCAACCTACTCCCTACTCTTGCTACAGATCACAGTGTCATCAGCAAACATCATAATCCATGAGAACTCCTGTCTAATCTCATCTGTCGACCTGTCCTTCACTATTGCAAATAAGAAAGGGCTCAGAGCCAATCTCTGATGTAATCCCACCTCCATGTTGAATGCATGTCATTCTTACTGAAGAACTCACCACTGTCACACATTCCTCATACAAATCCTGTACAACTCTTACATAATTCTCTGCCACTCCTCATACAATACCACAACTCCTCTTAAGGCACCCTGTCATATTCTTTCTGCAGGTCCACAAAGACACAATGCAACTCCTTCTGGCCTTCTCTATACTTCTCCATCAACACCTTCAGAGCAAACATTGCATCTGTTGTGCTCTTTCTTGGCATGAAACCATACTGCTGCTCACTAATCATCACCTCACTTCTTAACCTAGCTTCCACTACTCTTTCCCATAACTTCATGCTGTAGCTCATCAATTTTATTATTTTAATTATTACAGTCCTGTACATCCCCCTTATTCTTAAATATTGGCACCAGTACACTTCTTCTCTACTCCTCAGGCATCCTCTCACTTTCCAAGATTCCATTAAACAATCTGGTTAAAAACTCCACTGCCATCTCTCTTAAACACCTCCATACTTGAACAAGTATGTCATCTGCACAAACAGCCTCTCCATTCTTCATCCTCTTCATAGCTGTCCATAGCTGTGAGCGTAAGACTAAATATCTGATATCTGCATTATCAATATGAGGCATTTTATATTGTTTTCAAGGTTTTTTTACATTTTGTGCTGTTGTTCTGTTGGGTCCTCATTCAAGCCCATTGTATCAGGAGTGCTGTTCTCTCCATTCCCCATGAAAACCTGAGATAAACATTATTTATTGGCTATCACTATAAACAACGCAGGGTAAGTATAAAAAAAGTATAATTTCAGGATGAAGTATTCCTTTAAGCTCCACTCATTGTCCACTCTGAGGTCAAGTATAAAACTCTAATTATAAGGGAGGATCTGCAAAGTCTCAGCCACCACTATTTCATGGAGCTCCTTGATATCCATCATCACCAGTGAAACCCTAATCCTTTCACTGCCTTTAAAGGAACAGACATGAACAGTAGTTTGAGGGCTGCCTACTACACTAGTGTCCTGACCTCAATATAAATCCCTTGTACCATGCTAACCCCTTGCACCATCCTGGACTTTCCCTCCAAATAACTATTTTGCTTCTGAGTCACATTTTGTGGTGCATTAAGACCTCTCAATAGCCTCTGTAATCTGGTATGTAGGGAAGATCTATGATTGCCACTGTGGCCTTTTTGTCAATGTGGCCACCATAGTGTAATATCTGTTTTTGCCAAACTCCATTTCTGCAGGACCCCTTAATTTTTTGTTTATCATAGATCTGAGTGGCTGGTTCCTAATCCAGAGTGCTGCCAGGATAGCTTCTGGCCTCTGCAACCCTCAAGTGGATTAAGATGGAAGCTTAGTTGTTTGACATTGCATGAAAATGGTGATGTGAGACCATCGGTGGAGTGGTGGCACTGAGGCTAAGGATCTGTGCTGGTTCCAGAAGGTTGCCAGTTTGAATCCCTGTCACTGCCAAAAGAGATCCTACTTTGCTAGGCCCTTGAGCAAGGCCGTCAACCTGTAATTGCTCCAGGGGCAATGTACAATGGCTGACCCTGCACTCTGATCCCCAGTATGAAAACTAACAAATTCCTAATACAAGAAATTGTATAAGGTGAAATAAAGAAAAAAAAATATATATGCAGAGTTTATATTTTGGGACTTCATCGTCCGTAAACTTTATGTGCAACAGAATCCCCAGCCATTGACTTTTTCCCAATTTAGGACCATTATATGGAGTGATGGCATTCCGGAAATTTATCCTAGTGAGCATGAAAGTGGAAATCACAATAAATTAATAGAAAACAACACTAGCAGCATTTTTTTTCTTTATTTATGTCTGAATTAAAGAAGGATGCTATTTCCAAAGTCTTAAAATGACAGGTTCACAATGCTCATCTTTACAAATTCCAGTGCTGCAGCCTATGCCAGCAGCACTGGACACAATACAGAAACCAGCTCTGTATGGGATACCAATTGTGACAAAATAACAAACTCATCAGACTCATTTAATCTGATTCAGTTTTTTGAGGAGCTGGAGCCCATTCCAACAGCGCTCGGCACAACCAGTACATTTTTCCATTGAATCAATGTGGGTTCTTTGCATTTGGATTCCTGTTTTAAAACTGCGGCACAGCTGCCATGGCATTGAGGAAATAACATTTTCAGAATTAATTTGGACATTTGTGTGCCAGCATACACTGTCAACCAGGCTTTGGTATTTTGCCATTTCTCCTGCCGCACTAGGTGTAATGTATTTCAAGAGATTGTGGCTGATAGTTGCCCATGTTCAGACAGCAGAAAGCATTCTTTGAGGAGCTAGCTGGGTCATCTGAACTGATTGATTGATTGCTTTCCATCAAACCTTATTGGTGCATTTCAGCAGAGATGGATGACACGGCTAGCCCTCTGGTCCTCCTTGTGTGTTGAATCTGGACACACATAAATGATCTGGATAGGAATGTAAATAATAGGATGGTTAGGCAGATAGTATAGAGTCAGACAAATGATTACAGAGGGCCTTGGACAGCATACAGGCTTGAGTAGATTGGTGTCAGATGGAATTTAATGTAGGTAAATGTAAAATATTACACATAGGAAGTAAAATTGTTAGAACACACAATGGGAGGTCTAAAAGCTGAAAGTCCAGCTTATGTGAAGGACCCAGGAGTCATAGTGGACTCATCACTATCTACATCAAGATCGTGCTCAGAAGCGATCAAGAAGACTACATTGCTTAAGCTAAATAATGCATTAGTGAGGCCTCACCTGGAGAACTGTGTACAGTTTTGGCCTCCAGGCTACAAAGGAGACATATCAAAGCTAGAGAAAGTCTAGAGAAGAGCGACTAGACTGATTCTGGGAATGTGGAGTTTGAGCTAAGTGGAACGAGTGAATGAGTAGGAACTTTTGACTGAGTGAAGTTTAAGAGGTGGCATGATTCAAGATTTTTAAATTACAAAAGGAGATAGTACAGCGGCTGAGTTCCATTTGCCATGAACAAGGGGACACAAATTGAAACTTGTGAAGGGTAAATATCTCACAAATGTTAGAATGTTTTTCTTTACACAGAGACCCACAGACAAATTGAATAAATTACCAAGTACAGTGGTAAGGAGTAGAACTTTGGGTATCTTCAAATCTCCAGTTAATTTTATTTTGGAGGAATTACACTAGGTATATAGGATTTGCAAGCTCTGCTGGGGTGAATGGCCTGTTCTTGTTTAAATGTTTAATGTTTTCATGTTTAATTAAATACAATCCTCTTTCATATGAGTCTTCTGCAACAACTGGAATACAACATTGATACTCACAGCTTGAACAACACTCTGATGAATGTTAGGTCAGCTTCATTAGACTCCAGTTTAGTACTCCAAGCAGCTCGATGCTAGAGATTCTGTTCCAAGTCCCCTGAACTCCACAACCAATTGTGAGCACAACAGACTTGTTCAGTTATAGAAGGCCTGATGATGCATAAATGGACTTCTCTACTCATCAAGCTCATCCTCAGCTTCCTTCTCCTTCTGCAGTTTCCACAGCTGTACCCCAAGGACCCGGTTTTCCTCTTGTAGTTTGACAATTTTCTGCTCACTCTCTTGGATCTGTGTGTCCTTATGTCTCACCTGCTCCTTCATTAATTTCATTTCATCAATGATATACTGTAAATTGTTCTCCTTCATTTTCACCTCCTCTTTCTGGTTGAGCACCTCTGCATTCTTAATCCTAACCTGACTTGCCATGGTCTGCAACAGACTGAAGTCTGACATAACCCGCTCAACTAACTCCTTATTACTCTGAGTGAGGCTCCAGAGATGGCATGCAATGCACACTCTAGTCATAAAGAACAGCAGTGATATCACTGCAGAGCTTGGTAACAAATAGTCTAAGAAGAGCAAAACAGGTACCACAATGACCTTAACTGTTTGAAACAATGAATCCAAGAATTTCCTGCAGACTGTAGAAATTATGCATATGCCATGGGCCAGCTTAGCCCTGACTATGAGCAATGAGGGCACACTCTGCATCCTGGGCACCTCTGGCAAGTCTGAAAAGATTATCAACCCATCTGATATTTATGAGTCTGTGGTGTTGCTAGGCAGCTGTGGGAACAGCTATGACAAGTGATCAGTGACATTAGCATTGTGCATGATCAAGTGAAGGAGTAACAGATGAGGCAGCCATATACAATGATGTTAATGAAAGGAATAAAGAGCAATTAGTGATGATAAAAGGCTGTTGTAGTTAATGACTCTCCATTCAGCTAACTTTTGGGAAAAAAGGTGCAAATTTGAAGGTCTCCAAAATGCGACTATTAATTTCACTACTTCGTAAATTACTCATCCATTTAGGGTTCTCTGAACTGGTGCTTTCCCACTATAGGTGCTTTCCTAAGGTGTGGACCCATCTGTTTTTACCAACAAAGACCATAAACGTACTTAAAAGTGAATAATGATTTTTTTTTATAACATAAGTATATGCTGATTCTTTTAATTTATTTAATTATGTGTTTATCAGAAATTAGGCTGTTTTTGAAATAAAAAAGAATCCATATTTATAAATATTTGACTGCCAGAATCTATATTAGGAACATGAAGGGACTGACAGTGAAAAGTCTTCAGCAAAAGCAAAGAATTAGAGCAGAGCTGCTGTGGTATTTCATGCACAACTGCAATAAGTGTGCTTTTGTTAAGCTGAGACAGATGGAAACATCTAACTACGTGTGGAGCTTAGGTGTGCCTTAAGTAGAACTTGTTCAGAATCACCACTGCCCATGTTCTCCGTTGTGAACAAATGTGTCACTTGTCATTTAACCGACTCTGCTTGGTGACTCTTTTGTGGCTATACTAACACAAGTCCTGCTCCATCCACTTGCTAGCTGTATTCTGTCATAGGTTTGTAAGTCCTTTCCAGACTTGTTCGTAATTAAACGGTAAAACTTTAGTTTAGATACTCCAAAAATGCATCATTTACTTATATTCTTCTATGCAACAAGACATTTTAAAAAAGCAACTATAACCAATTGTTGACGCAACTTGACCCACCTTTTGACGCTGATTGGTCATTTGAATACTATTAGTCTCGGGACATTTAAGGCATAGCCTCAAATTTAAATACAATAGACGCGGAGCTACTGGTTTTCCTTTAAGTTATAACATTATATTTATGAACATGAATTAAAATGCTGTGTGCTTTTGTATTGCATTTTAAACTGACATGAAATTTTGGTGTGTGAGTGAGGATCATGTGCGCCTGCGCCCTGCCCGGGGTTTGTTCCTGCCTTGCGCCCTGTGTTGGCTGGGATTGGCTCCAGCAGACCCCTGTGACCCTGTAGTTAGGATATAGCGGTTTGGATAATGGATGGATGGATGATAATTGTGTGCTGTAATGAAAAGCAATCGATCATTTGGTTGATATGTTTTTAATTAAGACATGATAAACCCGAAATTAAATTAGCCAACTGGCATATGTATTACACTTCAACGTAGTCAGCACGTTGGAATTCATTTAATTTTGGCACGAATAGTTATGTTCCAGGACTCGGGAATATTGCACTTCTCGCGCTGTTTTCGTTTGATCGTTTCCTAGCAACGTGATATCTATATATAGTTCACGGCCCTGCTTTTTCATTTTAAGCAAGCATATCTTTCAGTGACTTCTTCCGTTGTCACTTTACGTATTCTCATGCCATGTCTCCAATTACCCCAGTCACTTACTATCCCAGAGAGGCATTGTCACCGCTTTCCGAACGGACGGTACCCGTTTCAGGTTTACTGAAGGGAATTTTGCTGGCTTCTGGAGTCTGTTTGGTCGGTCGCGTATGGCTCCTCAATAGGAGAAATCAAACATTAGCTGACCGCATCGCATTTGACTCCATTAAGATTCAGAATCTCATGTCCCAGCTAATGGAGAGAGATGCAGAAGTCCGCCGGCTGAAAGATGCCCTACGGATCCAGGACGTGGTATTGCACGATCGCTCCCCAGACATCAGATCAATGAAAAGAGACCAGCAGGGGCAAGAAGGCAAGAAAACAACAGGAGACGCACAAGAACAACTTCGGCTTCTGCAAGAGCAGCTGCAGATTCGGGAGGGAGAGCTCAGCGAGCAAGCGAGAGTGAACCTGGACCTTCATGAGGAGCTGCGGGTGCTCAAGGAGTATGTGGAAAGCAGAGACGCCGAGATCCTCAAACACGTCGAAGTCAACGGAGCCCTGAAAGAGCAATTGTGCAGCTTCAAAATGCACGTGAATAAACTGATGAAAGAGAAGAAGACGCTGAGTAAGGAGACGGGCATTCAGCAGGAGGAACAAGCAGATGAGGAGACTAGCTTGAAGATGCTAGACAAAGTCTTAGAGGAGTTGGGATAAGGATGCAGCATCTAGTGGACATTCCTGAACTATGTTATTTGCAAAAACACTTTGACCTCAAATTGGACAAAGAGGGAGGATGCCATCTTGGGGGAACAGGACAGACACAAATGCATAGGTGTCACCATCGTGTCCAATTTAAGGAGCATCTTTCAAGTGGAGTGCACATTAGAAATAGCAACCGGGGGAGGCTGTAGAAACAACTGGGTTGGGGGCCTTTCTTGAAATTATGGTACTCCTTAGCAACAACATGGACAATGAAGAGGTAGACTTGTGGTCAGTTCTGAGAAAACAGCAAAACTTTGGCCCCTTTTGGTGTGAAGGCACAATATCTATACATTATTATCAAGTCTGCTCAGCATGTGCACTGGAAAGAAAAGATGACAATAAAGTGCAATAAAAATATAAATATTGAGTGAGCATTGGTTCAAAGAATGTATAGCACTTAAAGTATATATCACAGAAAAAATTAAAGGGACTGTGCCAGGCAGGCGGTCCAGAGTCCTGAGTTCAAATACCATGCTGCTAGTGCAGAGTTTTGTATGTTCTGCTGTGTCCAAATTAAATTTTCTCAAGATGTCTTGTTAATCAGAAAAAATTGCAGGTTAGTAGGACATGCGATAACGAACTGACCTGACATAAGCGAGCGACTTTGGATGTGTTAATGACTGTGCCCTGATTAAGGGGCTTTGGGAAACAATTTAATGAAATTTGTGAAATATGAAAAATGTATGATATTCTTGGGTTACCTACAAACAAAGGTGCAATCTAATCTTAATTAGTATGTTATCATGTGTGTTTATTTTACTGAGGATCTAAGGCCAGGGGATTATTAGGCCAGGGCTACATGTAAAGAAAGAGTATGAGATGGGGAGGGGGGCCCAATGTACGTTTGCAGAAGACGGTACCATCCTGGGGCTCTGGGCAACTCATCCAGTGTGGTGTCACTATTATGGCCATAATGTATATGAATGTAAATAATAAATACTTATTGTTGTCTACTGAGGAGAATGTACAAGTCCAAATGATATACTGGGGCTCCAACAAAGCCTTCCCGTTCACTGAAATAATAAGTTTAAACAGAAATAACAGGCACACAATGGCACAAGAAGGAATACAAACACAGTCAGCTAATGGCAGCAGTAATAAGACTCTGAAGAGTGGTCAAGCTTCAGGATGGCACTCCATCTGGCAGGCTGGTCATACCCAAATTAGACACCACCTTCCAGAAGTACCCTGTGGACTGGAAGGGACAGAATTAGTTCTATCTAATTGGTGTTGTGGGAGAAAAAAGAAACACAAGATATTCTCCCTCATGTCCCAAGTTCCAGCCTGGAAGGTGACCCTCTGATGCATGTACAGGATAAAGAGAGAGAGAGAGAGAGCAACTATACACTTAAGTAAATATTAAACTATTTCTAATTGTTATGTAACACACACACACATATATATACTGCTCAAAAGAATTAAAGGAACACTTTTTAATCAGAGTATAGCATAAAGTCAATGAAACTTATGGGATATTAATCTGGTCAGTTAAGTAGCAGAGGGGGTTGTTAATCAGTTTCAGCTGCTGTGGTGTTAATGAAATTAACAACAGATGCACTAGAGGGGCAACAATGAGATGACCCCCAAAACAGGAATGGTTTAACAGGTGGAGGCCACTGACATTTTTCCCTCCTCATCTTTTCTGACTGTTTCTTCACTAGTTTTGCATTTGGCTACAGTCAGTGTCACTACTGGTAGCATGAGGCGATACCTGGACCCTACAGAGGTTGCACAGGTAGTCCAACTTCTCCAGGATGGCACATCAATACGTGTCATTGCCAGAAGGTTTGCTGTGTCTCCCTGCACAGTCTCAAGGGCATGGAGGAGATTCTAGGAGACAAGCAGTTACTCTAGGAGAGCTGGAGAGGGCCATAGAAGGTCCATAACCCATCAGCAGGACCAGTATCTGCTCCTTCGGGCAAGGAGGAACAGGATGAGCACTTCCAGAGCCCTACAAAATGACCTCCAGCAGGCCACTGGTGTGAATGTCTCTGACCAAACAACCAGAAAGACTTCATGAGGGTGACCCAAGGGCCCTATGTCCTCTAATGGGCCCTGAGCTCACTGCCCAGCAGCATGCAGCTCGATTGGCATTCGCCATAGAATACCAGAATTGGCAGATGCACCACTGGTGCCCTGTGCTTTTACAGATGAGAGCAGGTTCACCCTGAGCACGTGACAGAAGTGAAAGGGTCTGGAGAAGCCATGGAGAACATTATGCTGCCTGTAACATCATTCAGCATGAGCAGTTTGGTGGTGGGTTAATGATTGTCTGGGGAGGCATATCCATGGAGGGTCACACAGACCGCTACAGGCTTGACAAAGGCACCTTGGCTGCCATTAGGTATCAGGATGAAATCCTTGGACCCATTGTCAGACCCTATACTGGTACAGTGGCTCCTGGTGCACAACAATTCCTGGCCTCATGTGGTGAGAGTATGCAGGCAGTTCCTGGAGGATGAAGGAATTGATACAATTGACTGGCCACCACACTTTCCTGACCTAAATCCAATAGGACACCTCTGGGACATTATGTTTTGGTCCATCCAATGCCACCAGGTTGCACCTCAGACTGTCCAGGAGCTCAGTGATGCCCTGGTCCAGATCTGGGAGGAGATCCCCCACAACACCATCTGTCATCTCATTAGGAGCATGCACCGATGTTGTCAGGCATGTATACAAGAACACAGGGGCCATACAAAGTGCTGCGTACAATTTTGAGTTGCTGCAATTAAATTTTGGCAAAATGGACTAGCCTGCCACATAATTTTTTCACTCTGATTTTTGGGGCGTCTTTGAATTCAGGGCTCTGTAGGTTGATCATTTTCATTTCCATCAAACGATGTGGCATCCTTTCATTCCTAACACATTACCCAGTCTATATCAGTATAGATATCCAGGAGGATTTCTTTTTCCCATTGAGATCTGATGTGTTTTCAAAGTGTTCCTTTAATTTTTTCAGCAGTTTAGATTTGCTAAATTGACACAAAAGCCATAAATAAGTTAAATAATCAAAATGGTAAATCTACATTTAAAAAAAAAAAACTTTAAAATCGACCCCAAACCTTAAAAATTACTTTTTCTTCAAGTAATGATAAAAACGCGATCAGACCTTTATCAAAAAGCAGTGCCGCACAAAATACATTTTAAAATCAATTTTGGGGTTAAAGTCAATTTCTACAGGTTTTGGCAGGCGATTGGATAATTTGTAGTTCAGAGATAAATTTCATATCAGCACCTTCTGCATAATTGTTGACAAAGTTGAAACTGAGATGAAAAGGAGAGGAGAGATATACACAGAAATAGCTGATTTTCTTTTCTAAGTGATCTGTCACATGTCACTTGTCACTACTAACATTGAAAGGTATTCTAAGTACTGTGAAAAGCTGATTGATGCTTACCCAGAGGACTTCAACAGTAATTTATCAGCTAAGCTTCAGCAGTTTCATTTATATGTGCGCCATAAGTTCAGTGCAACAGAAAATGTAAAACAAGATTCAGTCATGCAGAACTTTATAAAATAATTTTAGAATATTGAGTGTGCTTTTCCAAATGTAGACATTGCCTTTCGTATATTTTTAACATTAATGGTAACAAACTGCTCAGCTGAAGCGCTCGTTTTCTCGGTTGAAATATATTAAAAATCCCCTCAGAACAACTATTCATCAAGGCAGGTTGGATGCCTTATCTCTATTATGTACAAGCAGATGTGTTACGTAAGATTGATTATGAAGATCTAATCAAGGAGTTTGCAAGGAAAAAAAGTAGGAGAAAATTATTGAGATAAAAATAAAATGAAGAATACAAAAATAAATATTATTTTCCTTCTTACAATAAGTATGTTTTGTTTAATTTCGAATTGTCGATAATAAAATAAAATTTTATTTTCTAGTTTGTTGTTTTAATATTTTCAATTACTAGTTTAAGGGGGCACCAAAATTACTTAGTGCTTATTGCATCTAAGGGTCTTAATCCGGCCCTGAATGTTATTATGTATAATTCAGCGCCTCCCACCCCAACCCCAAATCTATGACCAAGACTGCCGAAATCTGAAGGTTGAGAACATTCCGCAACATCAAACATCTGGACACTCGACTAAGACGTTATGTGAAAGGTAAAACACACCGCGGTTAATTTCACGCTGTCACTTTTGTTAATTGCATGTTGTCATTATTTTCACTGTGTCGGTTTTATTTTTCTATTTCTTTCGTTTTGTCCTTTTGAGCCACTGTAAGGGGGCTAAGTATGAAGTACGGTCGTTTTCCTCCGGCATTCTACCTTTGTGGCACATACTTATTAACAAAAATCGATTGTTTCTTCCTTGATAGCGAATGTCTTGCGCGCTCAATGACGTATTTTTGACAGTTTGTTCACGCCTGAGAATTATACTCGTAACTTTCAGAAGCGCAAACGTAATTGAGACGTGTGAAATGTATATTTGACCTAAATTATTACGAGTTATTTTTGACAGCGATCTTACTCCTTACCTCACGCAGACGGTTGTTGAGCAACCGAGAGAGAACAGCAAAAACACACGGTTATCCGCGTCTCCTCTAAGAGCTTCGTTTACATATCCAGAAAAACTGGCTCACTCCATCCATGTTTTAAATAATTCGGTGTCCTCTGCGGTAGAAAGAGGCGACAAGTGGTCAGGTATTTAAAACTGAATTCTGTAGAACTGAGCTGCACTCAAATCAGGGAACAGACGCATACCGCTTGGAGTGCTTGTGACTAAGGCTTGATTTTCCATTTATCGTGATTAGGGTCTCCAGTTATCTCACATTACTCAAAGTGGGAGAAAGCCAATATTCCCCTGAGGAGAAACAAACACAGACAATAGGTAAACATTGAAACTCCATGCAGATGGTAACCACGCAGGTTGGAATTTAAACCCACTGCCCTAAAACTGTAAGAACTGAATGATAAAATTCAACGATTCTACAAAAATGTGGAAATAATTACTTTTTTTATGTACCAGAATCCCATCTTCCAATTGAAAATTTATCCTGAACCTTTGCAGGCATGGTAAAGACCTCCAGGCATATCTCTAAACCAGCTCAATACCAATTTATTTGCAAAATAATTCAGTTAGACAGACACTTGCTTTGTGGAGCATTTTGAGATGGTGTTCTGTGAATGGCACCACAGGAGGTTCCTCATTGTGTTATCCCAGAGACCCAACATGTTGCTGATTGACCATACTAAGGCTGGATATATTTTTTTACACACTAGATCTGTGTCACTTACAGAAGGATGAATCTGCTGGTCACAGCAACAAACATGAGACCCACAATTCAAGGTGCCCACAGCAGCTGGAGGCAGCATTTACTAATGGCTGTTCTCTTGTGGGATTTGGATGTTAGATATGGAAGAGTATGGACTATGTGTACTCAACAGTGCCGCACTGCTTTCCAACAGAGATTTGGGAACTTCAGATGTCATGATGATTTGATGCATGCTCATTACCGTTGGGATTCCATTTTGTGTAGAGAATGTGTTGTGCATCTGTTTTAAATGTCGTGTGTGAACAGGCATGTACACTAACAGGGGATTGCTGCCAATAGTAGCCAGAATGATGGATAAGACATGTTTAAAAAGATGATTTGAGAATTACTTTTGACCACAGTGAAAGCAGTTTCTACTTTCAGCCTGTGTATTTGTAATCCAAAATGGTCCGTCTTTAGCTTGAAAAAATGAAACTGACCAGAGAAATTAACTCAGGGTTCTTTTATTGAGAAATGAGTGTAACCTCAATAAGTAAATAAATTCAATATTATGACCTTCAAAATTAGGAAGTGTCATCCTCCTCTTTGTCACCTTTGCAGATCCAAGGTCCACCCCATGGGGATTACTTAACCACCGATCACCGACAGCCCTAGATAAATGGCACTAGGGGTGACACTGACTGGTCAGTCCCTCCAT
This sequence comes from Polypterus senegalus, assembly GCF_016835505.1. Taxonomy (NCBI): domain Eukaryota; kingdom Metazoa; phylum Chordata; class Cladistia; order Polypteriformes; family Polypteridae; genus Polypterus; species Polypterus senegalus. The sequence continues at coordinate 128,191,602 of NC_053163.1, read as the reverse complement.
GACTCCAACCATTTCAGCAGTTGTCGGAGGAAGACCCCATAATCCCAACTGGTTCCACCTGCTGGTGGTACCCAGATAGCCTTACCTGTTCTTGACACTTTCATTTCTGACCTCAGACTCCTCAATGTCCATAACTCAAGCCACAAAACACATTAGACAATGGTGCTGACTTGGGCCAGCTTGCATATACATGGACAGAGTGACAACAAATTGCATGATTAATTACCGTACGGTACACTTTAAAGACACACATACAACAGCACTGAAGCAGGTACACAAATAGCTACAAAATTAGACAGACACTGACACATATACACGTGTGGAGACACTAACTGTGCTAACTGAGACACACAATGTGTTGTAAGACACACAGGTATAGACAAATTAATGTGTGTTCACAACAATCCACAATAAAACAAATGACTTCCATACGTTTATAAACACCACACACACCACACAGCAGCCTGCATGCAGACTAAGACAAACAAGCACACATTGTCACACACACACATATTGCAAAAGATACCTGAACATTTGAGATGAAATACATTTCATGGCCAAGCTGACCCCAAAATCCCAGACCTCCTCAAAGTCCAGACCCCACCTCACCATACACACACACATATATACATATAATAAGTGATTAGTCATCCTTCTGTTATATTGCATTGTAATCATCTAGGAATAGTATCTGTACTGAAATATGGCATTGTACACATTTATTGATTAAAAAACTGACAGTTATCCCAAAATAAAATACACATAGATGTGTGGCATGCCATGGGGTCAAGGCTGTAAGGTGTTAGGACTGCAAGGCACAGGGTTCTCAATTCAGTCCTCAGTGGAACCCACTAGAAATACAGAAATAAATGCAATGTCACCTGAAAAGTTAAATCAACCTGTTCATCCACTTTTCCATCCTTTGCAGGAACATGGATCTTATTCTTAGGGCTGTAGTGTAGGAGCTCCCCTGGATGGGACACTGAGTACACTCACAACTATCTTCAGTCACTCCTAGCAAATTAACTTAAAGCCACCGGTTCATCTAACGAACACTTTTGGGATGTGGAGGAAGACTACATGAACACGAGAAGAGATTACAACCTTCACTGTGAATGAGTCGAGAGTTAAATCCAGGTCTCTGGAGCTATGGAGGAAACCCATATGAACAGGGGTCGGAGTGTAGACAGCGACCCAATCAGGGAACTTGATCAAGGTCCAAGGAGCTGTGAGGCCATTGTGGCATTACACGATAACAACTGCTTTTGTTCTAATGCTAATTAATAAGATAGGCTTGGGACTTAAAGTACTATTAAGCTTCTTGTTGCTCTGCTTTACAATTTTGTTTGCCATTCCTTGCTAATTTTGTATTTCTTGCCAAACACTTTTAACATATATAATTTATATTAATATATTTTTAAATCCATCTTGGTGATCATAATAATAATATCCATCTAACCATCTCTAAATCCACTTAACCCAATCTAAGGTTGCAGAGACCGCAGCCTATTCCAGCAGCATCCCTTGATGGGGTGCTGGTCCCATCACTGTAACAATAAAATAAATATGAGATTAAAATAAAAAAGAATTGTGTGACACAGACAGCATATTCGTGCAGGAAATGGCATTTCCACCTCAGTGTGCTTGATCCCTTGGTACTCTGGTCTCATGCTCATCATAGTCATATACTGTGCATAAATAAATAAATGCCAACAAATAAAGAATTGGACCCTATGATGGACTGGCACCCTGTCCGAGGTTGTTTCCTGCCTCGTGTCCAGTGCTGCTAGGATAGCCTCCATCTCCCCATGACCCTGGATTAAGCAGTTTGAGAGTATTATTATTACACACAAGCTATCAGACATGCTGAGACATTTACTCTCATCAACACACTGTAAAACGCATACATACTGTACACCTACTCACACAGTTGTGTAATCACACACATCATAGATCCCTGCAAAAACAAATACAAAGACACAAGTGCTCTGAGACAATGAAACAAACTGTCATTCAAGAATCGACCCAAGGGTTTTCACTTTGACGCACAGAGACTGACATGCCGACATATAGGCACACAGAGATAGACACCTGGAAGGAGCCGGCTTCACTCGAGTATCTTCATGGCATTGATCGCTCCTTGTGGCTCAGGGGAAATGAAGGTGTTGTTGATGATCAGACAGAGCTTTCTTTAACCGGACCAAAGCAGTAAATCTTTCATCTTCTCCTCCCATTACCCTAGCAGTAGATGCTGGTGATTGGACTGATGAACTTCAAAGCCTGGCAGAGGAAGCTGCCAAGTGAAGAAAGTCAGCCAAGATATATTGCTTCGTCTCTTGTGATGCCTGTCACAACTCCACTTGCGGTATTCCAATGAGAAGTAGCAGACTATAAAGAGAAGAGAAAGATGATTCCAGTGCTAAGTTCTCCTGCGATCAATTTAGTTCAAGTCAATGTATTGTAGTGTAGCACATTACACAGACCTGTAGCACTAACACAATATGAAGTACAAATTCTCACACACATTCAGGGTCATTTTTTCTCTAGAACATTAGGACAATGTGGATGTGCATTCAGCTCAACAAAGCTCTCCAGTCCTCTCTAGTTAATTCTTACAAAATGACATGTAGTGTAGTTTTGAAAATCCCCAAAGTCCTGCTGTTAACTAATTCTCCACGTCTCCATGGTTTAAGGAGAAAAATGTAACATTTGTACAAAATGTACCCTTATTCCAACTGTTTCCTTTGTTCTTGATGAACCTAGTCTCTCTTCTTTGGACTTTTTTTCAGCGCTGCTATGTCTTTTTTGTAGCGGTAAAGTCTAACCAGTGTGTTATAAAATTTGAACATAACTTCCTTGGACTGGTACTCTACACATCAGGGCGCTATAAAACCTACCATTCTCCTAACCTTTTTACTACCTACATGTAATACTTTACATTTACTTAAATTAAATTTCATCTGCCACAAATCTGACCAGGCCTGTATACTGTCTAAGTGTATCTGTAATGATTCAGCAGATTCCAGATTACCTGCAAACTTAACAAGCTTGTTACTTATATTCCTATCCAAATCATTTATATCTCTCTATTATAGAAAACAAATCCTGGCTAGAAACAGTAGGGCGACGAGACGTGATCTTCACATTAAGATCACGGAAGACACTTAAAAGACCCACAAGACTAAAGAGATTGGCCACGGAGCGTCTCGCGGGGACCTTAAATATGAGACTTTGAGCCAAGAGTTGACCCAGGAACATCCTGAGGTGACGTAGAACATGAGATTCTTGCAAGACACGCCCTACTTACCACCAAATAAGAGCACGGGCAGCAACACACTCAGTTGTGTTTTGGCTTTGAGCATACACAGATCCAGGGCTCTCAGTGCATATAAAGTGTATAAGGACAATACGTTATAAATGAAATGTACACAACTAAGCAAAGAAGAAAGCAGCGTGGAGAAAAGAGATTAAAAAAAGTTGGAGAGACAAAAAAGAAAAAGAATAATCTAGGTGCAAATTCAGAAAATAAGGAAAGTAATTATCAGCCTGGAACAAGTGGAACTGAAAAAAAAGCACGTCCAATCCGGTCGTTGGCGCTATACACATGCAGAGCAGGTTGGAGATTATGAAAGCAGTGGAATTCGAAAGGCTCAAAAAAAAAAAACTTTGGCATAATACACATGTGGAGAAAATATGAAAGTAAGAAAATTAGAAAGTATAAAAAAAGAAAGTACAGATTGCAGGAGTGCAAACAAATGGAAATTATTACTCGAAAATGGAAAATAATCACCACGGACTAGGTGTCATTGAAACAAAAGCAGGATAAAGCGAGGTCAGAAATAAAAACAGAGTAGAAAACAAAGTAAAACGTCATAAAAAGGTTAAAAAACAAGGGGGCCAAACACATGCAGAGCAGGTTAGAGATAATGAAAACTGGAATTCAAAAGACTCAAAAAAACGTAGGTGCGAAACGCAAGATACAGAATATGAAAGCAGAAAAAAACGACAGTGTCAAAAAAAGAAAGTAAACATCACATTAGCACAAAGAAAGATAAATTATTACTCGGAGAAATAACGAAGAGACGAATAGAGATCGAATATATGGACATAGGTGAGATGTCAGAAGTATGTAAATATTGTAAGGCTTTGAAGTTTAAGTCAGAGAATTTCAAAAACGGGGTTTAACTCACATGCATTTATTGGTTACTTTGCAAAAAAAATGATTAACTGCTGATGATGTTGATCATTTTGTCTGTGCTGAAATTCCAAATAGAGAAACCTATTCTGAATTATGGTACAAAGTCATTAAACACAAGTCTCACAGACCTCATTAAAAAGATTCAGCACATTGGGACTCGAAAGATTTCAAATATTGTTTTTACAGAAGTTCTGAAATAAAAGTGAAACTAATGAAATAGCAACAATTCAAAGAAAAAAAAACTTAAAAGTGTGTATCTGGAAAAACAAACACGGGGGTTGGCGAGCAAAACGAGCAGGGGGCAAAGACCCCTAGTATATTAAAATTAATAGCAGCCCAACCTTGACCCCTGTGGAACACCACTCTTAACATCAGCCAATTCTTATAGGGATCCTTGAATCATAACCCTCTGCTTCCTGTGTCTGTGCCAATTCTGCACCCACCTACACACTTCACCCTGAACTCCGACTTCTTTTAGTTTTGTTTTTCCCCAGCCTCTCATGTGACACTTTATTAAATGCTTTCTGAAATTCAAGATAAATAATATCATATGTACTACTTTGAGCATTTCTTTTTGTTGCTTCTGCTTAGAATTCCAGCATGCTGGTAAAACATGGCCTCCTTCTTCTGAAGTCATGTTGACTGTTCAGTAAAACTCCTGTTCCTGTTCCATGTTTTGCTCAGTCTTTCCTTTAATAATTCCTTTCATTAATTTGGCTATGATGCACATTAAGCATACCCGCCTATAGTTGCTTGGACCTGCCGAGTGCACAGTGACTTCCTAAAAATATGCATCAAGGGCTTATATATAAACTCAAGGAGAAATATTATCTGGTCTTTGTAAATTGTTTGAGTGTAGACTATTTAATCTATGCGGTACTTCAACTCAACAATTTCTAAATCACTTAGTACCTCCTTAGTACCCTCTACCACTGGGAGGTAATCTAATTACTCACATGTAAAGACTTCAGAAAAAAATGCAAGCTTTGAGCATCTGCTATTTTACTGTCTGTTCTTTTTGTTTGTTAATTCCTTCACTATTCCTGATGCAATTCACCTACTCTTTGACTGTTCTTTTACTAGTAAAATACTGAAAGAATTTCTTTGGGTCATCTTTCGCCTTATCTGATATATTCATCTCCAACTTTTATATTAGGTTTGGTGCTGTTATGGCAGCATAAGGCACAATTGCAGGAGGCTGCCCAGGATGGGGAGCCTGTCCATCAAAGAACCCACCTATTCACACACAACTCCCACTAAATGGCCATTTTAGAAATGTCAATAAAAATAATTTGAGAGTGGCCAGAGAAAGACCCACACACACAAAATAAGAGCTTGCAAACACCACAAAGATTTGAAACTAGGACACATGGATTGTAAGACAGCATCACTAATCACTAAGCCACCCTATACCATTTAAATTAAACTAAATTAAAAACACAAAGAATCAGAAATATATGTCATATATATTATAGTCACTGTATATGTAGTCTATAAACATTACTTAGTTTTCACACTTTTTTGTTATAGAATCAACTGAAAACAAATTTGTGCAAAGTGGTTTAGATTAATTACCACGTAAAGCAAAAAAAAAATGATTAATCCCATAAGTATTCCAACGGCAGTGGACAGCCGGGTCCCATGCCTGGCAGGGACGCCCCTACTGCATCTGTTCCGGGGGAGCAACCATGGGCAGCTCAATACCTCCCACCTGGCGGACGGTGATTCCCCAACCTGGTGCATGGCTCCATGGGAGATGGAGTCCTACACAGCCTGGTTGGGGCTCGGATGGTCGTTAGGGGGAGCAGCATGGACTCAGCAGCCCGGCTGGATGAGTCTTCAGCCCCACCCGGAGGTGCAATTAGGACCAGGTGGTCAAGCACCTGGAACACTTCTGGTGGGCTATAAAAAGGGCCAGCCACCACCATTCAATGGCCAGAGTCGGGAGGAGGAGGACTAAGCTTCAGGAGGAGTGGTGGTAGTGGAGAGAAAAAGATTGTTTTGGTGTTGCAGGTGTGTTTTGGGACTGTGTATTGCCTGTGGGTCACGGGGAAAACGTGCGCCCATGGGTGAAGAAAAAATAAAAGTTTGTTTATTTTTATACGTGTCTCTGTGTCCATCTGTGTCAGGTCAGGTGTCTATATAGCACCTTTGTTACACAACCCTCCTTCAATATGACACACCTAAATCATCCCTGGTGCAGCTAATTGGTTTTAGAAGTCACAGAATAGACTCAATGGAAATCACCTGTCAGTAATGGGGGGTTTCCTTTCATTGCAACATAAATGGTCCAGTATCTGTAAGGTCCAGCTTGTGGTGAGTCAATATGGTGGCCTAACCTACACAATAAAGACAAAAGGAGCAGCCCAAGCAACTCCATGAAAAGGTAATTGAAAAGTACAAGTCAGAAGATGGAGACTAGAAGATATTCAAGCTGCCGTAGAGTCTACTTAAATCAGACATCAAGAAATAGAGGGAGTATGACACAGTTGTACATCTGCTTAGAGCAGCTGATCCACATAAAACTGAGTGGCCGTACAAAAAGACTAGTGTGGGAGGCCATCAGGAGACCTGTGTGAACTCTGAAGGAGTCACAGGCTAAAGTAGTAAATTGAAGAGTCTGTGTTTGTGACAACAGTTGCCTGGGTGCTTCACCAGTTACAGCTGTATGGAAGAGTGGCAGAGAAAGAGTGACTGTTAAAAAAATGCAGAGGGAGTTGCCCAAAAGGTACATGGGAGACTCTAAAGTCACTGGGAAGAAGTTTACATGGTTTGAGGAGATCAAATTTGAGTTATTTAGCCATCAGAAAAGATGCCATGTTTGACATGAGCCAAACGGTGCACACTATCAACAACACTATGGGGTTGGCAGCATCAAGCTATGGGTATGCTTCTCTGTAGTAAGCCCTGGATGGCTTTTTGAGGGTAATAAGGCAATAAAGTAAAGGGAGCTTCTAGAGGAAAACCAGATGACACCCGCACTCGAGAAGAAGATTTGTTTTCCAACAAGACAACAACTCCAAGCTATAAATCCAAAACTACAGAGGAATGGCTTCAAAACGATGATGTTAATATCCTGAATTGCTTCAGAAATGTGGTAAAGCAGAATTGGTAAAAATGTCAGTGCAAAGCTGACAGAGACCTGACCACATTCTAGCAGCTGAGACCCAGAAGATGGCCCGAAGTATGGCATAAAGCATTTGGCCCACTATACACTCTTAAAAATTAAGGTTTCAAAGTGATTCTTCAGAGTGATGCAATAGGGGAACCTTTTTAGGTCCCCAGATGAACCGTTTACATAGATCCAAAAATAATCTTTTTTTTAAATGTTTGAAGAGTAACCACGAACTAATCACAGATTTGTGAAACATACCAGTGGGTTCCTGCATACAATAACAAAGGCTATTTTCAGGTTGTCTTGATCTGTTCGTATCCTATAGGTATCCTACTGTACATTAAGAATTATGTTTTGTCCCCAGATTTAGAACTGTTTAAAACCCAGTGAACTATTTTCAAATGTCATTGAAGAAGTCAGTCATCATTCATCCCGCTATATCCTAACACAGGGTCACAGGATCCAATCCCAGTCAACACAGGGCGCAAGGCAGGAACAAATCCCGGGCAGGGCGCCAGCCCACCGCAGGACACACACACACATCGGACAATTTAGGATCGCCAATGGGAGGAAACCCACTCAGACACGGAGAGAACATGCAAACTCTATGCAGGGAGGACCCGGGAAGTGAACCCAGGTCTCCTTACTGCGAGGCAGCTGCGCTACCACTGTGCCACTGTGCCACCATGCCGCCCCATTGATGAAGTATTCCACCCAAATATATTTTTTATATGATACCTACCCCATGCGGTTTTTAGCGATGGCTAATTAAAAAAATAATTTTGTTGTTTTAGTGGAGAATTGAGATAACGTTTCTGAAACTACAAACAAAATCAGAAACATCGCACTTTTAAACTGAAGACAGGACTCTAGAATTAGGGGGAAGGTAGGTCTCCAATTCAAAAGTGTGACTCTGTGCGAAAAGGCTTTCGGTTTGTGGAGTACTTTCATTTTCCAGGGGTACGTATTTACCAACATTTTATAAAAGACTGGATGATTTGACATTTGGATTTTGTAACTTGAGAAATGGAAATTTTTTTCCTTAAAAGACTTTGATATTATTTGCTGTTATCCGACACTAGTCACCATAGGCTTCCATTCTATCAGAAACATTATCTTCATTCTTCACTTTTTGTTGGTAATCAAAACAAGCAATCTAAAAATGTGATTTTTGAGTGGAGTATTTCTTGACGTGCTGTTATTTCTAAGAGTGCATGTCTTTTCTATTTGTGTTTTCTTCTGCGATGAAACAAAAATAATGTTAAAGGTTATACGTTTACTGTTTTTAGCTCTACATCAGTTATTCTGAAGTTCAGTCCTGGGGGTCACCTGCAGATTATTGTCCGAGCAAATTTTAAATTTAATTGAACTTTTCTGTCTTCGGTTATTTTCTTTCTATTTTATTGTTTTGGCGTCAATTTTTAAAAAATGACAAAAGTGGGTTTGCTCAATTTAAATAGACATTTCGCAAGCATTTATATATGTAAACTTACAATAACTTAGTTTTTGAAATATTTTGGATTTAAAGGTTTTCATCGTCACCGTCATCATCATCGTCACTTCATTTCTATTTTTCTAGGGGGTGTTGAAATGTAGGCCATTTTTTACTACTGACTTCGCTAATGGGCCAGACTCAGAAGTTACTGCAGTCTTTCAGCATTCGGTGATGTTTGTCCTTGTGTCTGCTCCCTGTTAATTGCATTAGGATACTAAATGGCCTAAAGTCCAAAGGAAAATTAATAGGAAAAGAAAAAACGAGAGTTAAAGTGGTGGAAAAGCCATTTCTACATTTCTTATATATGCATATCTGGCTCTACTGTAATTTTTGTGAAAGCAGAACAAGCGGAGAAGAAATCTTGTCAAGTACTGCGGACTCGAGATCCGTCACTAGTTTTACCGGTCACTTACTTTTGTCCGATTGTCTTTCCTCGCACTAAATGTGAAATCCCCTCGAATTCAGTCTGAGCCTCCCTCTCCATTAATTCTTGTTCCACTCTTTATTATTCCAGTTGTTAATTTCCCCGTCTTTCATCCATACCTCATCGTCAAAGAAGAATATCTCCTCTGGCATTTCCCGTTTTATTCGCGTATAACCATCGATTTCGGCATCTCCTATCCACACTTCCTCTTCGATCCTGCGAATTTTCTCCTGGAGTTTCCTGATCATGTTTCCATTTTCACGAATCTCGTTGTCTCGTCTTTGGTCCTGCTCCATGAGCAATCTGATCTCCGCCGCGCGCTCATGTAGGGAGTTCGCTTGAATTCGCAGCGCTTCTCTCAATTCGGACACTTCGGCATTTTTATCTTTTAGTTGACTAGCCAAGTGGTGCATCTTATCGGTGTCATTCGTGATGCGTTCGGCAAGTTCTTTGTTGCTCCGACTGAGGTTCCACAGGCGACCTGCCATGCAGACACCAGAAGCAACCAGCAGCAATTTTACCACTCCGGAAACCGGGAATGGGCGTTCTGGAAGGAATGAACTTTGGGGCAACAGCTGCTCTTGTGCTCCTGTGCAGGAGGCGACAGGCGGAAAAAAATTAATCGCAGAGCGGCAAAACCCAGGCATCGTGCGAATGACACTGAAGCACCTGAAAGTCACACAGACAGACCCGTCAAGAGTGAAGGGCGGCAGAATCGAAACCGGTTTATAAGCTCAAGCTGTTCAGTTGCCATGGAACCACAGAATTAAGACACCGCGAGGAGTGCACAATTCAACCTGAAGACAGTCGCACATTTAATATAAATGAGGCTTTATCTCTTTGGAGCGGCACAGCAATAGTAGCGATGCTGCCTCACAATAACGAGAAAGCCGTTCAAATATGGTTGACTCCTGTGTGAATCTTGCATGTTTTCACCGTGTGCCTGGGCTTCCTGCGGGTTCTCCGGCTTCTTTCCACAATCCAAAGACAAGCAGGTGATTGGCGATGCTAAGTTGAGTGTTCACCCTAATTTGGGCGCCCTGTCCAGGGATTGCTGTAGCTTTGCACCTAATGCTTGGTGGTTGCTTGGTGGGATGGGCACCCGGTTTCCTTTGACACTGCAGAAAAAAGACGAGGTTATGCTGCAATTTTAATCCTAGGTGTAAACAATAGTTGTAACTGTCAATCTGTTACTTGAGGTTGAGTACAGCACAGAATTTCATATACCAAGTAGCATAGAGATCAGATAACATACTGTAGGCAATAAACACTGGCATACATGTCTAAGCATGAGATGTGATTAATGGAGGACAGGGACAGTGCTGACCTGAGCAATAAGGCTTTGTGGCCAGCTCCTCTAAAACTAAAAAAATCTAATGGATCTATGTCACCACCTCCCTGGGTGATATGCCCGCTGGTGGCTCCTGCACCTATACCACCCAACTAAACTCCTGCCAACAACACTGGAGGACACGTTGTTTTAAAAGTTTTGTTCCTGAAATTTATCTTGGTGGTTATCACAGACAGCTTAATGCTGAAAACAAATTGACAGCATTACATGAGAATTTGGAGAAACATAAAACAAACATTCATTAAATTTAGTGTTTAGTCACTTAATGATGCTGACACAATGCATTAGTCCAATTGAGTTCAAACTGTTTTAAATGCTGTTTTTTTGTTTCTACTCAGCAGCTGACGCTTCTCATTTCAGTGTTCTTCAACATCTGGCAGCACTGATATCCTCAAAGTTTAAGAGTGTACGCTCAGTGCTGCATTCAGATGACCACGCAACTCTTTGTATAGCCTTGCAGTCCTGTTCCCCAACCAGGCGGTGATGCTTCCTGTGTGGCTGTGGCTGTGTAGAACTTCATCAGTAATTGGGAGGGCAGCCTAAAATCCCTGAGGTGTTTGAGGTGGTAAAGAAGAGGAAAACATGCAAACTCTACATCTGCGAAACAAAACCAAGTCTCCAAAGTGAGAGGCAGCTGCAGATACCACTGCGTCTCCTATATTAAAAATGTGTCATTTCAGATTGGTCGTAGGTCTTCTTCAGTTTGATCAGTGCTATCTCACCGTAAACATGACCAGCCTGATTTGTGTTCTTCCTGAAGGGGAGTCTGTGCTGCATCTCTTTGTTTGCTGCATGCATTCATTTCAAACTGATTCTGCGCTGACTTGCAAAGTTTTGATTTTAAGAACTTAAAGATAAGTTTTAAAAATGTTTTTTTTTATTCCATTCTGTAAGATAAAGCTTAAGAAAAATAATATTTTCCCCTACAATTTTTATTTTGGGTAAAGTTCATATTCATAAATCAAAAGGTCCAAGTATATTCCCAAATTCAGCATCTATGATGTGGATTTAAAACATTGTCTAAAATCTAACAGGTTTGAAAAATACAGGAACACAGAAAACTTAAAATATAATTTGGTTACATAAATGCAATTGCCTCGCAGTAAGGTGACCAGGGTTTGCATCCCAGATCCTCCCTGCCTGGACCTTAGATGTTCTCCCCATGTCCAAGTTTCCTCCCATTGTCCAAAGACATACAGGTTAGGTGAACTGGCAACACTACATTGACCTTTAGTGTGTGTTTGGGGTGTGTGTGTTCACCCTGTGATGGACTGGCGCCCAGTCCAGGGTTTGTTCCTGCCTTGCACCCTATGCTAGCTGGGATGGGCTCCAGCACCAGGTCTAGATTAGGCGGGTTAGAAAATTACATGGTTACATAAATGTTTAATTTGTTACTTCTGGATGTAATTAATGTGGGTTCTGTATTTGAGAGAGACTTATATTTGTATTAGTTCTCCTTTGTTAGAATGTTTATTTAAAGCTTCAGAAAATTCCTTTTAATTAACAAAAAATAATTTGTTGCAAGAATAGTAACATTATACCATGATATCCTTTTAATATCTTAACCTAATCAACGACGATAGGGCAACACCTAACACAGGTCTAAACACACGACTATAGAAGATCACCAAATTAGCATAAGCCGCCCAAATTTGGGGTGTTTGTAAGAAAAGTAACAGAAGTACATAATAAATAAGAATAGTTGTGTCATGTATTTGGAATATTAAAATGTGTGTTTCAATTTAAATATTTATAAGTCAAAATAGTCTCAATTATAATAGAATTTTGTTATTTTTATCTTTTGATACACTCGTAGCGGTTCTTTAATGGCACCCTTGGTTGACATCAGCCATTTACTTCTGAGATGGGTTCTTTGCATATTCATTTGGTTCTTTTGGTTTTAAAAAGGTTCCTAACATGTGGATAAAACATAAATAAATGTCTAGTATAGGCTGCCTAGCAGGATGCAAACAGGTCAAGCAAACCTGAACTTAGCCTGCATTACTTTATGCAGCAACAATCGTTTTAATGTCATAAAGTCATTGGTGTTTCACAAATGTGTTGTCATCTATTCATGGTTATTTGTGTAACCTGCTAAAGATTAACAAAGCTTCTTGGAATCTTCATGGGTATGTTTTTTTGAAAAACCAAAAATGGTTAATTTATGTTATTTATGGCATCGCTCCGAAGAACCACTTTTCCACCTTTACGTTTAATAGTTTTGAGGGCTAGATCCTCAAAAATAAAAAAATAACATCATATTCATAATCACGCTGACCTTGAAATAGTCTAAACAGTACCCCAAATACTTACATTTGATACATGCCATAACCTTCTTGGAGTGGGTCTTAGAGGGCTAGAACCACCAGTAAAGAATCAGGTATTATACATAGTCATATGAAAAAGTTTGGGAACCCCTCTTAATTCTTTGGATTTTTATGTATCATTGGCTGAGCTTTCAAAGTAGCAACTTCCTTTTAATATATGACATGCCTTATGGAAACAGTAGTATTTCAGCAGTGACATTAAATGTATTGGATTAACAGTTTATTGGATTAACAGAAAATATGCAATATGCATCATAACAAAATTAGACAGGTGCATAAATGTGGGCACCCCAGCAGAGAAATTACTTCAATACTTAGTTGAGCCGCCTTTTGTAAATATAGACGCCTCCTATAGCCTTTGATGAGTGTCTGGATTCTGGAGGGAGGTATTTTGGACCATTCTTCCATACAAAATCTCTCCAGTTCAGTTAAATTTGATGGCTGCCAAGCATGGACAGCCTGGTTTAAATCACCCCATAGATTTTCAATGATATTCAAGTCAGGGGACTGTGACGGCCATTCCAGAATATTGTTCTTCTCCCTCTGCATGAATGCCTTTGTAGATTTGTAGTGTTTTGGGTCATTGTCTAGTTGGAATGTCCAACCCCTGCGTAATTTCAACTTTGTGACAGATGCTTGAACATTATCCTGAAGAATTTGTTGATATTGGGTTGAATTCATCCGACCCTAAACTTTAACAAGGGCCCCGGTCCCTGAACTAGCTACACAGCCCCACAGCATGATGGAACCTCCACCAAATTTGACAGTAGGTGGCAGGTGTTTTTCTTGGAATGTGATGTTCTTCCTACGCCATGCAAAGCGCTGTTTGTTATGACCAAATAATTCATTTTTTGTCTCATCAGTCCAAAGCACTTTGTTCCAAAATGAATCTGGTTTGTCTAAATGAGCATTTGCATACAACAAGCAACTCTGTTTGTGGTGTGAGTGCAGAAAGGGCTTCTTTCTCATCACCCTGCCATACAGATGTTCTTTGTGCAAATTGTGCTGAATTGTAGAACGATGTACAGATACACCATCTGCAGCTAGATGTTCTTGCAGGCCTTTGGAGGTGATCTGTGGGTTGTCTGTAACTTTTCTCACAATCATATGCCGCTCCTGTATTTTTCTTGGCCTGCCAGACCTGCTGGGTTTAACAGCAACTGTGCCTGTGGCCTTCCATTTCCCAATTACATTCCTTACAGTTGAAACTGACAGTTTAAACCTCCGAGATAGATTTTTGTAGCCTTCCCCTAAACCATGATACTGAACAATCTTTGTTTTCAGATCTTTTGAGAGTTGCTTTGAGGACCCCATGCTGTCACTCTTCAGAGGAGAGTTTAAGGGAAGCAAAACTTGCAATTGACCACCTTAAATACGTTTTCTCATCATTGGACACACCTGTCAATGAAGTTCAAGGCTTAACGAGCTAATCCAACCAATTTGGTATTGGCAAATAATAAGTATTGAGCAGTGACATGCATTCAAATCAGCAAAATTACAAGGGGACCCACATTTTTGCACAGCCAGTTTTTCATATTTGATTTAATTTCATACAACTAAATACTGCTTCACTTAAAAATCTTTTTTCGGAAAACACCCCAGTACTCAGATGTTCCTAGGAAATGAAAGACATACCACGGTTATCTTTTTTGTTGAAAGTAGAGGAAATTATTATGCAGGCTGAGAGGGGTTCCTAAAATTTTTCATATGACTGTATTATCAAATTCATGATCAGCAACCTCGAAATAGCATACAACAACACACCGCCTGCGCTTGTATTATCCATCCCCATTTTTTCAGTTTTGTGCAGTGACATAGCCTACATTTGACCACTCGTATCCCATTAGGGGGTGAACCCCAGGGGTCGGCTGACGTGACACGCACAGCTTCGAATCATCCAGATCATTTTTACTAAAGACATCCAATGGTTTACTTCTTATCATAAGGATACTATTTCCTGCAAAACTTTACAGAAGGCTCATTTTATGACGCGGCCCCTGCCCCAACTCCACCATCACTGTGGACACTTTGCAGCAGTGTGGCGTAGTGGTTAAGGCTTTGGATTTCCGAAACCGTAAGGTCAAATCCTGCTACTGACACTGCATGACCAAGAAAAGAAATGCGTTTTCCAAATGTTGTATGTCGTATTGGATAAAGACGTCAGCCAAGTAAGTACACATACGCACAGTTATTACATCACTTAGTTGATCAGACATCACAAATAAAATTTAGCAGGTTTCGGTTCCAAATCAACAAAATCTGTCACTATTAACACATAGACACGGCGTGAATTTAATCCGGGGACCGGCGCTGTATTAAGGCTTTGTAACGACAAACACGAACATTTAGAATGAGAGAGTCGACTTGTACTTATTACCTAACAATATTCGGCTTGATTAGGAGTAAATATTTTATCTCAAGAGACGGCCACCCACTCTCCATATCTCGCGTTTTTCCACTCCTCGCAGAATATTCTTGGCAACAGTGAGGTTTATTAACTCCAGGGTTTGCCTTCAGTTCCGCACTCAAGGCAAATCTTCTTCTGCAGGCGGTAGAATTAGGAGGCGACACAAGTGTTTCATCTTGGTTCGTAGCTGACCGACTAGATTCCCCCCAGTGTGTCTAGTGCAGTAAAATGTTCGACTTTCTCAGCGACGGTTTCAGATTTCTGGCTCCGCTCGCCTCCTGCGCCGGTTTGCCAGAGCGAACCCTGATGGATCCCTCGCCACACTCGAGCCTTACTGCGCTACGCGGATCTACAGCGTTAAAGGTGCTGCTCTTGGCAGGTGGAGCATTCGTAGCAAGTCGTCAGTGGAAACTCAACAAAAGTTACCGAGAGCTGACCGAGCGTGTCTCCACCGACTCCAGCAAGATGCGGAGAATACTGTGCCTGCTGCGAGAAAAGGAGGACGAGGTAGACAGCCTGAAAATGCTCCTACGTGAGAGTGAAGTGGCTCTGCGAGAGCGTCCCAGGCAAGAACTGCTAATTGAAGAGTTGCGGAAACGAGGAAACCTCTGCGAAAAGTGGGGCGCCGGCTGCGAGCTGCGCGGTGAGATCGGCGCACTGAGGGAGCAGTTACGCGACTACGCGAGGGACAAAGAAGCATTCTCTTCCAGAATGAATCACTTGGAAAACGAGAAGCAGAAAGTGCAGACGGAGGTGTGCGAAATGCGTGAAAAGCTGCGCACCCAAGACGAAGTCTTCGAAGAGCGCGCCGCCGAAATCACACAGATCAAACGCCGCGCCCGACGGAGAGACGAACATATCGCCAAGTTCATGGAGGCGATGCGCAATATGGAACGACAGATACGTTCAATCCAACAGCAGATGTGGGAGTGCCTGAGGGAGAAAGAGGCTCTCCGCGCCGAACTCGAAAACTTCAAACGACAAAAGTTGGCGGAGGAGCAAGTGCGGCAGAAGGTACTCCTCGAGGTAGTGCAAGAGGTCTTGAAGGGCAGAGGCATGGGCATCATCAAGGGCAATGTAAGTTACGAATGTCTAGACTTTTGTGCCAAAGGCAGCTCGTTCTCGATAAGAGCTTTCGATTTAGCCTAAACGGGTAGTCTATTCATGCTTCTTGTTCACTGGGAACATGAATGTGTTGTGGGCATCTTGCTGGAGCACCCCTTCCATGTAGCCATGTTATGATCATTTACATGGCAGAACTGAAGTATTGGCACTACTGCGCCATGGATAGCCATTGCTTACTGGTACTCACTTTTATTGTCCCTAAATCCTACATCCTTGCTACATTTGTTCTACTCTGGCCCTCCATCCTTGATATTTGTTGTCCAAATCATAGATGTGGTGTTTGTTAGGGTTACTAGAGTTTATTAAGGTGCCTTGTCTTTTGTGTTATTCTTGGTATTCTGAAAATTTATACCAAGCTGTAATCATTCTAGGCAGGCAGCGTGGCATAGTGGTTAAGGCATTGGATGTCAGACCATGAAGTTGTGTGGTCAAATCCTACCACTGATGATGTGCAACCTTGAGAAAGTCACTTCACCCGCCTATACTCCAAATTGAAAAACTGAAGAAACATAACCAATTGTATCTCAAATGTTGTTATTCACTTTAGATAAAAGCATTGTCTGAAACTTATGGTGGGCTGATGCCCTGCCCAGAGTTTGTTTCCTGCCTTGTGTTGGCTGGGATTGGCTCCCCGTGACCCTGTAGTTAGGATATAGCGGGTTGGATAATGGATGGAAATATGAAACTAACTTGTTCAAATATCAATAAAATTTAGGAAAGAAATATATATGTTCATTTGACAAGGTCAACTTCTGTTAATTCCACATTTGTATTTATTTGACTAATAACAGGATGGGAGACCCTAATTGAAAGGCCAGACATAATATGAGCTGGAGCACATATTAATATTTAGAAATGAGACATTCCCACAATTTTGACAATTTTCATGCACTGTATGGTTTTATAAATTGGTGCCTTTGGGAACTCAGACTTTTTGCTAGAAACCCAAAAGATGGTCTTGTAATACATGCAGTCTACTCCCTGAGCCAAATAATTGAACATTAGAGTTCACTCAAGTAAACACCTTTTGGTGTTCCTCTTTGAAATGAGTGGAATTTGAAACTCTGTAGGTCTGAACTCTAATTGCCTGAGTCTACAATAGTAGGGTGTTGTACCATGTTAGCCATTATGGATGCAATGAGAAGTCAAGCAAAGTGACACCTTTTATTAGCTAACTGAACCGATTTCAATATGCAATTTTTTGAGGCAAATGAGATTACAGGAGGTTGCTATGAAGGTTACAACCTGGTGCTTGAAGAAGGGGTCCAAGAGTCTACAAGATAGCATTATCAGCTGTCCCAAACCAGTCCATTGATGTTAACGTAACAAAACATACTTTGTGCATGGTTGCATGAATCTGCAAGAGCACAATGGTGTGTGTGTTTCGGGGGTGGTATTTATTCAGTTTTAGTAAATTTCATATCTTACTAATTCCTGAAGACATTTTGTGCACAAGGTCATTGTTGAATGAGACATATTACCTGCATTGTGAGGGCGTGTCAATTAAGGCACTATGGCCATGATCTAGCTCACAGGACCTGAGTGGCTGCACCAGGCCAAGAAAATGCCCATGTAACACCTGGCTATGGCAGATAGAGGGTCATTTCCGGAGGGTAGAACTGGACCACGTGCCTGCCTGAGGGGTTGCCAACCAGAATCCTGAGCTGTTTCATTTCACTGATCTGATCCGAGTTCTTGTTGTATCCCCCACAAGCTGCAAGACTCAAGTTATTTTAACATTAGGCCGAGATTACCAAAGAACAAAGAAATGCTGCTTTAAAATGTCCCCAGACCACCAAAGAGATAGGATATTCTTTTATTATGACATTTGTGGTCGATCAAAGCTCGAGCCAGCACTGCTGCCATTCAATTCAAATTTATCAGCTGTCATAACCAGTGTATAAATACAGACAAGGAATAAAATATTTTATTCTAAAGAAAAATGAAACACAATAAAAATAATTTTTACTCTCTTGGCAAATTATTAGGAACTATTGTACACCACTTTATCAATCATGTGGCATAAAATCACATAGATACAGACAAGGAACTTGGAGTCAGATGGGCTGGTTTGATTTTTTCTGTAACTGCTGATCTTCTTGGAATTTCACACAGAACAGTCTCTAGACTCTAGTTTACAGAATGGTGCAAAAACACAAAACAGCCAGGGAGTGGCAATTCTGAGGTTGCTCAATTTGCTGAGATATCAGTGGGGAATGGCCAGACTGTTTCAGACTGGCAGAAAGTCTACTGTAACTCCTATAACCACTTTGTATAACTGTAGTGAGCAGAAAAGCATCACAGAATGTTCAAAATTTCGATCCTGGAGGGAAATTTGCTATAACAGCAAAAGACCATGCTGGATTCCACTCCTGTCAGCCAAGAACAGAAAGCTGAGGCTGCAGAGGGCTTACCAAAACTGGTTGATTAAAGACGGGATAAAAGAAGACTGATCTGAGGAATCTCAATTTTTGCTGAGGTGTACAGATGGTAGGGTCAGAATTTGATACCAACAGCCTGAGTCCATACACTCTTGTAGGTCAACAGTCCAGGCTAGTGGTGTGGTGTAATGGTGTGGGCAATGTTTTCTTGGGAAACTTTGGGCCCAACATACCAATCAGTCATTGTTTTAATGCCACTGCATACCTGAGTAGGTGAATCCCTTCTTGGCCACAATTTACCCATCTTATAATTATTATTTCCAGCATGATAATGCGCCATGTCACAAAACTAAAGTCGTATCAAACTGATTTCATGAGCATAATAAGTTCAATGTTCTCACCAGATCTAAATCCAATGGAACATGAAGAAAACGGGCTGTTTTGAGAGCAAAAGGAAGCTCTACCCAGTGTTAGCATAGTGTTCCTCATAATTTTCTAAGTGAGTATATTTGTCAGCTGTCAACAGTATAAACAAGGAAGCAATATTCATGATATACTGTAGATCAAGGAAATAATTAACTTTTTAAAGTATCATGCTATGGAGGAAAACTACAATAATCACAAGATAAACCAGCATGGGCAAAGGAAGAACAAGACAATACCATACAGAGAGTGACAGAGCCAGAAATCAAATTCAGCCCTCTTCAATTCCCTCATCACATTATGAAACAAACACTTTACTACTGAATTCCTTCTATTAGCCTCTTCAAGTTCATAATATGTAGACTGTACATTGAAATTTGTAGTTGAATGTCTCACACAGACTAGTGACAGTAATACAGTGCTAACAAAAAGATCAAGAATATAGTAATCCTTCCTCGATTGCGGTGGTTGCGTTCCAGAACCCCCCACGATAGGTGAAAATCCACGAAGTAGAAACCATATGTTTGTATGGTTATTTTTATATATTTTAAGCCCTTATAAACTCTCCCACACTGTTAACATTATTAGAGCCCTCTAGACATGAAATAACACCCTTTAGTCAAAAGTTTAAACTGTGCTCCATAACAAGACAGAGATGACAGTTCTTTTTCACAATTAAAAGAATGCAAACATATCTTCTCTTCAAAGGAGCGCCGTCAGGAGCAGAGAATATCAGAGGGAGAGCAAGATAAAAGCAAACAATCAAAAAATCAATACGTGCTTTTAAGTATGCCGAAGCACCGCGATAAAGCAGCATTTTGTAGAGGAGCGTCCGTATCCTCTAGGCAAACAGCCCCTCTGCTCACACCCCCTCCGTCAGGCGCAGAGAATGTCAGAGAGGGTGAGAGAGTGAGAAAAGCAAACAATCCAGCACCGCGTGGGAAGCATATCGTATATCATTGAGGAGTTTTAGTTAATATGTAATAAATGCTCTGATTGGGTAGCTTCTAAGCCATCCGCCAATAGCGTCCCTTGTATGAAATCAACTGGGCAAACAAACTGAAGAAGCATGTAACATAAATTAAAAGACCCATTGTCCGCAGAAATCCACGAACCAACGAAAAATCCGTGATATATATTTTGATATGCTTACATTTAAAATCCGCGATAGAGTTGAGCCGCGAAAGTTGAAGCGCGATATAGCGAGGGATTACTGTATAACACCATGCATTAAGCACAACATCATACAATAATGCAAGAAATAGTCATGCTTTTGAGTGATCATTAAGCAGTTTTATAATTCGAGGATGAAAACTGTCCCTGAGTCTACCAGTGGGTGTTTAATCATCCTGTACCACTTCTCAGAATAGAGGAAGAAAATATTGAGTGTGCAGGAGGGTGTCTTTAATAATCCTGTTTGCCTTTCCAAAGCATACCTCTGTTACCGCCCTTCTGTCCAGAATGTATGTGTGCCACTAATGTTTGAGCCAGCTTTACCACCATTTTCGTATAGTTTGCAGTCCTGAGCTGAGCAGATGCCTTCACATGATGTTATACAGTCAGTGCAGATGATCTCCACTGTGCAGCTTGTAGAAGTTGATGAGTGTAGATGAAGAACTTAGGGCTTGATATAGATATCTGAGAAACTTTAGGTACTGGTGATCCATCTTGGTGATAGCTAACATGTGTGGAGTCCACTTCAGATCATCTGTTATGGTCAATCTAAGAAATTTAGAGTTGTTGACCCCCTCATCTCGGCAATCTCTCTAGATATAATGTGATCAGCCTCCTTCTTCCTTCAGTTTATGATCAGCTGCTTGGTCTTTCTGACATTAAGTGAGAGATGTTGACCTAGCCCACTGAATCAGCAGGCAGACCTCTTCCCTGTAAGTTGTCACATCATTGCTCGTCATCAGATGTTGTTACATGTAAATTTAATTATAACATTGGAGCTGTGTTTGACCATACCACCAAAGGTGAACAAGAAGTACAGCAAGGGCTCTGCAGACTACCCTTGTGGGAGCCCACATTAATAGTCAATGTGGAGGAAGTAAGGCTTCAAATCTGTAGATGCCAAAATTTGTTGGTTGGAAAGTCCAAAATCTAGTTGCAGAGGATTGTTAAGTCCTAAATTGAGGTGTCTGATGATCAGCTTTGCTGGTACAACAGTGTTGAATGCTGAGCTGTAATCTATAATAAGCAGGACTCTGCCAAAGTAATTTTTATTACCCCAATGTACTATGGCATCATCTGTAGACTGGTTATGATAATATGAGGTCCAAACCATATTGAGTTTAACTTTAATATGTCCCATTCACTCATCATGACAGTGGGAGTGAGGTCCAGCACTATAGTCGCAGAGACAGCCCACTTTTGTTTTCTTTGACATAGGAATTATTGCTGTTCAGCATAGATTCCATGATACTGTCCTTTGTTCAACATATAACATTGGCAATATGAGACCTAACATGACTGCAACATCTGCTGTTTGACAAAAAAAAAGAAAAAATCTGCCTTTTTTTCAGAACAAGGATTGTCAGATTCAGCAGGAAGACAAGGAAGAAGAACAGTCTGGGGAATTATCAAAAATGAGATTTGACCCAGGTTGGTGGTTTCACATATCTGCATCACAAAGAAGAATTTAGCAGTTTCCTGCTGGAGTTGGTTGTTTATTTTTTCTTCAAATATTTATATGTTAAAATTATGACTAAACTGCCAAAGTAGATGACGAGTACGTTTCAGTTTACATTTATTAATTTATTCACTCCCTAGTTTTCTACTAATTTCAAGTGTGTAGTACAGCTGTTACCATATTTTCTTGAAGTTGATCTCCAGTAGATTAAAGTGGTTGAGGACACACAGTGAGTCAAATGTTGATTTCCCTGGCAGCATCAGGGTTTACAATCAAATATCATAGATGTATTTCCTCCTTCATCAATATGGGATGCTGTAGAGTCGACCTCATAGCCTCTACAAATGTTAGTGCAGACCAGTTAGATTAGGAAGAGGGGTTTAATAAAAATAACATACAAATTAATGGAAAAAATGGAAGGATTAACTCACATAAAACAATGTTTAAATAAAGAAAACTGTGCGTTTAGGGCCTTGCTATAAATTATTCTGCTCACTGTCAGAAAATCCTCATAAAATTCTCCTTTCTACTCTCTTATGTTCCGCTTTCATAGCAATACTGACCTTCTCTTTCTTCACACAAGGTGAGGCCTTGTCTTTGCTTCACCCCCGAGTCCATACTTACCTGACTAAGAAGTTATTTCCATGGTTGGATCTATCATCAGGGTGTTTTGGTCATGTGTCTAAGGGCCTTTTCAACAATATCCCACTCAATGACATGATGGAGTTTTTCAAAGATGAAATGAGCAAAGGGACAAAGGGCCAGTGAAACAATGGAGTCTTGCTTTAAAATCAAGAGTGAGAAATGAGGCAGTGCATTTTAAAAGGCATGGTGTTGTTGCGCCGCATTGTTAACAGTATAATCAACTCTCTGTTAAGGAGCTAAGTCACTCAGAGGCTTGTGGAGGTCTTAATCCAGCCATGTTTATGGCCCTTATAAAGTCAGTTCCAGGGGGCCAAAATGTTGCTACCTCCAGGCTCATTTAAATCAAAAAGAAAGTACAAACTCAAAATCAGTTTTGTACCTTCAGATACTCCTGAAAATCACTGGGTAGGTGTCTCGAGGACTGAGTAAGCCTGACCATTAAAACTCAAGAAACAGGCTTATTTCCAGCAAAACAATAAAATAAGCAAATATACTAGAAGAAACCATAGACCAGAGACTGAGAGATAACAGCAGCTTACTAGGTGGCACTTTGGGTCGCTCAAATTATCAAAGACTGTCCGTCCCCAATTTCTAAGTATGTCATCAGAAATGGTCTGAGGTAATATAGCACTTTTAATACATCGATCACCTGACAATGCAACATAGCAGCCAGGAAATTGTATACCTGCCAGTTTGTATTAGCATAGACTTCTGCCCCTTTTCTATCATAGTGCCTTGTTTATGTGAATTTCATTTTGATGTGACACTGCTGCCTGCTGTAAAATGGACAAGAAGAAAATATTGCATCTTAAGATAAGTTATTATATTTAGATTTTATTCTTCTTTTAGAATATATTAATGTGTATGGAAAGTATGAAGTTGGCCACTTGTTGGGGAAAGGTGGTTTTGCCGAGGTGAGAGTTGCACGAAGGAGAGGAGACAACATACCTGTAAGTTGACTCTGTCTAGTCAGATGTTATTTCTCTACTTAACAATGAGTGGCACACTGTTGATTCTCTAAATGGATGGCTTTGTATCAAACTGGGGTAGGCAGAGAGCATAATGCTCCAAACAGAAGAGGAGACACAATACAGAAAGAAGGATGCAGCAATAATAATGGTTATTTCAATCCAGAAAATGTAAATTACAAATTAAATCTGGGGGGAGCAATGGTTTGCATTGCTGGTTTGCACCTACATTTATTAGGCACAAGAGTCTTTATGTCTTAAGAAAAAAATCTAACTTTCATCTAAATCTAACTTAAGAACTGTTAAAGAAAGCCAGAAACTGTGATTCACATCCTGGTTATTGCATTGTGCAGGCTGAGGGTTTTTAAGTCTCTAAGCACACAGCAAAGGCACTTTGTGACATTTGCCACAAAAGGGATTTAGAGCCAGGGTTGGATTAAGGCCAGTTAATGTCATAAGCACAGACCACCAGTGGTGCTCTCCTTGGTCTTTCAAGACATTACAACTCTGCAAGTGCTGAAGGAGAAAATAAGAAAGTAAAAATTCTCTTTTCCCCTAAACCAGATCCTACTACTACAGTATATTAAATATAAAGTTTTCTTTTTTTATTTTTTAGCACTAAGCAGTATATATTTACTTATAACAAGAGCAACAGAAAAAAATGCAGTTTCATCACATTTTTACACATTTTAATAAAATGTTTATAAAAGTATGAATATAAAAATTAATTAAAAACTTTTTAATCACCCTCCCCAAGATTATATGGCAAAATAAGATCTCATATTATCTCTACTGAAATTATGTGATCCCGAATGTACACTTTTGAATTATGAAAAACCTTCTTCTACAAAAGCTGATATTGGTGGACAATTTTTTAAAAAGATATCCTAATGGGGCAGTACGGTGGCACAGTGGTAGTGCTGCTGCCTCACAGTTAGAAGAGTTAGTCAGGTTTGCTTCCCTGGTCCTCCCTGCGTAGAGTTTGCATGTTCTCCCCGTGTATGCGTGGGTTTCCACCAGGTGCAGGCTAGGTGCATTGGTGATTCTAAATTGTCTAGTGTGTGTGTGTGCGTGCGTGCGTGCGTGCGTTTGTGTGTGCGTGCCCTGCGGTGGGCTGGTGCCCTGCCTGGGGTTTGTTTCCTGCCTTGTACCCTGTGTTGGCTGGGATTGACTCCAGCAGACCCCGGCGACCCTGTAGTTAGGATATAGTGGGTTAGATAATGGATGGATGGATGGATGGAAGAAACATATATTTTATGTTTTATACGAGGTAAACATTATTTCAATGTACATGGATCAAAACATACAAATAATGTTAATTGTTGCCTACTTTTAGCTTTAATTATATTTTAAAAAGCTTTCTCCCATCATTTTACTTTAAAGTCCTCAATCAAGTCCCCAAGACTAATTTAACAAATCTAAGCCTAACAAACACTTTCCAGAGACAAGGCGCCCAGCCTGTTTTGTTCTGTTGAGGTTTCTAATATGCTTTAGCACAGAAAATTAACACTTAGCTGTGCAATTTGTGGCCATTTAAGGACTACTACACCAAAAAGTAATATTTTTATGTTACTTAATCCCATGTAGTTTGTACTGATGGACAAGAAAATATCTTTTACCTAACAAAGTTTGTGCTTTACTGGAAGCGGGTGATGAATAGCTCTTGACAATAGCAAACAATATCAAAATGTCAATGTAAAGCATCACTTTTGAATTGAACCCAGTGTATCACAGGACAGGAGGGTCTTCAATTCAAAAGCATGACCCCATGTGAAAGGGCTTCCTGGTTGTGGGCTACTTTTGTTTAACGGCAAAATTGATTCAACAATATTTTAGCAAAAAATGCATGCATTTTGCATATGCAACTAGATAACTTGACATGGACCATGCAACACAAGTAATATGAGATTTTTTTAGAAGATGTTTTGATATTGTTTATTTTTCACCAGCATTCATCACTGCTCGCTTTTATTACAGCATAACCGTTCTTAGCTCTATTCAGCACGAAAACATGAGATTAAACATTTTTCTCCACCATCATTACAAGCCACATGGGATAAGTAATATTTTAAAAAGACGTTTGGCAGTGAAAGAGTTTAAGCGTATGATCACTGCGACCAAGTGATCCCTGTCTTTACTGCAAAAAGTTCTGTCACTGCAAAATCCATTTTTAATTTTTATTAGTATGGGTTTTTGGGGTCCCACATATTATTCAAGTAGGAATGTTGCTTCTGTAACTTTAAGATTCTCTGGGAACAGAAGCCTCCATCACTTTCCAAATACACAAGACAGACTAGCTGGTGACTTGAAATTGATCCAGTTTGAGTAAGCATGGGTGTCCGGGTTGACTGGCATCCTGTCCAGGGTTTGTGTTACGAGATTATGAACTCATTCTCCATGACTGTTTAGTGTAAAAACAAGAGTACAGAAAATTAATGGATATTTATTTGGTTTATAATTGTTTTAAATGAAATAATATACTCTCTCCTAGAGGTGACTTTCTTTCTAAGCATTAGATGCTTACCACATCTCCGTCCTTCTCTCCTATTTAGCTCGCTATCAAGTTTGCACATTTACAAGTTGGAGAGCCGTGGATCCAGCTGGTGAGCACCAGAATCATTTTTCATTTCAAAGATTAACACTCTACTTTGTGATCAGACATGGAGGCTCAGGAAAAATAATGTTTGAGGTTTCTTTACTAATCACAGCTCTTTTGTTTGTGTTTTTTTCTTTTCTTTTGTTCCTCTAGCCAGGTGAACCAAACAATTACCCTTTGGAGGTTGGCCTCATGAAGATGACCACTGCTAGCCCTCCTTATCCCCATGTAATCCAGTTGCTTGACTGGTTCATAGGCCCAAACTACATAGCTATTGTCATGGAACTGCCCAAGTGTCCCATGAACCTTGCCGAGTTCATGATGAGCCAAGGGGGCTTCCTGAATGAAGAGCATGCAAAGAGGATCTTCAGTCAGGTGGTGGATGCCATCTGTTTTTGCCATGCTTGCTGGGTGTTCCACCGAGATATGAAACCAGATAACATTCTGATCGAGATGACCACTGGGAATGTTAAGCTGATTGACTTTGGCTGTGGGGCCATACTAGAGCCAGATGAGGACTATGACAACTTTGCTGGTGAGTTTGAAGACAACCTGATCTCTTCATCTTGTGTGACACTGGACAAGAAGCCAATCCATTTTTATGTCTCCAGGCACCCTGTTTTATGCCCCGCCGGAGTGGTTGGTAGTGAAGAGGTACAGAGCAGTCCCTGCAACGGTATGGTCACTGGGGGTCACGATGTTTGAGGTTCTGTGTGGACATGTGCCTTTTAGGGATAAAAAGGAGATCATGAATGGCACATTTGGCTTCTCCAGAGAACTCTCCACAGGTAGAAACTTCCCCGGTCAATGGGGAGTGAAACCCCCAGTCAGATATTGATCACCTTTCCCCTTGCCCCTGGCATATACTGTACCAAAGGGAAGTTTTTCTAACTTGTACGAGTCTTCTTCTACCAGAGTGCCAGGACCTGATCAACGGTTGCCTTTCATTTGTTCCACTAAGCCGGCCAACCTTGGAGGAGATCCAGATTCACCCCTGGATGGCTTAAAAGCAGTCTGAGCAGGCGAGTGACCCCATTGTCCAGCTTTAAAGTATGTTCTACAACATCAAGCACTGTGGTTAGTATTAGCAGCTTTGGCTGTATTATGCCTTTCCTTTTCAACTGTAAAATGACTTTACTGGAGCTGGAAATTGTCTTTAGAAGAACTTCAGCATAGCTGCAGAGTACCAGGTTCAAATCCAACAACATTCACCCTTGTGAGAAGTTTACACATTCCCAGTGATAGTGTTCTCTGTACACTCCAGTTCTCTATCCACATCCCTGAAATGTGCATGTTGGTTTTACTGGACACTCTAATCGGGCCTCATATAAATTGAGTGTAGATGTGATTGGGTCTGCAGTGGACTGGCATCACCTCTAGGGTTGCATTCTGCTTTCTGCCCAACAATGCCAGGAGAGAAACCACCTTGAATCGGCCTTAAGCCATATTTAGCAAGTTTCATAATGGGGGGATGAGCGTAGCTTGAGCTCGAGGCTTCTAGAAACATTTATCCAGTGTACAGCCCCAAGCCAGTTCAGATTGATCTGCAGCAATAATTCAAGGCCCAATGTATCTTGACCTATTTCTAATACATAAAGGCAAATTTGTGTTTGTGTGGTACGCAGATCTACACTGTTGAACCACCAAATTTTGCAGATATCTCCTTTGTACAGGATGAGGCCATAGGCTATGTTTCATTTTTCAATTCTATTCCCTGGCTGTGTAGATTTATTTAGCAACTGCCCTTGCACTTTTTGAGGGAAGTGACCCAGGAAGCATTTTTGAGACTTGAGACAGTTTTTTTTTCAATGGTGGTTTTGACAGTGACTGTTTTCCTCCTGGGGAATTTATTTAGTGACTGCAATCACACTTTATTCTACCTAAGGCCAGCACTGGGTAGCGATGCTAGTTAATAATAATTCAAAGCCTTGTTTTTATTATAGGAATACTCTATTATGTTTAGGCCAAATGACTTGATTAAATTATTTCAATTAATTAGCAAATCGAGGTCTTCAAGCAGGCTTCTGCCCTTGTTAGCAGAGCAGACTTCCCTTTTTTTATTCCAAAAAATACATTTTGGAGGCATCACAGGTTATGTCCCTATCTCTGTGACTTCTGGAAATGAACTGGCCTTCTACTTTAAGAGCCTCCATTTAAGGAGTCCCAGGTCACAAAACCAGACAGGGCAATCTTCTTTTCAGTTGTATCTTTAATGAGAAGGGCAACCTGCTGTGGACTTCTGGGCTATATCTCTTCTGGTCTACTCCTGAAAATAGAACAGAACATGCTTTGAGGAATCTGGATTTCCTCATTGTGTCCCACTCAGTTTTCATCCTGTCTCCAATTTAGACCCCTCTAACAGGCAAAACAAACTGTAGCGCTGTGTAGAAGAATATACTGAAATATGAGAAGAGAATAATTGCATAGGAGTCATTACGCAGTTAACATCAGTGTTGTTTAGCAAACAAAGTATAAAATTATTTGTTACTGTGCTTTATTTTGTTTTGAGAGTAAATTTTTTGTCTACTTTCACTTTTATTCTACCACATTTTCAAATGCAAGTGGCCACTTTTAATCTGATGTACTTTGCTAGACTCATTGTTTCTGCAATATTAAACCAGAAAACAAATGAGCTATGCAACTACACAGAATGTTTTGCACAGTCAGTTATCCAAAATATAGTGTTTCCCCACCTGGGGACGATTTTCAGATGTGTTTTGCTAGCAGTAACACCTGTTCATCTACATAGCCATTCTAAGTACACCTCACTGCAGCCCACAGAACAGAGCAGGACTGGATGTTAGGGGCAGGGCTGGATGTTGGTGTTACGCAATCCAAGGCTCCACGACTGATACTGTTATGTTCAGACACTTCCATCACAGCAGCCTGCCATAAATGGCGGAGGTGATCCTCAAGCTGTGCTAACTTGTATTCTGGCTCACTCATCTTATCACATGTGCTGCTCACATACCATCTCTTATTACCCTGTGCATCATGGCTTCAAAAGAAATTGTCAACTAGATGGAAAAGCCCAAAAAAAACCAAAATGCCATTGCTTTGAATGTGAAATTTACGAGTGATACATCTAAGTAGAGTGCTTTATTATCTATTATTCAATGAATGACAGTACCTTATCAGGGTTTGTTTTGACGACTAATGTTATTATTAAAATAAAACGAACTAATTTTCATGTAGTTCAGCTTTATGTGAACAAAAAACTGGTAACTTTTGGTCCCAGGGAATACCTAAAACATTTTTTCTTTGTGAAATGTATTAAAATTAGGTGTTGACGTCACAAAAAGTCACTTTACAAAAAGGTTTTGAGGAACAGATCAAATCCTTCTTAAAGCCTGCAGGACTCTCCTATTGGTGCCTGGTGCACTGAATTAAGGATACAATCCATAAAACGTCTGTTTACGCTGACTGACACTGCTTCAAGTTCACTCATACATTATAGATTGTAATAGGACTAACATCCAAAAAAAGAAGGTAGTCTGAATTACTTTAAATTTGTAACCACTTTTTGACTAAATATAAAACATAGAAGTATCTTATATTTTCATGTACTTTTGTTACTTAATGCACTTAACATCAGGTACTTTAAAAACTTTGACTTGAGTAGTTTTCTAATGGGCAAATTTTATTTTTATCATTTTCCAGAAATGTGCCTCTACCTTTACTCATGTTTGTCTGTAGGATATTTTATACAACACCGATTAATATTTACCGAAAAGAATCAATACACCCAAAACGTAAATTACCTCATTATAAAAAATATCAGACACCCTTTAATTCTGGGGCCAAACGCTCCTTTTGGAAAGGTGGTCATTACTTCACTGTGATATCTCAATGAGCTACCACACCAAAATGGGTTGGAAGTAATAGTGTGGAGGACATTTGATAAACTCAGAGTTAGTGCTATCAGATGTAGTATATTATTTTTATGTGCAATTACAGTACAGGCAGGTTAGGTGACACACAGTTGCCGGGGGGCACTAAGATTCTCTGCACTAATTTAACAATGGAAACTGCAAACTGCTGAAGTAAAAAATCAGTTCTACAGACCATTAATGATTGGGGTGTTATAGTGAATTCCAGGGCATGGGCTAAATTCCTGGTTGCTCATGTGGATTTTGAATGTTCTTCCTGTGTTCATTACTGAAAGTTGGGTGATTCTAAGCCTACTTAGATGTGCTACAACAATGGCATGTGACTACCCACCTACCTTCTTCAGGATCACGTCAAAAATTGTTATCTCTTTAAAAAATTTCAATCTGGTTTCTGATCTTCTCACAGTACAGGGACAGGAGACAGCCCTGGTCGGAGTCACCAATGACTTCCTGATGGCTGCTGACCATTGCTCTCCATCACTCCTTATCCTTCTCACAGCTACATTTGATACAGTAGACCATAATATTCTTCTCCATCGTCTCCACCATATAATTGGACTTTCTGGCACTGCTCTGGAGTGGTTCGAGTCCTATCTCACAGATAGGATTGAGTATGTGGCCCTGGCGGATGCTAAATCTCGTACCTACACTGCCACCTGTGGAGTCCCACAGGATCAGTCCTTGGGCCAACCCTTTTTAATATCTATATGCTACTCCGGGGTCACATCATCGGCAGGCATGGAGTTTCTTTCCATTGCTATGCCGATGATACGCAGCTCTTTGTGAGACTGGATTCGATTTTTCTTACACCTCCATCAACCCTTTCCTCCTTTTTGGATGAGATTGAGGCCTGGATGTCCAAGAACTTCCTTAAGCTGAACAGCACCAAAACTGAAGCTCCTTAAATTGGTACCCCCCATCAACTTTGTTCCTCTGTAAGTTTCATTTCCTTTTCTGATCATACTATCACCAAACCCCCCATTACAAATTTGGGTGTCAAATTAGACTCCCATCTGTCATTTGATACACATGTTCATCACTTCTGTAAAATTGCATTCTTTTATCTCTGAAGCATAGCGAAACTCCATCCCTACCTATCCCTTTGTGATCCTGAAAAGCTGGTTCATGCCTTTGTCTCCTCCAGGCTGGACTATTGTAATGCACTCCTCATCAGGATATCCAACAAGAGCCTTCAAAAGCTCCAACAAATTCAAAATAGTGCTGCGAGGATCCTGATGAGAGTGCGGCAATAAGAGCATATTTCACCAATCCTTCGATCACTTCATTGGCTTCCTATTCACCTCCCTGTTGAATACAAACTCTGTTTGCTTACTCATTAGTGTATTCATATAAATGTTCCACAATATCTTAAGGAACTCCTTTTATTACAGTCTACTACAAGAAACCTCTGTTTTGCAAATACCTACCAGCTTCGTCTCCCTATGACCAAACTTCGTACAATGGGTGACCGAGCCTTTGCAGTCGCTGCTCCACAGCTCTGGAATGCCCTACCAGAGAACCTGAGAACACAGCAGATTGTGGGCTGTTTTAAAAAACAGCTAAAGACATTTTTTATTTAGGAAAGCATATTAAAAAGAATGTCACTTTTTATTGTTGTTTTATGTCTGTGTTTATCTTGTTTTGTCTTTGTTAAATATTTTTATGTAGCACTTTGAAATTTACTACTATTGTAAAGTACCTTATACATAAAATGAATGAATGAATTTACCTTCTCTCCATGCAAGGACATTGGGAGAAAGAGGCGAACCAGCCAGTATTTGGTGAAGATGACTTCCGGGTTGAGACATTAGTTAACCTATCATATATTTTGGGATATGGGAGGTAACTTCAGACTCCAATATAGAGTCTACAAGCAAATAATTCAATGTGTCACCCAAGTCCAGCCCGGACACAAAAATATATCCATAGTGTAGTGCTGCCACCGCCACACTTCTCAGGAGCTGGAATGCAGTTCTCTGGATGTTGTGCTTTGTTGTTTCTGCCAAGCATATGATTTAGCATTCTTTGTTGTCCTCATATCTCAACCTTTGTGACAGGAAAGGGGATAATATACACTTTTGCCCCATAGAGGTGCCAGAGCTCTTCTGCACCCTCCATAACTTGGACCATCTTGCACAGAAACGGTTCATGCCAGTCTGCTCGTATATCCATTTTCCAGCTTCTTAATTTGGGACCCTGATCCGGCAACATCAAACTCAAAGCAGGAACCCTTTCTTTGGAATCTCTGGTTCCCCAAAGTACTTTTATTTACTGATGTTTATATTCATTTCTACAGAGCAAGAAATAAAATCATCATGTTACCTGTGATGAAGAAAGGGTTTTGCACATACAACAAGGCAGAAAGACCATGGTTCAAGACCTGACAGACTTTGGTATATTTTAATTTTCTTGAACTGCACCACTTAAAAGGAATATTCCACCCAAAAATTATACATTTTTTAAATGTTACTTACCGTACCTCTTGTGCTTTGTAGTGATGACTGAGGAAAAAAATGTAATCTCATGTTTTCATATGTAATGGAGAGAAAGAAGTTTATGATGTAACAGAAGTCACTAGTGACCAGTTAGGTACAACAGCAAGCAATGTGAAAAAACATTCATGGGGAAAAGAAAAAAAATATATTGTATAATCTATATGTCAATTTATAAACATATATTTCCACATAAGTCAGCATGCATTATAAGCAGGAAACTAGCACTGAACTAAAGCCTCATGGGAAGGATTTGAAGTCACCCCCATTCATTGGTCAAGAGCCTGTCTTCAATTCAAATGAGCAATTCTCCTGCTTATGATGCATGCTGACTTTTATGGAAACATATATTTAATATTTTAGTACATTTTGATCATGTGACTGGATGATAAACATGTATATTATGTGGCACAAGTAATGTGGGTTTTTATTTTCTTTTTCACACCATTTGTCATTGTACATAACTAGTCACTACTGACTTCTGTTAAGCCATAAACATCTTTCTGCCCATTCTGAATGAAAACATTTTTTTTCTCGACCATCACAACAAAGTCACTAACAACATACAATAGAACAGGTTTTCACAAATCAAATATTTTGAAAAAAACAACAACTCACCATTAAGAAAATATTAAATAGCATTAAACTAATAATTGCTCTTAATAGGTCTATACATGTAACTTCACATATGCATATAAACTTTGGAGAAGACATTAAGCATATGACATGTTACAAATAATTTCTTACACATTGTTTATACCTTATAACATACACAAATATCAATTACATAAACAGCTTTTACAAGTATATTAATAATAACTTAATTTTTCATAGCTATATACAGTAGATCTCTAATTCATTTGACACCAATGAACTGTAAATTTAAATAATAAACCTTTAAACCATAAAAACAAAATCAATTACAACAATCACATTGATTTCTTTAAAGATGCAATATTGTGGACTTCAGTTAATCTATTTAACAACAAAAAAGCTGTCACCATCTAAATCTCAATGACCCTTCCAGAATTTCAGTCTTGTTTTCACAAGAAAGCAAAGTAAGAGAAAGGCATTTACCTAGTTTTTTGCTTGGTCAACCTTGTTTTTTAGATAATGTGCCATTGGAGAATCACACCCGGGTATTGATATGTGTTTTACTTGTTACACAGTGAGAACCCAAGGAAAATGACACCTTTTACTGGACAGACATAGAATGTATAGCATTTTAACACTTAAGTACTTTCATAACTAGTAATCCGTTACTTTTTTCTTTTTCAGTCTAATGTAAATGCTTAAGACTTTTTCAACAATGACAGTAGACAGTGAAGATGGAGAAAGCAAGAAGAGGCTCTTCCTGAAGATGCATTTCCTCCTGCCATATTGTAATAATTATTTTTCTCAAGAATAAAAAGAAATTTTATTGTAAGTCTCTCAGTGTGTGGATTGCCTTTTGCATTCAACAGCCTTTATATTAAAAAGGGATTCAGACCTGCAACATATATTCTGGTCATTCTTAAAGGGACACAAATGGTCACTGGCAATGTCATTTTGGAACTCTTGTCCTAACACATAAAGTCTGAACCTGTTTGTTCGAACATTCATTCACATGAATCTGAGCCTGTTCCGTGATGGATGGGCCAGGCCATCCAGTGACATATTCATCAACATTTGGCGTATTGGAGAAAGTAGCAGAAAACATGTTCAGATACAGAGAGATCATCAGAAAACCTCTGCTTAATCACACTTGCTTTTGGTACCCAAGAGTGTTTTTTATTTAAATAATTGCACTCAAAACACATGGGAGAATAATGACAATAGCCTTCAGGCAGATGATTTATTCTGCATTTCCACTATTAAGAATCACAAACTCAAAAGTTCTTGTGAATTGATATAAATGATGGACATTTAATCACAGTGGTTACACAGGAAATTGCTTCTTTGAGTTCTTTTTCTCCCATCATAGTTTTCCATAGTGCACAAAGTCCATTTCCACCAACTTTTTGATATTTCATTAGAAGTAGATAGTGACATTGTTGCAGAAATTCAAGATGGCCAATCTGGTGTCAAGGGGCACGACCTCGGTTCCTCATTTTTGGACATTATTATCTTTTTAGTTAGCCAATATAAATTGTCATCTCATTTATTTACAGCCTTTAATCATTCTCTTTGTTTTAATTAGCAGCACTACAGTGCCCCCCATTAGGAGCTAGTTAAAACAGGCAGGTACCTTACAGGCTCACCATGTAGCTTCTTTTCAGACATGTGTTAATGCCTATTAATTTCCCGGCACCATGGATTGAGTCCTTTGTATCAGGTCAACTTGGGGAACATGCACTGGTACAATGAGTTGCCGCACCCCACCACATGACAAAACAGCTCCGGATCCTGATTGGCAGACACGCAGTTGAAATGACCCTGTATCTGCTGCAGCCAGGTGTTACGTGGGCATCCCCTTGGCCTCCTCCAGCCACTTGGGTCCTCAACAATGAGGATCCTGCAAGCCGGATCACCCTTGAGGAGTCGCACCACATGGTTGTAGTGCCGTAACTGACACTCTCTCACAATGCAGGTAATCTGTCTCATTCGGGGCTCAATGAGTACCTACTCATTCGAAACAAAGTCAAACCAGAGGTCATAAATACAGATGACTCAGTAACACATTTTTCTATATTTGTTTTTTAATGATGTGAACAGTCATTTAATGCTTACATTTCATCTTTAGTCCAGAACAATTGTAACTCCATTTTGTATCTGACAAAGGTGTGCTATTACTAGGTAAATACCCAAAAAAACAGTGAATGCATAAACAACTAAATGTACAGACTTGTTATCTTCATAGCCATATGAGGTGAAACCAGTTACCAGAGGGAGACTGCATCTTCAGAGATAGTCCCCATTTCAGTGCATTGCTCCAGAGTGAAGTAGTAGTGCTATAAATAAAGTGTCCAAGATGGTGTTTTATTATGCCACGTTTGTTGATATAAAATTGCAGAGCAGATTGAGCCAAGAAGAATAATGATCTGGCATTTAAGTAAACACCTTTATTAAGTGATATTTAAAAGAAAAAAAATCTTAAGCAGGCAGGTAAAAGAACCATTAATGAGGGCGGAAGGTTAGAGATGCTAGTATCACAATAGTGCTATGTGTGTGCACCTGTGTCACAACAAGTCTGGATAAAGTCCAGGTTAGGCACGTGACCATGGAGAGTGGGATTCAGCTCTAGTCAGGTGATACTTTCACCTCGGTTAAATGCCATTATAACAGCCAAACAGGGCATTTTAGTTCAGTTTAGCCCAAGAGGAAGGCAGATCTGGTCATTTTAGTTTGTGTGAGACTAAAGTACACAGGGTGACTTCCATTCAATAAAATAATCATTGCTAGTTTGGCAGGTCAAGAGACGTTTTCCCTGTAAAACGTTGAAGAGAGAAAAAGGGAAGGTAATTGAAGATGTTTTTTCCTCTTTGCTCTTAAGAATGACTATACAGAGCCATTTAATAAGGGATTCTTTTATTTTATGGGTGTATGCTCTATTTGTCTTTGTGCTTTTAATGAACATTTTATTATTCACCAGTAACGGCACACTGCATGAATACACTTGACTTGAGCATTCTTAAGTTTTCATGCTCTTTCTTTGTACATTTTGCATTTGTTTACTCAGAGGTTGATGTGCTTGCTGCTTCCTGAGCAGCTCTTCTTTCCTACACCCTAGCGGCCCGCTTCTTCTCTTCTTTTGTCGGCATCTTTTCACGTTAAAACTGATTAAGTCAGTGTTTGTGTTGCAATCACTTAGTACGTTTTCCTTAATTTTTCACTTAAGCTGCCACTTCAGTCTTCAATCTGCCTCAAGAAATGATTTAAAATTTTAAGATATGAAGAGGTAGGGGAAGTGACGGCAAAGGTGGTAGGGAGTGAGAATGGTGGCCGTGCGGCTGGCCACTGCGAAGAGTTGATTCTACAATAACATAAAATAAAAATAAAAAGAGGAATAACCTTGTAGGTCAATCATCACCCCGAAAGTGGATAGTAGACGTCACGTAGTATATTTGTACCAAATTTCAGAAAAACGATTTGCGAGCTACAGGCGATTTAAAATCGTATAAGAAGATAGTTTTGTTTTTCACTTATTAAAGTTTTTATTTGCACATTTTTGGATTGTATTTAAATGAACATTGACTTTTGCACAAATATGCTTTTTTTGCTTGCTGCATCTGCTGTGCCTGCCTTGCTTATTGGTCCACTGATCAGTCTCAAAACCTCATATACCCAAGAGCCTGCAAGGTGAGGATCATGGGATATGACGGTATCCTAGCATTGACTTACAAAGCCAGTCGTCATATCCTAGCATTGACTTACAAAGCCAGTCTTTTTATTTTGTTAGTATAAAATGTTTTGTGGGACAGCACGGTGGCGCAGTGAAGAGCACTACTGCCTTGCAGTTAGGAGACCCAGGTTCGCTTCCTGGGTCCTCCCATCATTTAGTTTGCATGTTCTCCCCGTGTCTGCGTGGGTTTCCTCCCACAGTCCAAAGACATGCAGGTTAGGTGCATTGGCGATTCTAAATTGTCCCTAGTGTGTGCTTGGTGGGTGTGTGTGTGCATCCTGCCTGGGGTTTGTTTCCTGCCCTGTGTTGGCTAGGATTGGCTCTGGCAGGGCCCTGTAGTTAGGATATAGCAGGCTGGATGATGGATGGATGGAAAATGTTTTGTGTACTTTAAAAGTGAATTGCATTTGTGTATTCTGTGAATGGTGCTCTATATAAAAAAGTTAATTCGATTAACTCAGAGTTTTAGTAGGATTCATGCATAATTAGGATCATACTATTCAGCCTACATGGGAATGTCTTTCTATGTTAAGAGTGCTAAAAAGGAGAGTCCATCTGGTGGTCAAGCCACAGATACAGGAGGAGCAATGCAGATTTTGCCCAAGTTGCAGAATACTGGCCCAGCTCTTTACCCTCACTAGAATTCAGGAGGGTCAATCAAACCAACTTACATTTGTATTTTGTAGACTTGGAAATGGCTTATGACTGTGTCACTCAGAGTTTCCTGTGGGAAGTGTTTCAGGAATATGGGGTCCTTATACAACCAGACAGGGCTTGGTTTTCATTGCCTGTAGTAACTCAATTGTTCCCCAGTGGATGTGGGTGACTATATCAGGGCTATCCTTTTCTACTGATGCCATTCCAAATTTTTATGGACAGAATCTTTAAGTGCAGCCAATGGGTTGAGAGGGTCCAGTTCAGTGAACTCAGGATTGCATCTATGCTTTATTGGCTTCATTGGGTGGTGACCTCAGGTGTGCACTGAGAGGCAGTTTGTGGCCAAATGTGAAGTAGTCAGGATGAGTTCCCTATCCAGGTTGGGTACAAGGGTGTGCCATCTCAAGTGGAGGAGTTTAGTATTCCAAGATCTTGTTTGTGATCTTGGAACACTAAAGATCTTGTTCATGGACAGGTGGATCAGAGCAGTATCAGTAGTTATGTGAACATTGGACTAGTTGTTCATGGTGAAGAGAGAGTTGACCTGAAAGGCAAAGCTTTCAGTTTATCAATTAATCTACGCTCCAACCTTTAGCTATAGCCACAAGCACTGGGTAGTGATTGAAAGAACTAGATTATGGATACAAGCAGCAGAAATAAGCTTCCTTCTTAGAGAGTCTGGGCTCAGCCTTAGAGACTGGGTGAGGAGCACAAACATTCAAGAAGAGTTCAAAGTAGAGCTGGAGCTCCTCAGCTTTGAAAGGAGCCAGTTGAGGTGCTTCAAGCATCTGATTAAGATGCTTTCTCGTGCGTCCTTGAGGAAACGTTTCAGGCGTCTCCAACTAGGAGGAGACTTTGGGTCAAACCCAGAACATATTGGGGAGATTACGTCTTCAATCTAGCCTGGGAATGCCTTGGTATTGTGGATGCTGAAGTCAGAAAAACAATGGGAGTCAAAAACACCAATTAAAATAAAAAGCAATTTCTTTATTCTTGGTGAGAGAGAGACTCTACAGAGCCTTTCAGCTAAAATGTATGCTACAGACCCCGAGCCTGCTCTAAAAAGGAAGTTAGCTCAGTTTTATACTAGCTTGTTTACTAAACAAAAAGAGGAAGTATGGCAGTTCAATTTGAGGTCACGCAGAGTTTGCAAGTAACTTAAGATGACACATTAAATAAGTACGTGCAGAAGTAGTCAGCATGCCCAAAGTCCCAGGTTCCCCATCCAAATTAGGCTATGCAATTAAGCTATGGTTAGTTTTACAGAGACAGCACTTTGCAAAACATGTACTTCCCTATTCTTCTGCACCATCAGGGTTACAACACTTCAACAGCTATGTGGCAGTTATAATTTAAGATTGTTTTCTCAGCTTATTAAAGGATTAATGTTATACTGTCGGTTAATGCACAGCACATTCTTATTATAGCCTACATTTCAGCTAATATTGTTTTTTCTTTCTCAGTATTCACCCAGAGGTGTTTGAGAAGATGGTGGGGAAAAGGGATGTCCAGGCCTCTTTGCTTAGGCTGTACCCGGATAACTGGTCAAAAATGGATGGATGGATGGCATAGATTAGGAAAAATACAGGAACCATCATTAGATGTTGTTACCAGTACTGCCAGGATAGGCTCAAGCCCCTCATATATCACAATTGGATTAAACATTATTTCACTCCTCTTGATTGCCAAGTCCAAGCTGGGGGTAAGCATTTCCAGGAACCGCAAGATTTGTTCTTCCCATTTCTCATTGTGGTCTGGATGATGGGTTATGAGGATAATAGCAAATGAGAACACCAGAAGTCCCAGCATGGAGGTAACTTCCAATGAGGTTAAGACATGCTAGAGCAACCCCACTCCTTCCAGTCACATGGACTCAGAATTAGGGATAAATGTCAAGGCCATACCTACATAAACTTTGGGGATAATATTACTCACTTTTAAAGTCTGGGAATTTTATGGTAAATTTTATTACGTTACCCACAGCGCATTTTGAAAATATGTTTAGAAAGCATACTTTTCAAAAGTGCAAGTGTAGAAATAGTTAAGGCACGGCTATAATTGTTTTAAGGGCATGAAGTTAAATTGATTGATGACACACATTTGTTCTAATATGTGTGAATGTGCATGACTGGGTTCACACAGTTCACACAACACTTTATTATAATTGAAATTATATTTATGTACGTGTATGTAATGGAAAGATTATTACTTGGCAGGGGGAACCTTACCTTAAACATTACTGAGCATATTTCTTCGATGTGAGTATTTATCCCACGTGCTTATAGTTTTCGCGAAAAAAAATTGTTGCAGTGATAATAGATTTGTGAAATGCCAATCTGTATCCTGCCTACTTTAAAGTAGGCCTGGGAAAGTTAACACTTTACTTTTTGTAAGTAATATTGTCTGTCTAATGCGTTAAACATTTTATTGCATCCAGGGCCAGTGTTCTATCGAAATAGGCTCTCTGTCGAGCTATGCCACTAGTGATTACTGCGCATGCTCACATCACAATTACATCATGTTTTCTCGTGACTTAGTAACACACAAAGAGAATCTTGCTACTTGACTTTGTAGTAACGTATTCAAAATCTTGTCTGGAGTTTTTGATCATCTATCTGCAGTGTTTGTGTGTTTGACGGAGCCTATTAATGGCTGTGTGAAGTTTGTGACCCGACCTTCTGCTGTTCTGTGGAGTTTGGTATCATTTGCTGTTTCACTCTGGTTACGTTCATGCGCTTATGATTACTTGCTGTTTTTCATGTTTTCGAAGTCAGTTTATCATTTAGTTTATTTGCTTTTTTTTGTCTTACCCAAATAGCCAAACCTTAATTATAACTGACTTACTACACATGCATGCATTCTTACTTAATTTCATTCTTGCACAATTATTTTTCTCTTTATTGTTTGGGTAGATTTAATGAAGTAGTCACAAGGTGTAAGTGTTCATTTAATGTGGACATTTCTATTGTTATCCACTAGTTTGCATTGTTGTTTGCTCACTTGCTGGATATTTTTGTACCTGAATGTATTACTGCAGAGGTATTCCAGTTCAGTCTTTTTTCCCCCACTACACTTAACTTTAAAATTAAATTGGTGCAGCATCATGGCGGTTAGTTAGAAGAAATAAAAAAATGTATGGTGTCTGCACAATCAGTTCCATCTAAATACTGTCAATTAAAGGGAAACACAAGAACAAATAACACTGAAAGCTAACGGGGGGCAGTTACTTTGCCACATATGCTCATTAGAAAGCAATGGCCTACTGTAAGTAATCACCTTATTAAACACATTTGGTGTCGTCTGTACTTATGCCTGCTCTGGTTTTATATTGACATTATTTGAATGCAATAAGTGAACAATTGAAAGCAGAAAAGTAAATCATAAAGGAAATTAATAAAGAGACTATTACAAAAAATGCATTTTTTGTTTTTTTCTAAATGTTTTAACTTTCTTACAGATTCACCAAATTAGATTAAAAATAGGGAGGCATCTGACTAAATAAGATTAATTAAAAGTAAGAATGACTTGATAATTGTCAAACAGTTTAGAGTGAAAAACCTTTAGCCACAGTGGAATGCCTGCTGCTTTATTGCATTTGGAATATTTGATTTTTTTTTTTTAATTATTTGTACTTTATTCATTCATTTTCTTTTACTTTTCTACATAGCTGTAGCAGAGTACTGGGAAGAGATTTCCAATTTTCTGTCTCTGGGATCATACCCATCAGGGTTTTGAAAATCACAGATGCAAAGCCTCATAAAGCACTCTTTGACATTTATACCAAGGGGTGAGTATCGCAAGTATTAACAAATCAGATGTTCTGAAAGTGTATTTATTAATTAGTTATTAATGTGGTTTCTGGCTTTACTTTCAAAATAGACAGAGAACTGTTCAAACAAACAAACAAGAAGCCTGGATGTTATTTCAGGAGTTTCATTCAACTCCATTGGGTGGGCACTCTGGCATAATAACAACATGAATTGTCATGTGTTCCAAATTTTACTGGCATGGCATGTCAGTGGGCATTGACAGTTGGGTTTATATTTTCATAAACTGAACATTTTCCAAGTTACTCTGTAAACTGTATAGATTTTAACTGTTTTTGATATTAAATGTCTCGGAATGTCAAACACCACAAGGTTGGAAAACCTTTGCCTGCTGTGCAGCTATTACAGTAAATTAAGATAAATGTCCAATAATATTGTCATTTTCTATAGTGCCTATCCAGTGCAAATTCATGGGGAAAGTGATGCCTATCCCAGCAGGTTATGGGCACAGGCAGGAACAACCCCTGGACAGAGCACCAGCCCATTGCAGGATGAATACATACCTACAGGCCAGGGCCAATTTACCATCACCAATCCACCGAACCTGCATGTCTTTCCACCGTTGCAGGAAACCAGAGATCCTGGAGGAAACACACATGGAGACAGCGTGCAAACTCCAAGCAAGGAGAATCAGGGAAGTGAACCCTGGTTTAATCACTGAAAAGCAGCAGTGCTACCTCTGTGCCTCTCTAGTAAACTGTCATTTTTTATCATTACTTATTTCATTGCTAGGTGTTTTCTGTCTGGGAGCTGGCTGGAATTGGTTTAACTGGACTATTCCCAAAAACTTCAGATGGCTTCCAATATATTCTCACAGTCACGGACTACTTCTCAAAATGGGTGGAGGCATTTTCTTTGAATACAAAATATGCAGCTGAACTTGGAAGTCATCATTGCTCTATCACAGGGCTCCTCAATCACAGTCCTGGATGGCCACAGTGTCTGCAGGCTTTTGTTCTAACCCGGTTGCTTAATTAGAAAGCAATTCTTGCCAATAATTTAATGTCATGGCTTGTTAGTGCTCTAACTCTGCTATGTCAGGTCATTCTCATATCCAAGATTTTCTTCCCCTTTCTAAGGATATCATCTAAATGATTTGAAGGCTAAAATGCAGGAGTAATTCTCAGTCCTTCACTTTTTTTCTCTTCACTTTATCCTTCCAAATATTTAAATAAATCCAATAGTGCATGATAAATACACACAGGTGTTAAATGGAAACAAGCTAAATGGAGAAATGCTGATCTCTTTTGTCATTTGCATGTTATTGCTAATTAGGAGCAATTACAAACCAAGACTACAGCTGTTTAAGACTGAAAAAAGCAATAAAGGTTCAAAATCTTAACGAGCGACACCACTAAAGTGAAGCAGAAGTGTTACTTGAGCAAAAAGTCCTTCTTATTAAGCAATAGGGTTGGAGCAAAAACCTGCAGCCACTGCTGCCCTCCAGGACTGTGAATGAGGACCCCTGCTCTATCATATGAGATATGGCTGTCTCAAATGTATTCTCTCCGACCAAGGAAGAGAATTTGTGAATGAAGCAAGTGTATTCTTATATCTGTCAGTAAGAATGTGGTTTAGACATTGTGCTGTTGCCTCAAATTATATTTATTAGTAGAGTCAGGTGTTTGTATTTTGCCTCCTGTTGCACTTGATATACAACGATGTGTGTGTGTGTGTGTGTAATATATATACTTACTATACTTGCTTCAGACCCTTTGTGATATATTGCACATTGAACAGATTGTGCCTGTGGCCTATCAGTACCAGACAAACAGCCTGAATGAAAAGACCAATGATAAAATAAAAAGATACATTTTATTATTCCAGTACAACTGGGTATATTTCTCAATTTACATGTTTTTTCTTAATTATGTTTTGTATTTTAGAGCCCTCGAGAAATTGGTCAATGGCCAGCAGAATGACTGGGATGTATACTTGGATGCCACATTATTTTTAATGCAATCTAAGGTCCACACTACCACAAACATTCTCCATCTCTCTTAATGTATGGGAGAGAGGCAATGTTCCCTTCAGATGTTAAAATGTAAGTGTATTTGTGAAGTCCATCCATTACCCAACCCGATATATCCAAACTACAGGGTCACGGGGGTCTGTTGAAGCCAATTGCAGCCAACACAGGGCGCAAGGCAGGAAACAAATCCTGGGCAGGGCACAAGCCCACTGCAGGGCACACGCACCAGGGACAATTTAGGATCGCCAATGCACCTAACCTGCATGTCTTTGGACTGTGGGAGGAAACCGGAGTACCCAGAGGAAACCCAAACAGACACAGGGAGAACATGCAAACTCCACGCAGGGAGGACCCAGGAAGCGAACCTGGGTCTCCTAACTACAAGGCAGCAGTGCTACCCACTGGACCACTGTGCCGCCCCTATTTGTGAAGTCCTTTGTGTAATTTAACATAATCACCAAGAGTCCTGCATGCAGATTAAATATGGCTTGACATCACTGGTCAGGATTACTGTACATGATATATATCTATAGTAATTAACAGATCTCCCTTTTTTCTGTTTCATTTCTGTACCCAGGAAAATTGTGCAAAGCTTATGTTAAAAATT
Organism: Polypterus senegalus; assembly: GCF_016835505.1. Taxonomy (NCBI): domain Eukaryota; kingdom Metazoa; phylum Chordata; class Cladistia; order Polypteriformes; family Polypteridae; genus Polypterus; species Polypterus senegalus. Next base: position 128,147,749 of record NC_053163.1, on the reverse strand, counting down.
GCATCTTTAAGTAGCCTTCTTTCTAAACTTTGACAGAGAATTGTCTGTAATCCATTACTGTCCTACATATACAGTATGAATGCTCATACACTGCTGCCAGTTAATTTAGCTTACCTAATATTACTTGATAGTGTTGTATATGAGACTTCACATCTCTTCCGCTCACATATGTGGATTTCACTTTCACCAAACAACAAATCTTTTAATTCTCGTGGATAGGCCTCTTCATTGGGAAGAAACACTACTTTTCCCTGATGGCAACATGAATTAGACAATTTTACAAGACTCTGACTTAAAGTTTAAATCCGAGCAATATATTTGATCTATTTTTGCTGTTGTTATTTCACCAAGCAATAATTTCCATTTGTGCTAATTCGATCTTTACTGTCATTTTTTTGAGACTTTCAAATTTTAGTACTTTCATTATCTCTAACCTGCTCTGCATGTGTATCGCACCAATATTTTTGAATTCTTTGTTCATTCTACTTTGTCAGCTACTCTAACCTGGAAGTGGTTAAATCTCTTGGCACAGGGTCTCATCTCATGGGACGTATAAGTGTCTCTTTGAGAAAGTCACGTCTTGTCCCAGGCTAAAAAGTCTTGTTTCGTCCCAGGATTTTTTTATTATAACAGAGAGACATTATATTATATATTATATAGGCACCCTGCTCCTATATATATATATATATATATATATATATATATATATATATATATATATATATATATACACACACAGTGTCCTCCACTAATATTGGCACCCTTGGTAAACAAAAGCAAGATGAGCTGAAAAAAAAGTTTATTGTTTATCCTATTGATCTGTCATTAAAATCTTAACAAATATTTAATCTTTAATTGAAGCAAAATAATAAAAAGAAAAAAGAAATTGTCATCATAAAACATGTATTGCTCTGAAATACATGTGTGCCACAATCATTGGGACCCATAAAAAGTCATCTGCGTCAAATCCAATTGAACTTTTTTCCCATTCATATTTTACATTTTCTTAAGTTGATCAGAGTGAGCTGGGACATTTAAATGGTCAGCTGTGTCATCCTGTTTCACTAGGGTATAAATATGAGGTGACACACAGGCTCATTCCCTTAGTCATCCATTGCAATAGCAAAGAACCAAAAAACATGGTTATGATGTGAAACAAAGGGTTAAATTGCACACATCATAAGATGGCTGCAAAAAAATAGCTAAATGGTTGAAAATGTCAATTTCCACTAACAAGGCAATAATTAATAAGCTTAAAGCAACTGAAGATGTTAAGAATTGGCCTGGAAGAGGATGTGTCTTTATATTGACCCCACTCACAGAGAGGTGGATGGTTTCAGAGGCCAAATAATCTCTAAAAATCAGAGCTGGAGAATCAGTAAATGTTAGTTGGGTCTTGCTGACAGAAAGTCTCCAAAACTACAATTAGACGCCACCTACATAACCACACGTTGTTTCGGAGGGTTGCAAGACAAAAAACTCTGCTGTTATCAGACAACAAACTCAAGCTCTTAAAGTTTGCCAAGAGTTACTGGAGCTTTCTTCCAGTGATGCTAAGTTCTATGGTCAGGTGATGCAAACACACAGATTTTTAGCAATAAATACCAGAGGTGGATTTGGCTTAGACACGCAGAAAAGTTCATCATCACAGCCCACTTTGAAATATAGGAGTGGATATTTGATGCTGTGGGGCTGTTTTTCTGCCAAAGGCCCTGGATAACCTGCTAAGATACATGTCATCATGGACTCCATCAAGTATCAGCAGATATTAAATCAAAACCTAATTGCCTCTGTTATTAAACTGAAATTGGGCCATGTTTGGATCTTTCAGCAGGACAGTGATCCAAAGCACACCTACAAATGAACACAAAAATGGTCCAGTGGCCACCAAATCAAGGCTTTGCTATGACCATCCCAGTACTGTCACCTAAACCCCATTGAAAACTTGAAGAACAGAGTCCATAAGTGTGTACCTCAAAATCTGAAGGATCACAAAAGATTCTGTATGGAGGAATGGGTTTAGATCCCTTGCCATGTCTTCTCCAACCTCATTAAACATTATGGAAGAAGACCAAGAGCAAGGGGATCTGAACAAAGTATTAAATGAAGGGGTGCCAATAATTGTGACATACATATATTTGAGAAAAATACTTGTTTTATGATAAGAATTTCTTTTTCCTATCAATTATTTTACTTCAACTAAATCTTAAATGTTTGTTAATATTTTGAGTGAAAGATTAAGAGGATAAATAAAGACTTTTTTTCCATAGCCCATCTTTCTTTTATACCAAAGGTGCCAATATTAGTGGAGGGCACTGAATGTACCCTTAATACAATTATCAAAATCCATTCAAAATGAAGGCTAGCAAGAAAACAGCACATCAAAAGGAAGTTATGGATGTCAAAAATGTAAGAAGAACCTGAGCAGAAGCTTTCCATCAATAATTGTCTATATATAAATACAAGAGCCCTCCTACCCTGAGTGAGGTCCTGTTCTCCTTAATCAGCTAAACAGTTTCTATTGTAGGTGTGACGGACAGCTGGGTCCCATGCCCAGCAGGGACACCCCAGCTGCATCTGTTCCGGGGGAGCAACCATGGACAGCTCAATACCTCCCCCGGGACGCTTAGTGGCAGCCTCCCTGGCGGACGGTGATTCCCCAACCTGTTGCATTGCTCCATGGGAGATGGAGTCTTCCACAGCCTGGATGGGGGCTCGGATGGCCGCTAGGGGGAGCTGCATGGAGTCAGCAGCCTGGTTGGATGAATCTTCAACCCCCCCCGAAAGGGCAATTAGGACCAGGTGGTCAAGCACCTGGAACAATTCTGGGTGGGCTATAAAAAGGGCCAGCCACCGCCACTCAATGGCCAGAGTCGGGAGGATGAGGACTACATTTGAGGAGGAGTGGTGGTAAAAGGGAAAAAACTGTTGGTGTGTTGTGATAGTGTTTTGGACTGTGTATTGCCTGTGGGTCATGGGGAAGACATGCGCCCACGGGTGAAGAAAAATAAAAAGTCTTATGTTGTTTCATACGGGCCTTTGTGTCTATCTGTGTCGGGTCAGGTGCCTATATAGCGCCTTTGTTACATAAATGGTAAAATGGTAAATGGCCTGTATTTGATATAGCGCCTAACTAGATAGGTTTGGGAGGCACCCTCTTCCGTACAGGGCCCTGTTTGTGTCCTTCTATCACTCAACTTTTTTCTTACAGTCCATTTTGTCCACACTAGGATATAGTCCTAATCAGTTTGCACCATTGTATAGAGACATTTCTAATCAGGCTTTGGCTGGTGAGGCACTGATTGCTTCAGAGTCAGAATTACAAATATGTGAACCCAGAAGACTTGCTTATTCACGATTCAATTGGCAGCATGCAGATTGACTACTGGTTATGTTTCATATCTCATCAGTATTCTTTACACACACATATAGGTAAGGTACATATTTGGTTGAAAAAGAATGTTACATTTATAGCGGAGAGAAAGCGGAGTGAGCGCATTTGCTCTGCACCCTCCATTTGTTCTAAATTTGCCATTGCAATTCCACAATTCGTAGTCATTCATTACAAATGAAAGTATAGAGTGGTGTACAAAAAAACAGATTTAAATTTTGACCTTGATTGAAATATTTAGTTGTTTTAATTCTGATGCTTTAATCGTTTTTAATACAAATTGCTCAACAAAAGGATAACAAGAAAAGCAAAAGAATATTTTATTTAAGGTCAAAATTTAGTTTTTAATTATTAGATTTTTTTTTTTTTTTTTTTCTAGTGTGATCACATTTTTTATGAAACTGAAAACCGTTTATGGCCTTACCCTTATTTTTAAATGAAGTCCATGAGCCTATCCTTCTCCATTAAATTATCTCCGTCACTTTCTTGTAAAAGTCCTCCTTATTTTCCTTTAGTTTTAAAAGTCTTAATCTTCCATTATGGTAGTCAGAACAAAACAACAGAAGCAACAAGCACTTGGTGGGCTTACATGCGCCCCCTTCAGTGCAGCACGGTACAGTACTGTCTTCCTCATCTTGTGCCTTTTCACTGCTTTTTTATCAACAAGACTAAATATGTCACACACATTCATTAAAGATAATAGCCAAACTGTGGAAAGTCAGGGTGTATAATAAACGTGTCTGCAAACATTATATTGGCGACGTACAGAGAGAAAGCAACAGGCACGTGCCAATTGCACGCATCAACCCAGTGTGTGAGGGAGAGCGCAGTCCGAGGTGAGGCTCGTCACTGCTGGACCTCACGTTTCTTCCCTGTATTTGAATAGGAAGGACACCAATTCAGTGAGTTTGTCTATAAAAATGATCAAAATTATTGGAATCATACACAAAACAAATTTATAGCACAGACCATTGGAAAAATGTATTGTATGTTGTCATTATTAGATTTTTACTTTTCATGTCCCTGGTTCATACCATATTTTTAGTAGCAGGTCTCAATTAGGTATTTTTCGCTATCGAGATAAGCCATTGTGTTTTACTCTTCAGTGTGTCAGAATTGGCATTAGGTGCCCTGACATGATTCTGGCAGCCTGGCAGCACATCTTAATAAAGGCATTTTTCACTATTGACATAAGCTAGCCATTGTGTTGTACTGTACAGCGTGTCTGCAATAACCTTAGATGCCATGACATGACTCTGGCAGCCTGGCAGTACATCTCAATAAGGTATTTTACACTAACGAGATAAGCTACCGGTCGATGTTAATGGATCACTTGTAAATATGCCTTATATTAAAATTTACTTGACAGTACTATGTGATAAAGGAAAAAAGTAAGTGAATGTGGACTATTTGAAAGCTTTCAAGTTTCTTAGAATAATTAATGAAATTAAGGCGCTCCCCTTTAAGTGCTAAAGTTCATCGCAGCACGACAGTTTCTCGCGTTTCGATGTGCTGTCGAAAAGGGGTGCCTGTGGGGTTATGTGCACAACATCCGAACGCAAAGGCACTTTCTGAAGATTGTTTGTTGTGTTATTTGATGCTTCTTTTATGTGGTCAAAACTTTAATAGGACATAATTTCCTTGCATTTTAATCGGATGTCAAGCGGCGGATGTTTTAGGTTAATTTTATTAAGCCAAGCGGAGGATAAATAGAAAGAGACTAACCAGCCACTGCTTCCGGCAGCATCTTTCACTAGGGTACCACAGATCGACAGATATATCTATATATGTACTACGGCGGTCCAGTTCGACAAAGCAGGGCGAATCGATAGAACACGGGCATTGTGAATGACAGTGCGTACAACTTATTATTGGATTCCTGTGAATAAAACTAAAAAAATGCTACATTCCATGATAAAAGTAATATATTAGATTTATGAATTATCCACAAACCAAAATTGATTTCGGATTAATGAATTCTAGAAATGAAAAGCACAGTGGTAGTCCATGTCCCAGTTTGTGAAAAACTGCGCTATAGGAATATGGAAGGTAATTACAATACCTTCGTAAGGATATTGTCAACTGTTAAAACTGAAATAAATAAATAAATACATACATATATACATGCATATGCAGCTAATGCTTTCGGTATATGATTTTCCATTCAATCTTGAAGCTACCTTGGGAAGAGAATGGCCGGAGTAAGTGATGAACGCGTGTTCTTAAGTTCAACCACATATTGTGAAAAGGTCCAGGAATACTAAATTCTAAAATGAATGTCCGTTTCACAGCTGTCATACGTGCATTTTATATATGGACCCAAACTGGATGCTTTCTTTGATTACTATCTTTAACTCCAGAAAAAAAGCTATTGTACTTACAGTAAAATGCCACCGTGTGATGTATTCTGTAATTCGGTTACTTCAAACTACTTACCTGAGGATAAGTATTTCCAGTCAACACGATAGATAAATAATGCAATTAATTATTTTACTAAAGAAGATAGGACAAAAACTTTCGTCCTCTCTAAGGGATACGGGGGGCAACCAGTATTTGTGCTCTCACATGAGAAGCTGATGCGCGTGTTCGCTCTTTAAAAAACAAAGTATATTACTTACTTGACCGTGTTTGAATTGTACTCGCCGATATACTTCTTTTGACTGATGTTTAACTTACCTTTTGGCTACTTTCCCTACTCACGCCCACTCTCTATTTCCTTTGTCATTGATAACTGATGCCCCTGTTCCTTAAGAATTCGATTTTCTTCTAGCAGCTCTCGAATTAAACGTTCGTTCTCTCTGATTTGACCATGTTTTCTCAGTTCAAGCTCCCGGAGAAAGCGAATTTCCACTTTAAGTTCCCCGATGATCCTTCCATCCTCGCCAATCTGAGCGTCTTTCCTCTGCACTTGCTCGCGGAGGAACGGGATTTCCACTTGCAGCTCACCAAGTGTCCGTGCGGTTTCTCCCAATTGGATATCTTTCCTCTGACCTTGCTCCCGAAGGAAGTGAATTTCCTTTTGCAGTTCTCCTATGATATTGCCATTCTCTTCGATCTGTGAGTCTTTTCTTTGCCCCTGTTCTCTCAGAAACTGGATCTCCTCTTGCAGCTCTGTGATTATCCGGCCTTTCTCCCCAATCTGTCCATCTTTTCCTTGCAGCTGTTCTCTAAGGAATCGAATATCTTCTTGATTCTCTCTGATTCTTCGTATATTTTCCCTAAAGGTGGCTTCAATACCCTCAAAACATCCCTCAAGGATATGCTCATAATCGGTGAAATCTGAGTTTCGTTTGTGTTCTTGCTGTTTAAGGGATCTGATTTCCGTAGCGCAGTCGTGTAACGCGTATTCGTGAAAGCGCAGCGCCTCCCTTAGCTCGGATACGCCTGAATCTTTAGGCTCACCCGTTTTGTTCTGCATCCTAATACTGTCAGACGGCGCTCTGGCCGACAAGTCTTGACTACCCTGATGTCGTCTCCACAAGCGACTCAACCAGAAGTCCGAAATCAACGAGCTGTCTATTCTAGGTACGCGCGGCGCCCGAGCCCAGCTAGCGATCGAAGCTACAAAATCGATCGCGGAACTGCAAAACCCAACCACCATCATGATGAAAACACACGACCACAGATTCAATCAACTATTATGTGACGATGCAGCTTTCGAAATATATATGTTTGGAGAGCTCGAGCGGGAGTGAGGAGCCATGGACTGTTATAGCCTTTATGTACCTAATTTGTTGCCAAGAACACTCTGGTGAAAAAAAACGCGAGACCTGGACCTGTCCGACACCATTACAAAATATCCGCCAGAGACTGCACGCTGGAAGCTTAACACTTATATCTGTTTGGAAGAACCTATCACGAAATGTGCCACTAAGCAACATCCTACATTGACTCTAAAATTAATTTCAAATGCGTGGTGAGATGAGCTAAACACCAATGTGACGGGACTTTCGTTATTTTGAAGGTCAATTTCAGAACCATAGCTTGTTATATAGACGAATGCATGTATGGAGCTTCGCTGCAAGTTCTTATCTTCTTTTGCAGCATATCTATAGCATTTTGTCTGGGCACCCTTTTGTTCTTCAGTACACCAAAGTTGTTATACCAGCACTGCGATAAGTGTTCTCTTTGATGGACTGGTCCATCTCCCGTTGTTCCATGCATTGGATGGCCCCAGAAATCTTGAACTAGTTTAATGGGGTCATGAATGGATTTTTACATACACTAGCCCAGACTCCCAGTTCATTCACTCATACCGCAGTAATATTGCGGTAAATGCAGTTCTGTGAGCCGCCACATTTCATGTATTTCAGCGTTAAATTCGAACAGGATTACTCCAACACCGAGACTGTAGTTGAATTTATTTGTTGCATTTCCGTATTGCATGATGGTGCAGTGGTAGTGCTGCTGCTTTGCTCCCAGAGAGCCTGGGTTCACATCCTGTGTCATCCCTGTGTGGAGTTTGCATGTTCTTCTCATGTGTCTGTGGGTTTCCTTCAAGCACTCTGGTTTTCTCTGAGGGTCAAAAGACACACAGGTTAGGTGGATTGGCAATACTAAATTGGCTCTGGTGTTTATCTGTATGTTCGTCCTGCAATGGACTGGTCTCCTGTTCAGGGATTGTTCCCTTGTGTCCTGGGATTGGCTTCAGCAACTCTACTCAAGATATAGCAGATTTGGAAAATGATTTTTAAAAATATGAATACTGCTACTGTAAAATGAGACCAAAGGGCAGTTGTACTAAACTCATATTGATTTAGTTTTAACATAATGTTTCACGTTTTTGTATTACTTTAGTAGATTAATAATTTTTTGTAAAAAGATTAACCAAGTTCAGGGGTGCTCTCATTTTCTTGGTAATGTTTGACCTAAGGCAGAAAATCGGCCTGGGCAGGGCTCCCTCATATTCTCTAGACAATAGTTGCAAATTAAAATAATCTGCAAGTTTTCCAGATGTGGCAATAATACAGGAGCATTTGAATAAAAAATGATGAGGAAAATGTGTATACTTCACAAAGAAAGATGACCAGCCTTTGTATATTGGGCTCTGTAACTGAGAAGCCGTGGCACTCATTACTGCACCATCTTTTGTGATTTTATTGCATTTTTCATCTATTGTCATTTGTTTCACTCTGTCAGGGATGCCAGGGGCCATGACCCGGCCGGGACGCCAGGAGGGACCGGAAGAGGGTCAGAGCCCTGCCTGGACCACGTGGGGTTTGCCTTCCGGGTTGCTTTAGGGGCCCGTGGTCACCGCCAGGAGGCGCCCCAATGCCTTGGGGACTTGTTTCCCCAGCACTCCCGCCACACCAGGAAGTGCTGGGGGGAAGATTTATGACGCGCCCGGAGAGCAGCCGGAGGACAGCCGGCACTTCCGCCACACTTGGGCGTGGCCAGAAGATTGCCGGGAACACCTGGGGCTCATCCGGGTCCTCCATAAAAGGGGCCGTCTCCCTTCATTCGAGGCTGGAGTCGGGTGGAAGGAGGACGAAGCAGTGGAGAGTGGAGGCGGCCCGAAGAAAGGCATTGTGGCCAGGACTTTGTGTGATTTGGGGTTTGTGCACTGAACTGGGTCTTTGTGACCATTATTTGGGGGTCTTTGTGACCATAATTATTGTAAATATTCTCTGTAATAAACGTGTGGTGGTTTGAAAACAACATGTCCGCCTGTCTGTGCCCGGGTGCCGTTCACATCTGGCGTAGTCGGCAGGATGCTCTGCCTGTTTCAAGGCGGAGACCTGATCTAAAAAATATTGTTGTGGACGGCCCGTGCAGCAGGGGACCCCACCCACGTACCGCGGGGGCTGCGTGCACACAGCCCCGCGGGGTAAAGGAACCCCACGGACCGCCAGGGGTCCGCAGGAGGGCCGTTATTCCCTGAAGCGGGCGGGCGGCGTGCATTGGAGGAGTGCAGCGGGCTCTCACGATCGCGCCATTGCTGGAGGCGCCCGGGACGGCATGGCGTCCAGAGAGGCCACGCCGAGGACGTTTCCTCGGTTTGACGGGACCTGGGAGGTGAGTTCCCTGCCTATCGGCAGCCGGCCCTTGGGGCCGGGCGTGTTTTGTTTTCCAGGCAGGGACCTCCCGGATCCGCGTCAGTGGCGGGCGATGCTGGTTTGCGGGCTCCGGTAGGACGGCGGCAGCCGCGAGGGCTGCGGAGGAAGAGACGCTGCAGCTCGAAGGTGCTGGCAACAGCAAGGCTGCCGGCAAGCACGCCGCCGCCGCAGAAGGAGAGCCAAGATGGCCGGACCAGAAGTCCCTCCCCTGACAGGCACGCGATTGGGCGGTGTGTCTTGTGTGCCCGCCGATGACTGCAGAGAGGCGGGACCAAGGAATGTCCATCACGGGCAGGGGGGAGACCCGATTGGGCCGGAGGAGAAGGCCCACAGGAAGTGGCCGGCGTTGGAGGCTGACAGACAGGTAGGCTCCGCGGCGGTTAACTTCCTGTCTTTGCGGGCTGCTCTGGCGGAGCTGGAGGCGGCCCTTCAGCCCGTGGAGCAGCGTGTATTGCAGATGCTACGTGCCCTCCGGGCTGAGGTGCTGGAACTGGAGAGGAAGGCGCTCGCGGCGCTGCAAACGTTTCGATCGACAACGGGACGGCGCGACGCTGGAATCTCCAGCCGGAGAGGTACGGCGGAGACGGTGAGTACAGCCGACTCCGACAGCATGCGGGAGGGTCTGTTGAAAAGGCTGTGATGATAACGACCAGTTCCGAAGCAGCCCTCCGACAGGAGGAGCGGCGCCGCTGGCTGTATCGCGCGGGCGAGGGGAGTCCGAGAGGACGCTGAATGGACACGGGCTGCTAAGTGCCCGGGTCCTAGCGCCTCCGCCCCGAGTCGGCTGCGGTCTTGCGCCGCACTATAGGGACGCAGACGGGCCAGAGGCGCTTTTATTCCATAAGGAGTCTCAAACCGTCATGGCGTCCCAGAGTGAACGGAGGAATAAGAGGCTGGGTGCCGATTCCTCCGATATGTTGCGGACGCAGACGGGAAAGGGGCTCGTGTTGGTTAATACGGAGTCGCATATCGTCAAGGCGTCCGAAAGTGAAGGGAGGATTAAGCGGCTGGGTGCCGCCTCCTCCAATACAGTGAGACGCGTTGCTGGGTGCACGCGTACGGCTGGCCGCCTCTGAGGGAGCAGAGGGAATCCCTGAGGCCGGCGGTGAGAGAGCAGGCGGTGCCGACAGTTCCACTATCGAGAGGACACGGAAGCCGCGAGAGGGTGCCGATCAGGCAAGTGCCGGGGTGCCGGTTGGAGGGGGGAACGCTGCCCGTGCGTGGCACGAGCTGGGTGCTTTGGCAGCGGTTCTGCCCCTGTATTCTCTTTTGTAGGGACGGACCCCGGGCGAGTTGAAGGAACCCCTTCGTGGCGGAACAGCCCTCTGATGTCGGGCCGTCTGCAGAATGATCTCTCTGTCGGTGCGCAGGTGCGCTCACAGCTGGAGGAGCCAACGGGGAACCAGTGGCTCGGAACAAAGGGGCGTGGAGGTCCCGGAAGGGGTGCCTACCGAGGAGGCCCCGGGGTGCCGGTAAAAGGGGGGAGCACAACCTGTGCGAGGCGCAGGGATGCACCATGGGTTGGTGCTCGGATTGTGTCTCCGCCCCTGTCCCTGCTAGGAGTGCGGGGCCGGACCCCGGCTATCCTCGAGTTGGACCCGTTTGGGCTCTGCTGCCCTCGCGGGATGGGTCGCTCTTACCCACGAGTGGTCTTCGCTGGCTGTGGGGCACTGTCAGGGATGCCAGGGGCCATGACCCGGCCGGGACGCCAGGAGGGACCGGAAGAGGGTCAGAGCCCTGCCTGGACCACGTGGGGTTTGCCTTCCGGGTTGCTTTAGGGGCCCGTGGTCACCGCCAGGAGGCGCCCCAATGCCTTGGGGACTTGTTTCCCCAGCACTCCCGCCACACCAGGAAGTGCTGGGGAAGATTTATGACGGCGCCGAGAGCAGCCGGGAGGACAGCCGGCACTTCCGCCACACTTGGGCGTGGCCAGAAGATTGCCGGGAACACCTGGGGCTCATCCGGGTCCTCCATAAAAGGGGCCGTCTCCCTTCATTCGAGGCTGGAGTCGGGTGGAAGGAGGACGAAGCAGTGGAGAGTGGAGGCGGCCCGAAGAAAGGCATTGTGGCCAGGACTTTGTGTGATTTGGGGTTTGTGCACTGAACTGGGTCTTTGTGACCATTATTTGGGGGTCTTTGTGACCATAATTATTGTAAATATTCTCTGTAATAAACGTGTGGTGGTTTGAAAACAACATGTCCGCCTGTCTGTGCCCGGGTGCCGTTCACAACTCCGAACCTCCAGGTAACTGAGGAGCTCTTGCCTAGGAATTCACATACTTTTTCCAACATACACCCAGGGACAGCTCTACCATTTAGGTGAACTAGGCAGTTGCTTAGGGCTGCATTTTTTTTTTTAATAACACAGACACTGACTTGCATGCACTTTTATCAAAACAACAACTTCCATTAATCCCACTATGTCACGAGAACGGGGACTGAAGAGACAGGCATGCGCACATACAAAGACACCACGCAGGACGGGCAGGTTTGAGCCCTCAGATATCTGGGCATATTTATTGTTTAACATTAGAACACAAAAGTCTTCCCACTATTAGGGGCCATGGGAAAGTTTCCCAAAACAACAAATGCACTGCTAAACACCGGGACAAGCCTCACCTTGCTTAGCATTGTCCCCACTGTGCATCAGCTCCTCTGTTATCTACCTGGAGGTCCTCCTCACGCAGTCTGAGCCTTGTCATCACCTTCATGAAATGGACATCCTGATCCTTACCACACTTTTGTTTAAACTAACCACATCATTGGGTGCTTAGCCTTTGGACAGCATTGCCCAGAAAGCCATGGAGCAGATGGGATGTTTCACTGTTGTTCAGAACTGTGGCTCCAGATCACTCCAGAAGGACATTAGTGCTGTGTCTCTGCAGTAAACCTGCAGATACATTATCCCACATGACTGGTAATTGCTTCAGTCTTCGAACAGTTACAAAAATTTGCTTTATTTCTATATATATATAAAAAATCCAACATCTGTCTGTCTGTCCTCTTTTCAAAAGAGAACTAATTAACGGATTTAGATCTGTTTTTTTTTTTCTATAGTTTGCTTGAACACTCTGATTGCTTTTGCGACTTCTCTCATCTCACCAAGTATCATAGTTCGCTTGCAGAAACGATTTATTCGCGCTAATCTGAGACAAAGGCTGCGGGCCGAGGGGAGGGGGAAGCGTGACATCAGGAGTGTGGAGCAGGGCAGGGACCTCCTCACTCATGCGCCAGCCTCCGTTCAAGTCGCTGTACCTCTCGCCACGTTTTGCAGTGTACCTTGCCTCCATATAGCTAGTTGGTCCTGTTTCACTACTACATGTACGGAGCCACGGGGGACAGTTAGTATTTCATATACCAGCAATGTTAGGTCGTGGTCTTTATAATTTTTATATTTATATATATATGTATATACAGTATTTGTATCTATGCGTTTTTAAAATAAAATACTCTCAGTCCTAAAATGCTTAGTATTTTATATCTACAGTAATCTGCAAGTTTTGTTTGACATCATTAACCAAGAATTTTGAACTTCTTGAACTTCACTAGAATAAATGTATACTACCTTAAGTCTACATAAAATGCATGCATGAATGTTAAAATAAATTAATTCATAATCCAATTAAATTACCAGATTACAAACAAAACGTTAAAAATGAAACTTTTAGAACAGGTCATATGATTGTTTAGGGCACCCAGGAATTTGGAGCTGCACAGCAGTCATGCCAATCAGAAACAGTTCCTGCATACATCAGAAGGGCACTCCCAAATTATTAATTACTAAGTCATATTTTTTGCCAGCAATGTTAAACGTAGCCAACATTTGGAAAAACAGAATGTGAATTTTAAGTTGTAATATACATGCCTTTATGGTAACTCAAAACATTTAAACAAATACAAGATGGATGTGGACCTGTACTTTTAGGTGATAGCATTATTTCCTCAGAAAGCAGACAAATTGTGACATTTTCATTTTTTATTAATACGTTTATTTATTTACTAATTTTGGGGAGATGACCCCCAGATGTACAGTCCAGAGTTAATTAATGTGGGAAATCTTTCTTAAGGATATAATACCCAATTCCCATACTTTCCTCAACATTTTCATACATGTCACTCACATGCATGTACAAATATTGACAGATGATGGGGATAATGGAGGGTTGTTTCTTCTTCCATGATATTCCCCCTCCACTCTGTTCTCTTATGTCCTCCAGAGAGGGCACAGACATCATCTCTCAAGGTGGTTCTCTTAGGTTTGCGTCTAGTCTAGCCATAGATGACCTCACATTTTCTTTCATTGCATTGCCATTTAGAATGAAGCCATCTGGCTGTGAAACAGATGAAGCTTTTATAGGCAACTGGATCTGTGAAGTGACCACTGATATCAAGAACATTTGTCCATGTTTCTAACTGGATACATAGAAATGCAATCGGCAGCCATTGAACAGAACAGAAGATGTGCTCACTAGATGGTTTCTTGGTCTTGCGCTGCTTCAGTCTACCTCTGTCTGCCAGAATAAATGAGGTTTGAAAAAGTTTAAACCATGCCTAAAATGTAATGTTAAAGAACATAAAATAATACACACATAGGCTAGTCACAGAGGGTAAAGTATGTCCCATTTGATTCAGGAACCAACACTGGACAAGAGTCCTGTCATTCTCAAGGACTAATTATGCACTCCCATATCCACACTCATGTTGGATCCACTTAAAGGTTTTAATTAAAGTAACATGCAGGGATGAATGAAAAAGACACACCAAGTAAGGTCCACAGATACAGCAACTGGACATGGAATTCAGTTTCAAAATGATTTAAATCCAGCTAATTGCTGTATCACCATACAACATAATAGTCAAATTTACTGAGGATTTATTATATGGCAGCAGAAGCCACTACATTAACAACTATAAAGTAAATGTGACGCTTTCCCCAGGTCAGATGGACGATAATATGAACCCCATCTGTTAGGTGTGTGCCATTCTACCAGCTAGCAGGAGTTAAGTGGAGTAATGGGGGCCAGAAACTGCTGTCAATACAGAGAATGTCCAAGAAGATCATCTCAACACGCAGAAGATAGAAAAACATATTGGATGTCTGTTAAGAGTTTTTCTCTGCCTGAGCAGTAAGTCAGGAGACTGAGTTGAGAGAAAGACGTAGTTTATTATGGGTCAGGAAAGGTATGGCAGGTGAATGGGCATGGGTTTTGGTGACACTTGTAGAAGGTTAGACAGATAGGAACAAGACATACCTGTATTACTGGACAGACTCTATGGGGAAGGAGGAACTGCTTTGTGCTTTATTTGATCCCTTTTATCATCCCTACCCTTGACTTTGATTAATCAACCATTAATTTATGGGATTCATTTTTCTAACTATATAAAATGCTAAACATCACCAACCAGTGCATGAGACTTTGAGGCAGCAAACAACCTGCATACTGGTAATACTGGACAAAAGCATGCTGAGGACACTGGACCCACTTGAATAATTAAAGACATTCTACTCATGTCTGCTAGTCCAGTTCATTTATAAACCAAATAAAAAGCTAATTAAGGAAACACTTTAGATCCAAAGTATTTTATATATCTTAACAGTATGCAGCATCCCAGTCATATTGTTGTGTCCGGGGATCTGCCTTACCTTCCTCAGACCTTAAACTGGGAAAGAAACAGAACATATTCCAGCCATTGTTAATTCAGTTTAGGGTCACAGATGTCCAGAGCCAATCCTTGCAGCACTGGGTACAAGGCAGGAAACATCCTCAACACAGGACAAGTTTGTTGTAAAATAATCCCACATTGACCCTCTGTAAAGGAGTGTATCAAGTACGTCAATCGGCATATATCTGGGGTGATGGAGGGAAACCCACACAAACACACAGATACAACATGAAACTCAACATTGACAACAATTGGGTGGGATTTGAACTCACAAAGTGGGGCTGTCAGGCAGCAACGTTAACCATTAATGTAAGGTCTTGGAATGATATTGAGTAGAGCCAAAACCGTAAGATTTACAGTATAAATTAATAACTTTAATTTGATTTTAACTTGTGTTGTTAATGACAAATAAGATTTTTTCAGAGTAGGAAGACAGAAGTTTCGAGGTTGAGTAGTTGTACTTGGTAATCATGGTATTGAAGACTGTTGATGAGTTGCATATTGACTAGCACATCCAAGTAAGAAATTCACTCTACTATATACAAGTGACAGTTTGCCCTTTAAGGCACAGTGGTCTTTGCTCCTATCATATTTTTCAGAGAAACATTTTCCAATCCTATACTAGTAGGCTGGAATTAGTTTCACAGATTATTAATCAAATAATTCATTGATTGTATGAAAACTTTGAATTTTGGCTCCATATTACCATAAATATTTCAGTTTGTGCCAAACGTCTTCTTCTAGTTTCCTTCCACACTTTGAAGGTTTTAATTGGTGGGTCTATACCTGAGTGTGGCATTGATGGACTTATATCTCATCACGGTTAGTTCATGTTTTGGATTTAATGCTCCTGGCCATATATTGGACAAAGCGGGGACATAAAATAGATGGATGACAGACTCATCCACTGTTACTCAGGAAAAAACAACCTACATTATTCAAGGTCAATCAAAGTAGCATATCATTCAGTCTGTGTTCCCCATGCATAAAATACAAACCTTCTCTTCTGCCCCATAACCTGCTGTCTCATGTGATCATCCTGATTGATCCCAGTATGTTCTTAGCTGGCATTAACCTGTCCAGCATTGTGGTTTCAACTACCTTGTATTTGACCGAAATCTGTTGTGACAAAAATGGAAAGTTAATAGTCAACAGGTTAAAGTCAGTTTAAGATGAACAAATGCAGAAAGGGAGCAGCTGAGTAAATACCACAGCAACAATGTCATATATTCAATAACCTTAAAGCCTCTAGTCGCTGGCAAAGGTCTTCCACCAGAGGGTCAATAGTAGGTGACATCTTTGGGGTGATCTGTAAAGAAAATAATTCAGAAACCACATCACTCTAGATGACTGAACAGTAACTTATCAAGAGGACAACAGTCAGAGGCCTACCCCTGAAATGAAAGTAGACACATTGCTTTCTACTGTGAACTTCTCCAAGGGATTCAGCTCAAAACAGGCTTCTGGAGTGGAGGGTCTGGAAATGAAGGCAGATACACTGCTTTTGGTTGTGATCTTATCCACAGGGCATGATTGAAAGCATCCACTTGGGAAGGACAGCATGGTAGTGGAAGCAGACACATTGCTCTCTATTGTGATCTTATCTAAAGGGCTCGACTCAAGAGTTAAAGGGATAGATAGCAACGCCGACACGCCACCCTCTATCACAATTTTCTCCACTGGGCTTGATTTGTAGCATACAGTGGTGTGAAAAACTATTTGCCCCCTTCTTGATTTCTTATTCTTTTGCATGTTTGTCACACAAAATGTTTCTGATCATCAAACACATTTAACCATCAGTCAAATATAACACAAGTAAACACAAAATGCAGTTTTTAAATTATGCTTTTTATTATTTAGGGAGAAAAAAATCCAAACCTACATGGCCCTGTGTGAAAAAGTAATTGCCCCCTGAACCTAATAACTGGTTGGGCCACCCTTAGCAGCAATAACTGCAATCAAGCGTTTATATAACTTGCAATGAGTCTTTTACAGCGCTGTGGAGGAATTTTGGCCCACTCATCTTTGCAGAATTGTTGTAATTCAGCTTTATTTGAGGGTTTTCTAGCATGAACCGCCTTTTTAAGGTCATGCCATAGCATCTCGATTGGATTCAGGTCAGGACTTTGACTAGGCCACTCCAAAGTCTTCATTTTGTTTTTCTTCAGCCATTCAGAGGTGGTGGTGTGTTTTGGGTCATTGTCCTGTTACAGCACCCAAGATCGCTTCAGCTTGAGTTGACGAACAGATGGCCGGACATTCTCCTTCAGGATTTTTTGGTAGACAGTAGAATTCATGGTTCCATCTATCACAGCAAGCCTTCCAGGTCCTGAAGCAGCAAAACAACCCCAGACCATCACACTACCACCA
Organism: Polypterus senegalus; assembly: GCF_016835505.1. Taxonomy (NCBI): domain Eukaryota; kingdom Metazoa; phylum Chordata; class Cladistia; order Polypteriformes; family Polypteridae; genus Polypterus; species Polypterus senegalus. The sequence continues at coordinate 128,130,269 of NC_053163.1, read as the reverse complement.
CCATATTTTACTGTTGGTATGATGTTCTTTTTCTGAAATGCTGTGTTCTTTTTACGCCAGATGTAACGGGACATTTGCATTCCAAAAAGTTCAACTTTTGTCTCATCAGTCCACAAGGTATTTTCCCAAAAGTCTTGGCAATCATTGAGATGTTTCTTAGCAAAATTGAGACGAGCCCTAATGTTCTTTTGCTTAACAGTGGTTTGCGTCTTGGAAATCTGCCATGCAGGCCGTTTTTGCCCAGTCTCTTTCTTATGGTGGAGTCGTGAACACTGACCTTAATTGAGGCAAGTGAGGCCTGCAGTTCTTTAGACGTTGTCCTGGGGTCTTTTGTGACCTCTCGGATGAGTTGTCTCTGCGCTCTTGGGGTAATTTTGGTCGGCCGGCCACTCCTGGGAAGGTTCACCACTGTTCCATGTTTTTGCCATTTGTGGATAATGGCTCTCACTGTGCTTCGCTGGAGTCCCAAAGCTTTAGAAATGGCTTTATAACCTTTACCAGACTGATAGATCTCAATTACTTCTGTTCTCATTTGTTCCTGAATTCCTTTGGATCTTGGCATGATGTCTAGCTTTTGAGGTGCTTTTGGTCTACTTCTCTGTGTCAGGCAGCTCCTATTTAAGTGATTTCTTGATTGAAACAGGTGTGGCAGTAATCAGGCCTGGGGGTGGCTACGGAAATTGAACTCAGGTGTGATACACCACAGTTAGGTTATTTTTTAACAAGGGGGCAATTACTTTTTCACATAGGCCATGTAGGTTTGGATTTTTTTTCTCCCTAAATAATAAAAACCATCATTTAAAAACTGCATTTTGTGTTTACTTGTGTTATATTTGACTAATGGTTAAATGTGTTTGATGATCAGAAACATTTTGTGTGACAAACATGCAAAAGAATAAGAAATCAGGAAGGGGGCAAATAGTTTTTCACACCACTGTAAGTCAGTTCTAGGAGACATGGAGATGATTGTGGATATGTTGCCGTCTGCTGTGATCTTCTCCACATGGCCTGGTCCAAGACATAAACCTGAGCTGGACGGTCTGGTTATCAAAAAGGTTGCTCTGCCATCTGCTATCTTTTCCAGTGGACTGGACACAAAATGTATGCCGGAGGGGGATGGCCAGATAAATAAAGCTGACAAGGTGCTTTCTACAGTGATCTTCTCAATGGGACTTGATCCAAAACATATCTCTAAGGAAGGAGGTCTGGGAACCAAATGGGTGGGTGGGTTTATACATTGATTTGTGATGGTTTCTGCTGAGCTTGGCAGAGACTGGTCTCCTGAAATGGCATTGCTATGGCTCAAGGGAGTTGCTTTGCTGCTGGATGTCATCTTCACTTTCGCCTTTTGCTTGATTAGTTTCACTGCCCTTCTCCATAAGTTTTTTGCAATACTTGTTGATCAATCTGCAATAAAAGATTTGAGACACCAGATTAGACAGTTTAGAGGGATGGGTTGGACAGAATGAATTAGCAATTCTGCAGTTCAAATGAGAAACTCGACTGAGTATTCATGTCAGGCAAGCCTAAACAGACACACACCCCTTTTTTCCCAAACCGGAAAGAAACAAGCTGACAAATGAGATGAATGGGAGAGGTTAGAGGTGGCCAAGGTTGGACTGGGATGGGTTCTCTGTCCATCCAATGAAAAGTCAGTAAGAATAAATCATATTTTGACATTTCACTACCCTCCCTACAAATGCAAATGTCCACCCCATGATGATGTCTTAGTTTTGCCAATGAGGACTGTTTGAGAACACCTTGGAGCCAAAATTTCATGCCTCAGGTTTCCACTGTTGAATGCATTGAACTGACCATGACAAAAAGATGCTCCATCATGAATGTTCTGTGTTTGGAAATAACCCTGGCTTATTGATTATGACCTTTAACATATTCAATGCAAAGGGAATAGGACCAGATAAAATACCAGCAGAACTGTGGAAGAGTTTAGGAGGAGAGGAAGTAGACGTGCTGTGGGACAGAAGATCTATGAACAGAAGAAAATATCAGAGAAGTGGAGAAACAGTGTGATTGTACCCATTTATAAAGAGAAGGGTGATCTTCAGGATTTTGGAAACTACAGAAGGATATTGCTGATGTTACAGACAATGAAAATTTGAGAAAGGATTAGAGAAAGAAGGTTTAAAGACGAAACCCACACAGGGGAGGAACAGTTTGATTTTATGCCTGGGAGAAAAACAACAGATGCAGTCTTTGCAATGAGGCAGCTCACAGAGGAGCATCGAGAAAAAACAGAAAAAGGTTGCATATGGTGTTTGATTTCAAGAAGCTTTGTGATAGAGTGCCACATCAAGAAGCCTGGAGGTACATGAGAGAGAAAGGAGTACCAGAGAAGTATAGGAGGATTGTTCAGGATATGTACGAGGGAGTGAGGATGCGGGTTAGAAGCAGTTTTTGCTGATGACATTGTGCTGTGTAATACCAGAAAAAAAGAAGAGGAGATGAAATTGGAAGAATGAAGAGGGTCTTTGGAAGATAGAAGATTGAAGCTAAATAGGAAGAAGGCAGAATATATGGGGTTTAATCATCAGGATTAAGAAGGTAGCCTGCTGGGAGTATTGTGTGATCAAAGATTTAAGGTGAAGGTTAAGGGTAAGGTTTTTAAGACAGTAGTACACCAACAAAGATATAACATGTAGACCACGGCTTTGTTTTTTCCTTTTGGTTTGACATTGATGTTATTATTTTACCTGATTTCAGGTTGTTGGTTCTATCTAGTGATTGACCCTTTAGATTTCTCTTAAAGCCTTTGTTCATCCTCCAGTCCTTGTTATTCTGTAGTCTTGGTACTGGCCACTTTTCACACAATTTGCACACTTCAAAACAGATTTCCTTCAGTGTCACGACTCTGAAAAAACTGATCACTATTCTTTATCCATAAAATCATTTTAATAAGTAAGGAAATGTGTGCATGATGTAACATTCAGGTGTGTTTGTACAAGCCAAACTGTTAGCATATAATGAGACTGAATTCTGGTATAATAAGTGACTGTGCTTACCTTGTACATTGTACCTCTCTTTAATTGTTTTGCCATTAGAAGTGGCTGTTGAATGAGTAAAAAACAAAAAAATATGTATAAAAAAATAACACACTGAAGTAACCGCTCTCAAGGCAAAATGAAACAGTAAACTAATTCGTAGTTGAAGTCGCAGAGAACATTTCTCTCTTTTTAAGGATGACGAGTTCAAAAATTCATTAGTGCTTCTCAATTTGAGATTCTAAAATTTAAAAAAAAAAACATATACAGCGTACTGTACTTAAGATATCTCAACAAAAATCAAATTGACTTGATAAATTTCCTTGAAGAACATGTGTGCAAAGTTTCAACAAAACTAGCCCACTAGGAGCCGAGTTGTTTCATGCATACACACAGACTTCATTGGCACCACAGAAGATGTTGCTCACTGTAACCGGATGCTTGCCTTCAACTAGCAGCATCTCAACAAAAGGGGATTCTGGTGTTCCAACAACGCCCCCCTCCTTTAGAGTCTCATAAATCAATATGGGCTGGAAGCCACTGACCGATGTACTGTTTTGATAGAAGGTATTGGCACATATCCAGTACATCACAGGAGATGGGATGATCTTGACGTAGAAGGTGGAGAGCAAATGGTGTTGAATGTATGAGCTCATTTGGTTTTCTATCACCCCAAACTGGTCCATAGCATTTTTTCTGCAAGTAAGAAAAAATATGCATAGATAAATATAGTGAATGTTTCCATCAGCTGTATTTCTCCATTGTTTATTTCCACTGGATTCATGTGTAATGATATGCCATTTTGTTTCTGTTTTGCTCAGGAGGTAAGAAGTCCACCTTACAGCTCTTAGACTCTGGTTTGATTTCCCATTCGGGTAGTTTCTGTGTGGGGTTTGCATGTTTTCCCAGTGTTTCACTGACCATTTTTTCACTTTTTGGCAAATCCAAAATTTCTTAGCGAGTATCTGTAGACTTGTATATCCATCTTGAGTAGGTTTAGCCATATGCTCCAAATTCCTTTAACCCTGCAACTTTGTGTTACATACAGTAGCAAATCCTTAAATTTGAAAGTAATGGTGACCAAAATATCACAAAATAGAACATTTAGATTAATATATTTCACCAAATGAAAAAACAATATTAAAATGATGTCTATACTTGGAAAAAAATGAAAAGCTGAATAATGATAACTTTGGCTAAATGCTGCTTCACAGATGCCATGTCTGGTCTGTGTACAGTATGCGTGGAGTGTGCATTATCTTATTGTGTCTTTCTGGGATGCTCTCCAAGTGCTCCAGTTTTCCTCCCACACTCCCAGAGATTTGCAGGTCAGATTATACAACCCCAGATTGGCCTTGTGTGAGTGCGAGTGTGGGTTATTTCCTGCCTTGCATTTGATGTGGCCAGGCTAACTCCACACAGCCCTGAAAGCAGATGTAAGAATGTTATGTTATGGCCATAAGTTTAGAATTACAGTATATTTAAACAACATAAGGAGGAATGTAGTCACAGCAAGAAGCATTACCACTTCTGTTTCTGGCTATGTGATGGCTGCCTGTTCGAACCATGCTGATTTAGGAGACCTCCAGTGACTTCAGCTTCCTCTTAACTACAAAGACATTTTCTAAGGTTAACTGGAATCTGTAAAATGACCCATTTAGATGAAGATGATCTGCCATAGACTAGGATTTCCATGTGGCTGATTTCTGCCATATATCCATGGCTGCCAGTATTGAATTTGAGTTCTAAATAGAAAATGCTAGAAAACATGTTTAGAAACTGGATGAAAAATAACAAATGAAGAATACTTTCATAATTGGTACTTATACTCCATTTTGCATAGACTTAAAGTTTCAATAACAACTTCACTCGCTTCACTCGCCAACCCCCGTTATTGGTTTTCTGGATACACACTTTTATGATTTTTTTTTCTTTGTATTGTTGCTATTTCATTAGTTTCACTTTTATTTCAAAACTTCTGTAAAAACAATATTTGGAGTCTTTCGAGTCCTAATATGCTGAATCTTTTTAATGTGGTCAGTAAGACACGTGTTTAATAACTTTGTACCATAACTCAGAATCGGTTTCTCTGTTTGGAATTTCAGCACAGACAAAACGATCAACATCATTAGCAGTTAATTTTTTTTTTTTTACAAAGTAACAAATAAATGCATGTGAGGTAAACCCCGTTTTTGCATTTCATCATGAAAATGATGTCAAGTATTTATCTTAGCATTCTAAATTTTCAGAGAGCAGGAATATCATGAAGTGAATGTATTCTGTGTGGCGATCCCTGCCTGTCCCTCCTCCTTAGTGCAGACGAAGTCCATTTAAGAAGCGCATAGCGATTAACAACTGGGTCAGGGAACACTTAACACAAAGCATTTAATATGCTACATTAACAAGTACATCATCCATAACACAGAAATTTTGCAGTGCTTGGAAAACTTTTCCAAAATTCTCTAAGGAATTGTAAACACAACAAAAGACAGACAATTGTAATTGTATACATCTTTGGATGTCCTAATTGTTCAGAACCTGTTTTGTCACACAACATTTGCTGCTGATAAGCCTGGCTTTAATCTGATACTTCATAGGATTGGCCTCCAGATAAAAGTGGTAAGCATGTTTTCTATTTTTGGAATTGGGTACGCGTCCAGTTTGTAAATGTGATTCATGAGCTTACAGTCACCACGGACATGTTCAGTATACCTCATCTTCATCACATGAGCAACAGCAGTAGCCAAACATGAACACCTGCAGTTGTTTCTTTCCCCAGTATAACTGCACTTGCTTTGCGTTTGTCTCAGACTTCCTCAGGTACTAAACTATTATTTTTATGTTACCTCCTAAATCTTCCAGCTTCCAAATTTACTGAGTTGTCAGCTCCAGCGCTTTCTTCAAATCCAGTGACGGCTCTGACAAAAACGTAGGCATCCGTTTGAGTATTCTTACGATCGAGCAAGTGAACTGTCCAATTCGTTTTTATCCTGCCAAGCACAGTCGTTTGACCCTTGCTCGCAATATTGCCTGAATCGCCTCTGAAAGTGAAGTATCACACGATACACTATAGCAGACTCAGTTTTCTGCAACGGCGTTAATAGTTCAGATAAACTCCTTATCGTCATTTCCTCCAACTTCTATACCCACTTATCTAAAGCAGAGTCGCGAGGAAGCTGGAGTCTCGCATCAAGAAGCATCGGGTGCAAGGCAGTAACCTCGGGCAGGGCGCCAGCCCAGGGTGAAGACACACACACACACACACACACACACACACACACAAACACTTCAGGGACCGCAGTAATTTTTGTGCCTACAATTAATTATACAGCAATGTGGATCGCTTCACAGTCGCCCGTAGATTCATTAACATTAAAACTGTCAGGACGTTCCACATATTTTCAGTCTAATCGCTCTTTCCATTCCCTTTTCCCAAAATTTACAGATGTTGTACCTCGAGTTGTTTTTCTTCGTAGTCATTTATAATATCCTTACCAAATCAACAGTCACGACAACACCCTCGGACATCTAAAATAAAGTAAAATAAACTTTATTGAATTTCTGTTCTGCTTTTTCTTTTATATGCCAAAAAGTGAGAAAATGTTCCTCTGATAAAAAGTGTCACTCTGTTCCTTTCAGATGTACAAATAAACAGTCATTTAAAATTAAAAAAATAAAATAGGATTCAGTACAATCTACAGAGTTTTTAACATTATAATTAATGTTAATCCATCTACACATCATTGTGGATTTAAGAATGATTTAATAAATTGCGCGAATGGTTTAGAAAAGGAGAAGCTCACGGGTAACGGATATAATCATTTCATCGTGACTATATGCAAAGAGTATTTTCTTGTTAGCTGTTGCAAAGTTACTAACCCAGAGTTCCTTTTTGCCTTTAGATCAGTAAAAGGCTCAACAGACGGTAACTCTCATACGTTAAATTTCTGAAAAGAACATTTCAGGTTCCCATCTAAGTTTGTAATGCGATTTTGTGAATTTCGGGTATAGCAATAATTAAGCAGAGAACCCATTAAAACCAGTTTTCATTACAATATACAAAGGCTGGGAGCATACGCTGACAGCGCGTTGCTGCACCCGCCACACGCTTTAGCGGGTGACACCTCAGCACCACGCTGGAACAATAACGGGTTCCAGGACGAAGCAATTGCAGGTTAAAGGCCTTGCTCAAGGGTCCAACGGAGCACTTCTGACGTTTGCGGGATTCGAACGGACAACTTTCCGATTGGCGGCGCAGATCCCTAGCCTCAGGGCCACAATTCGTCTATACAATATACAGTACAACATTAATTAACAAAACGTTTTCCTTACCTCCCACCCATCTTCTTCTTCCAATTCTTCTACCACCGCCTCCTCCTCCTCCTCCTCTTCCATCTGTTCGTCTTCTTCTTCCTCCTCCTCCTCAAGTTCCTGTCTCCCACCGTCATCATATTCTTCCTCATCGGTATAATCATCTTCTTCAAAATCGTCTTTGTAATAACCATCCTTCCCATATTCTTCCTCTTCTTCTTCACTACCATCTGTTCCTCCTACCTCGTCATTCTTGAATCGGACCATTTTATATTGTGCTTTGCTTTCTGTCCGCTTGCCCATCTCCTTGTTTTCTTTATCGAGTTGGATTTCTTTACTGTACAACAATTTCTTTTGTAAACACGTTGTCTCTTCTTCTTCATCATCATCATCATCCAACTCGTCTTCCTCCACGTCTAATAGCTCTTCTCTATGTACCCCATTTGGCTTAATTTCAGCGGAATGCATGTACTTCCCCGAGCTTGGCGAGTCCTTCCACACATGGTAGGCGTAACGCAATCCGAAAGCAGCAGCCAGACCGAAGGCCACGATGACCGGGCCTTTGATTTGTTCCATTTTTTTAACATAGATATAAAGCTTGCAGACCAGCCCTGGCCTTGACCCAGTGAAGTCCATTCGACAGCAAGGCTAAGAACACCTCTTAGTATTATAAATACGTGGGTCAGCTGGTATAATGACGTCATTGGACAACTCACACGTGACTGCTCTGAATGTGTAAAATTTGATTATTTGACAGACCTACTGTGATTTTGGGTTCTGTTAACCCATTTCTTTTCGGGTAAAATTGTATAGATAATTTTGCAGTATTTTCCCAACCGAAATGTTGCTGTGGATTACCACGAATCTGGAAATCCAGTGAGCACCTCGTTCGAGCCCAAGTCTTCGGTGCTGCGGGTTTGCTGGATGATTGTAATTGGTTTGTTCGTAGCAGTAATCGTTCTAATAGTGTGGCATATCTCAAAACCGAATTAATGCAAAATGGGTCTGTACTAATGATTTGTTTAGTTGTAAAAGTTATGTAGAACATCTTGTGATTCAGAATGCTGTTGAGGACGCCATTTAATCAGTCAGCCTCTTTTAAGCCGCTTTATTCATCGGAATTTTTCCTGGTTCTTGTCTTAACTATAATAAGAAAACGCACTTTCCCCTAATCAATCCCCATAGCATACATCATTCCTTCGAATGTTGCAGCCCTGGTAGTAGGGCGTTATGTTACACGCGAGTTTGTTGAGCCAAGGAGTTCAAGATTAAGGAATAATTATGTACTAGCTGTTTGACACAACTTCCGAAGTGACGTTGCCTTGCAGGTTTACCTCCTGATGTTCGAATTCCTCAACCGGTCGCTGTTTGCATGGAGTTGGAGTTACCTTATATTTTTCTTTTTTTTCTTCTTCTTCTTCAGTTCTTTCAACTCCCCTTCACGAAAATCTATACGTGTTCATTTAAATAGTGATCTGAAGTTGACAATATAATATTTTCCGTGTGAACCTGAATAAGCCAATTTTATGGTCAGAGATCCTTACATCAAGCAGATTAATGCAGACGATCTTGGTGTAAAGATTATACATGCAACATGCGTATTTTACTTTCTCACGCAGTTAACTGGTATTCTCTTGGTCAAAACCTGCTCCTGCAATCTTCCAATGTAATTTTATCGTGCTGTTCTGCATTCAAATTGGTCACTCTTCTCTGCCCTCTTCATTGATGTGATGTCCATTTTACACTGCTGCATTCAGGGCGCAGCTTTCAGTGAACTGTCTAGCTCTTCTTTATTTGTTTCCTCCTGGCTTAGCACATCAAGCCGAAATCAAGCGGATCTCCGAAAAACCAAAGTTTAAGAATGTCAGTTTGAAAGTAATCATTGGGTTCCTAACAGTTGATCTCCTATGGACAGTGCCTGGTTTTTATATGAACGGAAAATGTATGAAAAAGTTAACTTACATTAAAACGCTACATTGTAAATAAATTATGAATATATTACTGTGTGTCTCTACCATGCGTGTTCCTGTTCTTCCTAGGCTTTAATATTTCAGAGTTTTATCGACATCTGCTGGCAAGTACTGTGAATAGCTACGCGCGCTCATCTGGTTAAGTGAGAAGTGTTCTGACAAAACTGGGTTTAGGTGGGAAGTTCGGCGTGTGTGAGTGATTTTAGCAGTTCACTGATATTGATATTCCTTGAGTATTTGACAAAATATTACATGTATGTATACATTCTGTATAGTGTTAGTACTTTTATATAAATACTTAATTACCACTTACTTATAAGTTATATATATATATATATATATATATATATATATATATATATATATATATATATATATATATATACACTAGCCATGTGCGCCCAACTACGTTGCGCGTGTTAAAGTTGTCTGTGAAGGTCTCCCTGTTTAAACACGGCTGCCAGTCATGAACTGGACCCTTCGTCGCACAGCATTATGATTTTTTATAAGGGAAACAAAATTACTAATGAAAACTCTTGGATATTGATTCGATAGGAACAGCCTACTCAGAATCACTGTCCGAATAGTAATTATGTGGTGGTGTGGGAGCATTTCTACTTCTGTCCGTTCACAGTTTGTCTCTTTTTCACGACGCTGTCGTTTCCTCTCACAATCTCTTCTCAACCTTTCTCCAGTCTTGCAGGCTGCTTTGTGGCAATGCAAAGAGTAAGGCAATATACACAGAGCAATGGTTATAAAAGGGGGGGACATAGGTATCCAGGCTCTTTAAAGCATAAACAGGGATCACTTCACTGACATGTGAGCAAGCCACGGTACAACTGTGAGACACGCAGCACTCGCCGGCTACAACATAACAATAATAATTTCCGGAATGTGCTGTTACATTGTCATTCATTTTACCCACTGTCTTTCTTTCATTCATATGTTACTTAGGCACGTACCTTTTATCTTCGGCAATCTCATTCTCTAACCAGGCCTCAGGAGCTAACCAGCGTAACACTGTCCACCACCCCTTTCGTTTTTCTGGCACATTGTTGACATCCGTGAGTAATAACAACGTACTAAACTGGAAGGTGGTCTACGCATGCGTGGAATTCGCATACAAACAAAGATCAAGATCTAAATGAAGATCTCTTTAGTTAATTTAAAGCACAACAATTTGTTTTGTTTGAATGTCTGTGTTTTGAGGTGTGACTGGCGCACTACAGTCTTCAGTAGTATCAGCCTGGAGGAGATTCTTAATGCAATGCCTATGTTTTAGCTGTGTCTCTACTGCCATCTAGTCCTTCTTCTTCTAATTCATTCGCAGACAAACAAAGATCAAGATCCAAATGAAGATTATATATAGAGATAATTTATATAATGTATTTTCTTTAAAATAGACTCTGGACCAGTTTCATTTGAGAGTAGCATTACCAAAATCCATAAGGCAGGGAGGAGAGCTATGATTAAATGCAGGACACATTGGTGGGATTATATTTCTCTTCTGTTTCTGTGATTCTGGCTGTGCTCAAGAAAGGCTTAAAGATTTTGGATATTGTAGTTGTAGTAGTAGTGTCCTCCCAGCTCAACATGTTCCTTATGTTAACATCACCAGAAAAAGTTGAATGAAGAAGAAGATGACGACGATGATGTTTTTATGTAAGGAGCCACATTGACACAGTATACTGATTTATCAATAAGTGTTGAAAACTCACACCCAGTGTCTGTCAGTGTGGGGTTTGTGTCACTCACTGTGCTGAGTTTGGTCAAATACAATATACAGAACAATCATGAAATACAATTATACAGTATATATACACTAACTGGCCACTTTATTTGCTCCAGCTGTTCAACTGCTTGTTAATGCAAGTATTTAATCAGCCAATCATGTGGCAGCAACTCAATGTGCATTTAGGCATGTACACATTGTCAAGATGACCTGCTGAAGTTCAAGCCAATCATCAGAATGGAAAAGAAAAGAGATTTAAGTGACAGGCAGGCAGGTCGGAGTATTTCAGAAACTAATCTACTGGGATTTTTGTGCCCATCCATCTCTAGGGTTTACAGAGAATGGTCCAAAAAATGGAAAACATCCAGAGAGCATCAGGTCTCTGGGCGAAAATGCTTTGTTGATGTCAGAGCTCAGAGGAGAATGGTCAGACTGGTTTGAGCTGATAGAAAGGCAACAATAAGAAAATAACCACTCGTTACAACAGAGGTATGCAGAAGAGCATCTCTGAAAGCACCAAATGTCAAACCTTGAAGCAGATGGAGTCCCAGCTTGGTACAGATGTGCTACACCAGGAAACCCCACCAGGTGCCACTCCTGTCAGCTAAACACAGACAACTGAGGTTACATTTTGCTGTATTGCTGTTATGAGGAAGTCTGTCCATGATGAATGGGGAAGGCTACTGCAATTTCCCTCCCAGATTAGGCAGGCAATATGGCCGCAATTGAAACAGAGTTGGAAACACTAATTCACCATTAAACAGCACTGTTTGGTCACTGTTCTTTTAGGTGTTGTGTTAGGTAGGTCTGTCCCAACTGAGCTTGAATGGTTCTGCCAAAACCAGTCTGTCTCTTTTCCTCTCAGAGTGAGCAGACACAGAGACACTCTCAGAGGCTCTCAAGGTTTTATAGGGCTTTGCTTGGTTGCAATGGGCTTAAGCCGATAGGACGAAAATGCAATGTTGTTGTGAGAAAGTTATTTTATAAATCTCTTAATACATTTTAAAAGAGATAAGTGGCTGATAACCATGACTAGCTAGCTAGAAAAGTTAACGTCATAATCAAAGTGAACATATGGGACTTGTGTGCAGTTACTACAGCTACCTCCAAGATTTATTATGCATTTTTTCTGTATAATTAATTATAATAGACTCTACTTTATTTTCATATACAGTAAACAGCAGCCTACCTAGCGTTAACGAAGCATGTTTTTTATTACTGATTTTTTTTCTGCTTCTTACCCTGTAAAGGTGGTGTACACTTGGGTGCCAACAAGATATAACAGGACTTTGATCAATGAGGGGAAAGGGGCAGGGGCTTCAGCCACTGTAGCCACCCCTTTGTTCATGTCCCTAGCTCTGAAAGTGGTGCAAAAATGTGTCACTTAATGATATATTAGAAATGATAAAGCATAATAAAGACTTAAAAGTACTTGAAGGGTTCTAAAGACAGATTGAATACATGAGACTAGTAAAAGTCAGCATTTTCTTCAGAAAACCTCATTCCCTGGCAGTAGAAATAAAAGGTGAACAAGCAGACCTGGTCAAGGGCACATGACGTTAGAGACTCCAGTATGAGAATAAAGACCACGTCAAGGCTTAGCTTTTCACTGTACCAGTGCATTATGAAGACAGGCAGTCCAAGCAAAACATTTGAGGCTATTTTTCAAAACTTTATTTGGACACAAATGACCATATCTATAGGAATTTACTGCATTTACACAATCCTTTTTCAACAAATTGACTGAAAAAAGCAAATAAGTTAATTATGACAGAAAAGAAGAGTGGTTCCAAGACATGCTGATGAAGAGCATTGAAGGTCACACACAAAAAAATTAAAATGACATCAAGCCAAACAAGATCCAAATCATTAAAATTTCTGGGGCTGCTCTACCTGTATGTAAAGTATTTTCTGCACATCCAATCAGACTAATAAATGCCAGATACGCACTTCAAAAGAAACTCTAACCCTAACCCTCCAGGAAACTTTGCCATTTGACTTCTAATCCATTTTAGAGGGGTTTTCCACGTTATACTGGTGCAGAGGTTAGCATGTGTCTTATGGTTCCAGTGTCCTAGCTGTAGTTCTGTATATGGGGTTTACACATTCTCTTTGTTTCCACATTGATTTTCTCTGGCTACTTCTCAAATCCTAAGAATGCATGCATAGTGTTAAGTATATTCATTTAAGCGAGTGTGCCCTGTCATGGTTGGTTCTTGCCTCATGTCCAGTTCTCCCTGAAATGCCAACAGTGATCCTGTGTGAAAATAGACAGGTTTGGAAAATAAAACATGTAAAGTTGTAAGTTAAAAATGTAAATTGTGTCTTCCATTGGCATATTATGGTGTTACATTACAAGAATCATTTTTCATCATCAGTCAGGGTAATCATCCAATTACTGCAATATTGTTCACTTTCTAGGTTTAATTAATAATTGTTGACCTATATTTGGCCTCATATTGATTGTAAACATCCACTGACTAAAATACATGGGGCTTTTAAAAGGACTTTAAAAAGTCTGGAAATATGTAATAATCTTGGAGATTATTAATATTAACTAGGAGTATTTTCCTGTCTCTAAATATTCTTCAGTTGCTATATCAGTCACTACACTGCTACAGGAATAGGGTTCAATTTCTGACTATTTGTACTCGCATGTTTTCTCAGGGTGTTAAGGGTTACTTTCAAAGATGTCTACTTTAGGATAACTGGCAGCTTTGAACTGTACTTGATGGTGGTAGGATCAGCTCCAGCTCTCTGGCTCAGAAAAAAACGATATGCTGAATGTATTGGATATTTCAGTTCTTTTTTAAGGAATTGACATTGATGCTTATTTTGATTGGCACTGAATAAATTAAAAGTGATGACTATGAATGTACTTTGTGCTTTAATTATACAGAACTCAGATATTTTTGTACTTGGAAAAATATTGAAGGCACATTCAAAGAAAAGTCAAAAACCAGTCACAAAGACATGAGCATTTGAAAATGGGAGTCAAAGGAGCTGTCAAAAATGAAACCAGCCATACAAGAGTGAAAAAGGAACAGAGCCAGCTGACTCTGTAATGAAAATAAGTCAAGCTTTTTGTCTTACTGCAAAATAGTCCAAAATGGACATTCTAGTCCGATATAAATATAGAGATCCATTAAAGACACTCTCAGATATTAACGTATCTCTCTTTTTACTGTTGCCATCTTTCCTTCATCATTGTACCTGAATATTGTAGTTGTGTTTGCTTAGATACGCAACTTAGAGTAGTGCATGGTGTTAAAGATACTAAAGATGGACACTCAAGAGGACAGATGGACATGGCAATGGCCAGTGGCCCTTGGTAGGTCTTTAATTTTCTTGCCTTGAATTTATGTGATGAGCATTTTCACTTCTTTATAGGTTTATACAACTATTATTAGTAGTAGTATCCACAAAACTGCAACATAGTAGAGTTGAAGGCAGCACGCTTGGAACTGGGAGTTCAAATGACTCAATATTCACTGGAATTGATGGATCTGTTTGTATCCCAAAGGTATGACTATATGTACTGTACTTCTTTTTATAAGGCAGCAAAAATGGAAAAAACAATGTGCTGAGAACGTGGCCATTTAGAAAAGTATTGATTAAACAGATAGGTATGAAACAGAACAGAAGAAAACCTTAAAGTAGATGATGAATTAGAATGAAAAAACTGAAAAGGAAAAATATTGACCTAAGTAGAGAAGAGTATTTTTGGTATCCAGCCTGGAATCATATGGATTGTGGGAATAATATTAGAAAGAGCCAGCATCATAAAGGACAGGGAAGATGACTATGCACATTTTCTCAGAGATTTGTGTCCTTGGCTACAGCCGTCTGTGGATCTGTAACTGGATTTGGAAATGGAAGCATGGATGGATAAAATATTCCAGTTCTGCACCCAATCCAGTTGGTGTAGGCCTTATCTTCTTCTACCTCTATATTGGAATGCACAGTTTGGGGAAAAATCAAAAAATAATGAAACCATCTTTACAGTGTTTTAAAGTAAGTTTGTTATTTGTGCAATTTGCTTAAGTTTATTTTACTGTTGTTCATTTTTGTAACTTTTAAGTTTGAAAATATACTATTTAGAGAATATGAAAGTTTAAGACTGATCATAAATAGCCTAGCTGCGAGAAGGCAAGGTGCCTTCTGTAAAGCATGTGCATATTCTCCCTTTGATTGTACAACATCTCCAAAATACTGTAATATTTTCATATACTGCTAAGATATCTTGTTAAATTGGAATCAGTATAAGCCACATTTCAGAATGTGAGGCTCTAATCATCTGTGATATGTGATGTCATGTAATTGTCTGGCATCCAATTTGGAGAAGTTCCCTACATCATTCTTGGTGTAGCTTCCCAGGGTGGGTAATGAGAATGAGTGGAGGCAAAACTGATCTGCCCAAGTGCTGTCAGATATTGTGGCCTATCAACTCAGGAACTAGGCCATAAAATTGAATAGAAATCAGTTCAAAGCACAACAGACTAATTGTGTGACCCCAAGCTTCTGAACCTGAAGAATCAAACATGGTGGAAAACATTTGACTATGAATAAAATAAAAGCAACTATATGTATGTAATGTAACTTCTTTTTTTTTGTGAAATAAAAGAAAACGAAAATAAGACCAAGTCTAAGATGCACTGAATCGACTATGAATCATGTTCTCTGAAATTGAAGCTCAAAAGAATGATATTTTCCAAAACCGATAAGGTCTGATGTACATTTGTGAAAGAATGAACTTGAAAGAGAAACAAATGAACTTATTTTGTGCCAGAAACAAACTACACTGGTTCACAATTCTCTGGAAGAAGGATGGAATGAGAGGCACACACTGGAGTGAAGTGCGCTGATGCTGGGCCTGAGCATCATGCAGACATCTTGTCAGGAATGCCTCCACTCTATCAGCCTGTTCCACTGTAATTCATTTCCCAATACAGCCAGTATATGCCTGTACAGAAGAGAGGAAAATATATACAGTAACTATAAAAATATAAAATGGGCTTCAAGAACAAGAAACAGTCTAACAAATGGAATCTCCACATGCAGACTACTGCCAGGGAAATCAATAAATGTAAGTAAGTTAGTAAATTTAACATGAAGGTGCGTTCAGGAACTTGGTAAACTGTTCTGAAGTCAGAGCATGTTTAAATGTGCTTATTTACTTAAAGACAGGGATCACCTTTTGTTTATTTTAGTTATTTAAGAATCTGTCATCTATATATTAATCTTCTAAACTCGCTTTATTCTGGAGCCTATCCAAGCACTCATAGGAAGCAAGGCAGGAACAATCCCTGATCAGGGCACCAGTCCATTGCAGAGTGAACACACACACACATACCCACAAACACACATGGGACAATTCACATCTCCAGTCCACCTAATCTACCTTTGGAGTAAAGGAGGAAACCAAAGTGGCCAAAAAAACCCCACACACACGGAAAGAACTTGCAAACTCTGCAAGGCAGCAGTACTAGCACTATGCCACTGTAACTGATAAGCAAACACATGAATGAGGAAAATATATAAAATCTACAGAATGTGATGGGGGGCAAGTATAGATTGGCATCCCATCTGGCCAGCATAATGGGTGGTCAGAGGCACAGCATTTTCTGTCTCAGCCAGGAGGTGGGCTAACTTCAACAACACAGAAGGACAAATAGATGGACTGGCACCCAGGAGCCACGCCCAAATGGGAGGCCAGAGTGGTGGATGAGCATGGTTGAGACAGCCTTTCAAGACTGTATGCTCCCCCGGTGCACTGAGTAGCAGGATTCCTGAGACAGAATACTCTTGCAGACTCCTAAAGGCATCTTGGGAACTGTAGTCCCATGGGGCAGCCCTGCTGGGTTCCATGGGTGCCACTGGCTTGGGGGTTGCAGGGAATAGCTGTCCCTACTTTTTTTGTCTTACACCTGACCTGAAAGTGCTTCCCCCGTGCAGAGTCCTGTCATCAGAAGTACTCTAGAGCCCTGCATAAAAGGAGCTGTCTCACATTATTCAGGAAGATGGAGTCAGTAGGAAGAGGACTGAACTTGCCTGAAGGAGTGAGGGGATGTGTAATGTAATTTATTTTAATGTAAAGTAAAGGAAAAGAACAGCATTGTTAATATAGATAGATAGATAGATAGATAGATAGATAGATAGATAGATAGATAGATAGATAGATAGATAGATAGATAGATAGATAGATAGATAGATAGATACTTTATTAATCCCTAGGGGAAATTCACATACTCAATCAGCAGCATACTGATAAAAAACAATATTGAATTAAAGAGTGATAACAATGCAGGTATAACAGACAATAACTTTGTATAATATTAACATTTATCCCCCCCGGGTGGAATTAAAGAGTCACATAGTGCGGGGGAGGAACGATCACCTCAGTCTGTCAGTGGAGGAGGACAGTGACAGCAGTCTGTCGCTGAAGCTGCTCCTCTGTCTGGAGATGATCCTGTTCAGTGGATGCAGTGGATTCTCCATGTTTGACAGGAGCCTGCTCAGCACCCGTCACTCTGCCACAGATGTCAAACTGTCCAGCTCCATGCCTACAATAGAGCCTGCCTTCCTCACCAGTTTGTTCAGGCATTGAGGCATCCCTCTTCTTTATGCTGCCTCCCCAGCACACCACCGCGTAGAAGAGGGCACTCGCCACAACCGTCTGATAGAACATCTGCAGCATCTTATTGCAGATGTTGAAGGACACCAGCCTTCTAAGGAAGTATAGTCGGCTCTGTCCTCTCTTGCACAGAGCATTAGTATTGGCAGTCCAGCCCAATTTATCATCCAGCTGCACTCCCAGGTATTTATAGGTCTGCACCCTCTGTTGTCAAGGACGAAACCTGCACAAGGTATTTTTATTAATAAAAAGGTTGTTTTTGATCTCAAGACTCTAGTTGATGCAATTGTGTCTAAGGTTTTAGTTGTCTGTGACACCCCCTAGTGGCCATAAGGCTGAAATAAACTGAAAGAGTTAATGAAACAGTAATTCAGGTCACACAGAATGTTTTTCTATGTTTTAAGATAGATGATTTCACAAATTTATCAGGGTTTTTTAAATGGATTTTTTTTTAATTCAAAAATTAGCACAGCACAGTCTATTCATGGCATTGTATGAAAACTGAATTTTCTGAACAAATTTTCTCAAAGAAGTTCAACAAAATCACAACAACAGACATCACAACATTCATCAGACAACACAACAACAAGTGCATTTGCATTTTATACAAACACACCAAAAATGTATGGATTAATGAAACTGAATTATGTAGATGTGGGATGCTAGCAGGAACATCACTAACAGTGAAAGATAAAGAGCTTTTACTGCTTAAATAAAGAGGCTTAGATTAGTTGCTCAAGTGAATGAAGTAGATTCATTATTCTCTAGCAGCTACCTCTTTACAGATGAATGATGTACAAAGAAACTGCTTGAGATAATGAAACACTCCATGACTTAAAGACTTTAAATATTCTGGTTCTGATTTTGGCTCAGTTAGAGAGTTTCAAAATCTCCAATAAATGTAATATAATAAATTAGTGCATTTAACCACTGCCATTCAAAATCTAAATGTTCAAATGGACAACATGGAAGATTATTTTTCTGACCAGCAAGGACAAGACACAACCAAATAACTAAAAGATGAAACCTAAAAAACTAAATGCAGTCATCTGGTTTAGTCTGTCCTCCATTAATGACTCTCTCTTTTTGACCTTTTAGGTCTCAGCTCTGTCTGCTGTTGCTTGAAAAGCAGTTTGGCCTTTCCCCCGTCTGATGATTTTTTGATTCCAGCAATTAAATGCAGTCCATTAATTATTCATAGGAGTCCTACTTGGAGCCCTTTTCAGGTTAGTAGGTGGGATTTTACACTCCGTAAGGGAGCTCCATATGCAGCTAAAGCAGTTACGTGTTTACGTGATCAGTCATTACTTCAGCTTTTTAGCTTTGATCCTTTTGTAATTCGAGTTATTCAGATTTTTGTTGTGTTCATTTCTTTGCTTCTAGCTTTTCATTCAAGCCTTGTTCATAATATTTTTTGTTTTAGTTTAATTTTTAAGTGTGGTTTAAAATTGTGCACTCTTCTCACTTAATAGCAAGTATTCTAAATTTTATTCAATTCTTAGCTCAAGAATTGTGTAGCAAGTTGCTAACATTTGTTATGTTCTTGTTAGTCAGTCATTATCCAACCCGCTATATACCCAGGGTCTGCCGGAGCCAATCCCAGCCAACATAGGGCACAAGGCAGGAACAAATCGCAGGCAGGGCACCAGCCCACCGCAAGACACACACTAGGGACAATCTAGGATCACCAATGCACCTACCCTGCATGTCTTTGGACTGTGGGAGGAAACCCACGCAGACACAGGGAGAACATGCAAACTCAGGTCTTGTTACTGTGAGGCAGCAGTGCTACCACTGCGCCACCGTGCCACCCTAATTGAGTTCTAATTATCTTAAATAGAGATGCATCTATTTATTTAAGGAGTGTAGCTGCTTGCAGTAAAGTGATATATGAGGGATGACAAAAATGCATTTGCTTGACTATGAAAATAAAATCTGATGGTTAAACTCGTGTCATTACTTTTCAACCCCCCTTGAGTTCAAAAACCTTGGTCCACTTTGCCTCCAGTGATTTATCACCTTCATCTTGTCCATTACTGCCTCCCAGAGGTCATTACCATAGGTAAAATCACCATCCACACAGGAATTTCCTCAGGTTTCAAAAGAGAAAATAATCATTGGACTATATACAGGTATATGGTGGATGGTTAAGTTCTCTGAAGCCACACTCTCTAATAACAACCTTCAATTTGTGAGATTTGTCAAGACAGTGCATTGTTGTGAAGCGGCAACACGCCTGATGACAGTTTCCACAACATTTCTGTTTAATAGCCTCATGTAACGACTTCTCTGTGGAACTGATGTGGCATGAATTCCAATAGCAAAACATTCTTTGAATCCCAGAAAACTGTTGCCATCACTTTTACTGCCGGCTGCTGCACACAACACCCCTTGGGTTGGGAACATCTTACACTTCTACTGCATGTAATCTGGCTTAGTTTCTGGGTCATGGTGAACCTATATTTTATTCCCAGTAACAATGTGTGAGAAAAAAACACCAGGTTCTAAGAATTCCTCGTCATATGCCTTCTGATCTAGTGTCAACATTCAGGGAACCCATCAGGAGCTAACCTTTGACATTAACAAATGAGTATGGATAGTTGTGGACAACTGTGCCAGCTGAAATGCGTAGTTCAACATTAACCTTAACATGATAATCTTCTAAAGAAAATGCCTCCACAGAACTTCCAAAAAGGGAGTTAACTTCCATTGACTTTCAACCCCATTTACATTGTTTGGCCCAAAACTTCACCTTAAAGTATGAAGGTCCATCATCACTATAAACAGCATCTGACCTCTCATGGATATACTTTGGCTTTTTCTTCCTTTGTAAAGAATCTAATGATGGAATGATGCTCACAATCTGTCAGTTTTTGGTGGACTCGCTGGAAGATCTGTTTGCCAGCCTTCCTGTCTGAATGCTTGATATGAAAAGACCATGTATGGCATGCCAAGACATATCTTATCTCCAGTGACAAGTTCAGATTTTTAACACAAACTAGGGGGCTCCGCATCCTGTTCGCTTCGTTCACCCACCCCCGGGTTAAGTTTACCGGATATACAATTTAAAGAGATTGTTATTTTCATGGGAATTGTTACATATGTATTATTTTCACTTTTACTTTGAAACTTTTGTAAAAACAATACCTGTCCTTTATTTCTGGCCCCGGGCGTGGTTACATCTCTTTCTTGCAGGACGTATAACGCTCCTCGTGTTGTGAAGGGGGGTCAGCTAAACACACACTAAGGAGAAGCGGTCAGATCATCTGCTGGCTTTCTGCTGCCGGCAAACTGCGTGTTCTGCTTGTCGCTTGTCATTGTTGTAAGAGCTGGGAGCACATGAAGTGTGTCTGCCAAAAGCATTCTGACAACTGCTAGGTTAGATGTCAGTGAACTTATTGTAAATGTTGTCTCACTGCCTTGTCTCACGTGACGTTAAAGTGTCTTGCACAGGATGTAAAATTGTCTTCTGAGAAGATTGCGTCTTGTCTCCATAGTCTCCCTCCCAAGATTTTTTTTTTATAATAGAGATATATGATACTCAAGTAGATAAATTACTGAACACTTATATACTGGGTTTTATGCTTAGGTGTACCCCTGGACTACCTTGTTTGGGTGGTTCTGGGATCACCAACACTACTCAAATGAGTCTGAATATGAAGTCAATACTAGTACCTATTTGCTAAGACTGAGAGCTTGCCTACAACTCATTTTACATTTTTGCTTACTTCATAGGAGGAATGTCATCCAGTTTGTTAATGCCTCCATCCACAGTGCACATTCATCCAAAAAGTTACAAATACACCAGATGTTTCACTTCACTAATAGGATGCAAATGATTGATTTTTATAGAATGGTGATACCAAGCTGGTTTAGTAGCAGGAGGTGGCCCATCTTCATATTAGGTGATTTGTATTGGTGTTTCCATCTTTTAATCAACTCTCTGCCAATAATTTCAGTTAATTATTGAGCTAATGAATTATTGGAGTCTATTGACTATGATTTGTATATAATTACAATTGTATCTTTATGTGCATGCATTATGTAATTAGTAATATGTAGTTTTGTAATTGCATGCTATCTGCAAACTTACCAGAAACCTCTTAAGCCTACACTCAGTAAAGAGTGCCATACAAAAATACGGTAAATTGAAATATAGGCAAATATTTATTTGCAAGTGAGGAGGGGGCAAAGCATTAGAAATACCTATAGTTTTAGGCACATTATGTATTTTTTAAATAGACCATTGCTGAATTATGTTGCTAAATATTCAAATGCATGCTGAATTTGCATAGAGAGAAGTTTAATGAGAATGTTTGCTAAGAACAGTACAATTTTACTTCAATTCATAATGTCCATATATTGTGTAAAACTCTTCATTTCCTTTTTTTAACAGTTTCATTTATCATTCTATTTCCATCTGTATTATCATGTTATTCCCCTTTTCTTCCCCTTACTTACTTTGTCCAGGGATAAGTGAACTTACCAGGTTGGTCTTCTCTCGCACCTTAGGATTAACAAACACACATGCTAGATATACACATACACACAGACCCTAAACACAAAAGTACCATATGAATGACACATACACGGCCCGTTACTCACTAGCACTTTAACTCACACAAGTGCCATATGAATAACACATGCCTATCCCGTCTTTTCCTGGTACTTCAATACACTTACTTTTCATTTGCACAAACAATGTGTGATGTCTTAAACATATCTTAGACCTAAATATTACTTTGGTCTCCAAGAATATATGTAAATTTACAACAGCTGAACATCCTTGGCTATAAGCCATTTATCAACCACGGATGTGTTACTTTAACACACTGTCCACTATTGGGCAGAACTCTTCGTCCTCAGCCACTAAACCTTCCTTACTGCTCCAGGACCTCTAAAAATTTGCCTTATTACTTCAACCACTCTAGATACAAACAAAAAATATAAAACATTTTAAGCAACTTAATACTTATCAAAGAACAATATAACACCAGTATATGATAGTTTAAAAGAAAACATAGATAGCAACGTCTCAATACATAAAGTCTTTAGGAAAAAGCTTATGGCAAAAAAGTGTCAAAGTGAATGTCTTTGGGTGGCTTTTCATGTAGCAATCGATATTGTTCATAAGATGCTTTAGCTGACGATCAGATGAAAGGAGTAACACATCTCTTGCCCTCTCCAGACGTCGCTCTACCCTCTCCTGATGTTACTCTCCATTCTCCTCTTGACGTTGCCCAATTTATTTTAAAATTCAATGTGGGATTCTGGAACATGTGATGTTGCACACATTTGATTGGCTGGCTGTCTGTATGATAAATCTTTTAAGTATGTCCGATGTTTCTTCCTTTCCCAAGCTGTAAACCAATTTGGCGATTCCTAGTCCTAGGGGCACCCATCTGTTCGCAAGTTCAAAAGTAGTCAATACAGCTTGAGGAATCATCCTGGTCTTCTACTTTGTTTGCACAGATGTTTTAAAAGTGAGGTACACTTCAGGAAGAGAAATTCTTTGATGTGAATCACCCTTTAACTTCAAAGTTCACCCTGTCTATCTTAAGTAAAATATTTTTTTAAGGTGATACAATTCAGGTAGAGAAGGCTCTTTGATGATAATTGTCCTTGTAATGATAATTGTCCTTGTAAGAGTAAGTTAATTTTTGTTTGTGTGGGCAAAAAATAAAATAAAATATAAAATTTTTAAATCCATAACACTAAATCATCCATTCGGCTATTTTGAAATATTTCTAAAAGTGAAGGCCAAAATGACATTAACTAAATTAACCTAACCTGCAAATTTCTAGAAGGCACAAATCTGCATTGTTTAGCAATGCCACCTCACAGATGGATTAAAATTCCAATTTGGTCACTCTCTATTTAAAGGTTTTATATTCTCTTTGTGACTGGATAATTTTTCACTATATACACTCCAGTGTCTTCCAGCATTTCAACTCCATCTTCCTTCCTTTGACCATGGTATCGGACTAAGTGAGTTAGGAGTAGTATAAAAGAATCAGTTGCAGTTTTTTAGAGGCATCCATTTAAGTAAATTATATTTACAAAATATTACAGGCGTGGGTAAACTATGATCCATGGGCTGCATACTGTAGGTCCAGTGGCATGGATGTAAGAAGCTCCCAGGACTACTCTTAGAAATATCTCAGCCCTTCTGAAGTGGTCTTAACTAAGATGATGCTAGAGATGCATAGAGTAAGTATAGTGAGCTTCCATCCAGTGTCATCCAACAAATGATTATAAACAACCCAAGTTTTTACCACTCAAATAAAAACAGTCTCTACTTCTGCCACATAGATGTTTATGAATGTTTTTAGATGCTTGCTTGCTTTAGTCTTGCACGTGCATTGTTAAAGAATTTAGTTTGTGCATAATGATTTTAAAAGCTGTATCCATGAAGGTGGAACTTAGGTGTGACTCCAGATTTGTGCTTTAATCGCTATAAGAGCACCTTTTATAACTGTGAATGGAAGTCATTAGAAATAGAAAGCTTTCTGGTAGCAGATAGACCAGAACAGACAACTCCTGAACTTCGGGCCATGTATTTGGTGAAACAAAGAGTAAGATGGACTTACCGGCAGTAAAATCCCAACTGTGCCTTGAAACACAACATCACTGAGCCAGAAGAAGAGGATAGTTATGGCTTTCAGGTGAGATCATTTCAGTTTTGGCATAGTGCTGTTAATTTATCGTTTTCTCCATTTTTCAAAATTAACAATATTTTGAATCAGTGACAACAGGCAATCTCTGTTCATTATCCAAGTTTAATAGTGATCAATCAGAAATGTGGACTTTCCCAGATGTGCCTCTTTGGTTGCCATCGTTTGTGGTGAATCAGAATTAAGCTTTCAGGATTTTAGGCACAGCAATACAGCTTTTGGATTTTTTTTCTCTTTTTGCTGAGGATAATGTTTCTGATGTTTGATAGGAAACGTTTGGTCCTTCATCGTTCTGGTTTGAAACCTATGTTTGAAACCTTGACATTTCATTGTTTTGGATTGAAACCTAGAACAAAAGTGAACTTCAAAATAAGTTTACCCAAATTTTTTTTTCCTTTGTTTGATTTTCTCAGATTTTTACTTATGGTATGCATTCCATCATTATTTGGTAGCACATGTAGCCGCAAGTGGGTCCTCTCACAAATGAAAACTTATAAAGGCAAGTATAGTAGTGTACTAACTGAGAACAATCTTGGCAATAAATGAATTATGGGAAGTTCAGTCTCTCAGCTGACATTAATAGACTATGCAGAATCAAGTAATTTGGCCAGAAAAGTGATAGCAAGTTGCTTTAATATTACTCTCTTACTGGTGTTGGAGCATTGCTCTTAATAGCATTTAATAACCCATGAAACCATTTATTTTTTTAATTTCTTAAAGTTAATGTTTTTTATCAACATATCTGCTAGGTTACCTGGATTCACAGGCACACTAGACTGTACTATTGAGAATTTGGCCAACTACTAAAAACATTTGCTTACCCCTGTATTAAATGACACAGATTGCATAAAGATGTTAGGTGAATATTGAAGTCAATTTAAAAAAACTGGACTTGGCCCATAGTAGATTTAACAGTACCGAATTCATAACTTCATGAAACTTAATAAAATATGTTCTTCCTACTGCGGTGGGTTGGCGCCCTGCCCAGGGTTTGTTTCCTGCCTTGTGCCCTGTGTTGGCTGGGATTGGCTCCAGCAGACCCCCTTGACCCTGTAGTTAGGATATGGCGGGTTGGATAATGGATGAATGGATGAATGAATGATCTTCCTAGCTGATGGGCAAAACAAACCAAAAATTACTGAACAATCAGCACTTTAAATTCTACAATAAATTGAAATTGAAGGCTTAAGAAATTACTTCTTTCACTTAAATGCCTTCCCTTTAAACAATTCAAATACGTTCCTGATACGTTTTGCTCTTAGAAAAAGAAAGTCGCAATGACATCATTCGCAGGTTCAAGTGCACCTCTATAACTCTGATAAGTAAGCAAGGAAAATGAACAACATTTTGGAGGAAACCGGAGCAAACAGAGAGAATATGTACACATCTGTGCTAGGTATTGAACCCAGGTCTGTGAACTAGCACTGGTTACTCCTGTAATAACGTGATTCGCTCAAGCTTTGGTTTTGGCATACAGACCGCATCTCATCTCTTCTGTAGAAGCGTACACACTACAAAACTGAGACTCTCTGAATTTAGTAGCTTAAAATTTACTGAAAAAAAGATACCAGCCAATTTCTGAAGCAGCCACCTCACAGCTAACCATAGCGTCGTGCTTTATAAGCCTCATTAGATATGATACACTTTCCCAAACAGGACTTGATACTTTTGCAGCTGTCCCTTTACTTGCCTTGAAAGTCGTCTCTCTCATCACCTCCAGAACCAAGAGCGCGTGCTTTCGGTTTCCTTCTCGCTTTGCAGTATCTGCACTTTGTCCTTCAGGGAACGGTTTTCCTCCTGTAGTCCAGCGATTAAACGCTCGTGTCCTTTATTCTGCGCGTCACTCTTTTCATTCCTGTTTATTAGGGATACTTGTAACTCTTGTATAGTCTTTTTGTTTTCACCGATCTCCGCTTCCTTCTTCTGCAAGTTGTCTTTGAGCACACAAATTTCTTCGAGCAACTTCCGAATCATCTTGATATGGTCGTCTATCTCGGCATCTCTTCTTTGCTCCTGCTCACTTATGGATCTCATCTCATCGGCGCGATTCTGTAAGGCCGCCTCTTGGACTCGCAGCACCTCTCTCAATTGGCGCACGTTGCCGTCTTTAGCTCTTAATTGACTCTTCATAACGCAGATTTTATCTCCGTCAGACGTAATGCGGGCGACTAGCTCTTGGTTCTTTCGGCTTAGGTTCCAAAGACGAGCTGCCATGAAGATGCCCGACATAATGAATGTCACCGATAAAGCTGTCAAAACTGAGACCGAACATTCTAAATGCATGAAATTAAACGCTTCGCTAAAAAATCCAGCTACTGTTTGGAAACTGAAGTTGTCGAGATTCATTTCCTCTGGCCCGGTAGAGGAAAAAGGAAGAAAAACTGTGTCTCCCACTGAAACAACTAGCAACCGTTCAAAGCACAGAGAAGCTCTGTCAAGAGTGAAGAGATGGAGACTCCTGGGACACTTTTATAACTAATGTGTTGCTAAGTGACAGGAACACAACGTGATGATGTCATGAATTAGCAGCCTATGTCCTCCAATATTTTATATCAACCAAGGAGCAATCTGGGAAGTTCAGCTGAGTTGCATTATAGCACAGGTTATGCTTGATGTCATTATAGATTTTTAAATTTATCTTATTGACCTTAAATGTGAGTATGGGAATCTCCTTCAAAACAGGTAAGCACTAGAAAAATATACTAGAAAACCACCGCGTATAGTTGCACATTATCCTCAGCAGAACCTGCTACAGCTTCTAATGCGGGGTTTAAAGGGGTTTGGACAGCTCAGTGGTACAGTGGTAAATAGTGCCGTCTTACAGCTCCTGGAAACTAAAGAGTTCAATTCTTAACCCAGGTTCTAATGGTGTTAAGGTTACATGTTGTTTTTCTGGGTATTCTGGTATCCCTTCCAAAAGACCCCACGGAGTGCATGTCTGGCTAATTGATTACACCGGGACGGCCAGGAATGTTCAAAATAATGAAATTCTGCCAATGAATGGATGAAAAGGCAACCATACTTTGATGCTGGCATCTGGCCAGGGCTAATTCTTGTCAGTAATAAATTGAGGGCAAGAGGAAAAAAGAAGGGCCTAAGGGAAGGTTTATGGATGTGGTGAGAGAGAGAGGACATGCAGGTGATGGGTGTGGCAGAACAAGATGAAGTGGACAGGAAGATATGCAAGAAGATGATCTGCTGTGGCAACCCCTAATGGGAGCAGCCAAAAGAAAAATAATAAGAAGAAGAAATTGACCATCACTAAATAAAAAATAGGAATAATATTTGCCAACTTGGTAGAGTTTACTCTTCTCAGCTCATTTTTAATCTATTTTAATTTTATTATTTTGCATACTGCTCTTTAATGTGTGGGGAAATGTGTTGATGTGGGAAACGTAATTGATTGATGTTAATTAATTAAATAATCTGGTAAGGCTCTCACTTTATTTTCCTGACTTTTCTCAGTAGGAGGGGTTTCTGGTCATTCAAGGTAACTGAAGCCTTGTAAGAAACAGAGTAATACAATCTGTTTGTAAATACTATCCATCCATCCATCCATTTTCTAACCCGCTGAATCCGAATACAGGGTCACGGGGGTCTGCTGGAGCCAATCCCAGCCAACACAGGGCACAAGGCAGGAACCAATCCTGGGCAGGGTGCCAACCCACCACAGGACACACACAAACACACCCACACACCAAGCACACATTAGGGCCAATTTAGAATCTCCAATCCACCTAACCTGCATGTCTTTGGATTGTGGGAGGAAACCAGAGCGCCCGGAGGAAACCCACGCAGACACGGGGAGAACATGCAAACTCCACGCAGGGAGGACCCGGGAAGAGAACCCGGGTCTCCTAACTGCGAGGCAACAGCGCTACCACTGCACCACCGTGCCGCCCTTGTAAATACTAGTATTATAGAAATATGATAACTGTTTTCATACTTTATCAGGTACTTGTATGCTAAATGGACAGCACAGGCAGCTGGTACCCTTTTCTATTATCATGATGCAAACTGGATTTTTGTTTTTAACATTAGGCACCCAAAGGGGACATTAACATTAGGGATCTATAGGCAACTATGCACCACCCCCACTAACTTTAAGGTTAGTATTTGAGGTTGGGGTAGGTCATTCTAAAAATTTAAACTCGAAAAATTAAGCAAATAAGGTGCCTCCCCCACAGAGCCCAACACTAGAATGGATAGGAACTGCCATCCGTTTAGTACACAAGTACCCTTTAGGCAAGTGTTCTTTATCAAATTTAGAAAAAAAGGACGTAACACAGGCAAGACAGACAAACATAACACAGAAGAGACAGATTGTTTACTGGCTGCTTAGAATTCTGTTTTGTCAGTTTTAAGATACCAAATCTTTGAGGATGAGGTCTGATGCTATGTGCAGCTTTCAGTTGTTGCTCTAAGTTCAAGTGGAGAACTCGTTTTGCATTGGAGCGAACTTCTGGTTTTTGCTACATGATCCTTTGTTAGTGATGTGGTTTAATGTTGACTTCTTTTAATCTCTTTGCTGTGTCCTCTGCAAATTCTTGCAGGCCAAAGAAGAATTGTGAGCTTGTTTGGTCTGCAGAGATTATCAAGGTTCTCATCCCAAAGAGAGTGTTTTAACAGTGCAATCATCTGCTGGTGGATTTATAGGTCATGGGGCCCTAAACTCAGAATTTATTCAGGCCCAAACCAAAAATAATTGTTTATAATGGACTCAAAAGGGCACTGTAAACTAACAATGATACTTAAGATTTCAAATGCAATATGTGGCTCACATTAGTGTAGCATAGTGGTCTTCAAACTCTTCTTACTTCTGCTTTTTGTTTCAACCCTCCCTGATTTAATTGGAATCGCAGCCTGAGAAAGTAAGCTGTAATTTCCCAGTCTCTGTGTTTTGGGGTCAATGTAGAAAATACAAAACTAAGTTTGCTAAATTTTTAATAGAATGTGCTGTTGTGATGTGAGACTTTGCATATAACTTGATAAATATTTTGTATGTCTTTATTTGTAATTTAGGCAAAGAAATGTAATTTAGTGTTTACTCCCCTCCCCTTTGGGAATGGGTCTCTTTGAATTTTATGACAGCGTTGGGGGAGGATGAGTATTTCTCTGCTAAAGTGTTTTAACCCCCTCAAGAAAGCCAGGTTACGTTAGCATATGGTTTGGGGGCAGGTGTTAAGATGTTCTATTTCCACCATTGGTCTGAAGTATGTCTGTTTGGATTTGGCTTGGATCAGAAGCTTTTAAGTACCATGATGTCCTATTGGCTCTAGGGGTTGGACAGAACATCTATAAATGTACTTGCTTAACCTCACAATCTCTCTCTAGCTAACCTGTGATGATGAAGAAGTATCTCTGTCGTAATGATCTGTTGAAGAAGACTATCACACCATGAACTGAGAAGACAACGCAATGAAGAGCACAGCTTGGCAGTCATATTGAGGCAGGCAATGCAGCCTGTTCTGAAGAAAGCTAAGCACCAATGATGCTTTAATTAGAGACATTAAGTAACAAACAAGTCTGTGTGCCACCTGAATTACACATAACCATTTTATCAGGTTGTATGGTTGCCAATATTCAAATGTACTTTGCATTTTGTTATTATTTATGAATATTATCAATAATACATTATTTTATACGTAACTTAACTCCTGCTTCTCTTTTTACTACACCTAATTGCCTGAAGTTATAAATATAAAAGGGAAGGTGGGGATAAGTTATACTATAATACATTATAAACAGTGGTAAGTCTGTGAGATTAGGTATTCTGACAAAGGCTACATATTAATAATACAAAAAGGGAAAGTAGAGCAATATATTACTCTACTAAGACAAAACAGTGCCAAGCATTTACAATATGTATATTGCATGGGAATAATTTAGTGGTCTTTTTTCTTCTTCATTTTTAAGAATTGTATCATCCTGATCTGTATGCTGCTTTTCCAGTTAGTCTGATTATTTAATTCTATATTTACTAATGAATATGTTAATAGGTCTGACATTGAAGTAGTTGCAGCTGTTATGGCTGCCACACATAAAATGGATAAAGTGGTGCAAGTCCTCCAGAATGTAGCCAGTAAGCAGACCAGAATCCTAATCAGCCAACCCAGAAAAGGCACACTCTAGGGCATCCTGAGTTCATACATTACAGGCTGGCTTCAGACTGCAATCTTAAAAATAAAGGTTAAAACAGAGTGGTTCAGAGTGATGCAACAGGAGAACTTTTTTTGGTTCTCTAAAGACCCATCCCATGAAGGCTCCATAAAGAACCTTTATTTAATTACACCCGTAACAGGCTCCGTACAGTAAATATCAATGAGTAAATGGTAGAAGTGAAAAAAACAGTAAATCATGAATTTAAAAGGACTCTTTCTGCATATAATAACACAGGCTTAATTCAGGTTTTTCTTCACCCGTTAATGTCCTGCTAGGCAGCCTTCCATTAAAGTTTTTTTTTTTTTCTACATATTAGGAAGTTTTCAAGGGACTCAATTGGTCACCCCACCAATATAATTTAAGGAACATCAGAGAGGAAGATTACACACATAGAAACTCAATAATAACTAAATACTAAGGGGCTTCATCCCTTCCTCGCTTCGCTCTTGCCAACCCGCCCCAGCCTGTACTATGCACCAGCCATTTTGCATCTCTTCCGCTCACATATGTGGATTTCACTTTCACCAAACAACAAATCTTTTAATTCTCGTGGATACACCTCTTCATTGGGAAGAAACGTTATCCCTGATGGCAACACAAATTAGATGATCTACAAGTCTCCGACTTAAACTTTAAATCCGAACAATATATTCAATCTCTTTTTGCTGTTTCACCGAGTAATAATTTCCATTTGTTTGCACTAATACAATCTTTACTATCATTTTTTTGAGACTTTTGAATTTTAGTACTTTCATTATCTCTATCCTGCTCTGTATGTGTATTGCGCCAACGCTTTTGAATTCTTTACAACGCTCTATTTTGTCATCTGCCCTTTGATTTTTATTTCTGGCCCTAGGAGTGGTTTACTCTCTTGCCATAAGCCTCGTCTCGCGGGACATGAAAGTATCTCTCTGAAAAGGTCACGTCTCTTCCCAGGCTAAAAAGTTTCATCTTGTCCCTGTTTTTTTAATTATAATATAGAGAAAACAGACATAGAACACATAAATAGACAAAAAGTAAACAACAACATTAATATAAAAATGAAATTTTAACATAAGCCAGTGAAGGAACCCTGGCAGCTACTGTAAGCCTCTAATCATTCAACCATCAAAAAATGGTCAGACTCATAGACCACTTCACTGCTTATATCAGGAAAATAAGTACAGTAAACAGTTAAAATACTCTCATCATTATTAATGTTAACTTTTACTAAATTTATTTAAGACCAATAAGCTGCTTATATGTAGTTGTTATTACTTTCAACTTAATATGAAAAACAAGGTCTTTTAAACCTACAATGTATCCCCACTAACTAAAGTATCAAACAGCTCCAACCAAGCCATTTTCAAAATTTGTTTTTTTGGTACATTTTCAGTACTTATGTATCACACAGCCCTAGTGCCACCTACTAACAATTCATGGGATTAACAAAATAACAGTAAGAGGTCAAGATTTTAGCTATAGATTCATCTGTCCATTTATATGGAACATCCATAAAATCTAAACTTTTACTTTTAAATTCAGCCTGATGACTTCAGTTTAGCACACCCTGATTAGAGCTACTGATTAGCTATGCATACCATATCACTGTTTTTTAGTTATTATATACAGTATATATATATATATATATATATATATATATATATATATATATATATATAATAATAAGCAATATAATAATAATAACTAAGCCATTTATAACATTGTATGAATCTATAAAGTGTTTATTATTAATTTAATATTTTTGGAAAACAAGAAAGAACTAAATTAGATTAATCAGAAATGTTACTGACAATATGGGATCAACAATATTTTTGTATGACATATGATATTTCTACAGGCGTTACAGAATTTTTAATATGACATAATTGTGATTCTTTGGTAATACATTTATCCATAAATTCTTTCACATTGAATCAATTAATTAATGTTGTCAGATAAACGCTGCATTTGTACATGGTTTTCAAACAGTTTGTCATTGACACTGAAATGCCAAAAATGAGTAAATCTTTTCTATTCAGCATACATGGTGTGCCAGCCAAGAAAATTAAACCATTTCCACATGGAGGCTTCTTTAATTACTTCTAAAGGTTATATAAATGAGGAACCCAGAATAAACACAGACTTACATTCCAGTGTTGCAATGAGGCAGTACCTTTCAACTAATAAAGAGAAATTCTAAAAGGACTGTTCTATTAGGAAAGATGAGATCACAAAAGTAATTGTCACAATGTAAACTGACCTGAATACAGAGAAGTAGCCAACAATGGAAGGAAAGGTGGTCACAGCAGAGTTGCTTTTCTTTCCCTGTGCAAACAAATTTAGGAGGCTCAATGACCACTACTTGCAGCACTAAAACTTCCAATGTATGCATCACAGGGGAGGATGGGTACAAATTGATATCCCAGCCAGGAAAGTTGGCCAAGATTTGAAAGTTGCTAAAGTCTTACTTTCCACCACACTACTTGGTAGTTTACATCCATGTGTTTATGGTTCTCTGCGTGATTAAAACCAACTTTGGAACATTTGTGCCAAATCTGCCCTTAATCAGTTTCCAGTCATGTCCCCATGTTCTTGTTGCAAAATTTATTTTAAAGTAACAACCTTGGATCTACTGTACTCTTCTGCAGATTCTTAAAATCCTTCCTGGTTTGAAGGCTGGTGTGAATCCATCTTCCTCCCCAGTAGTAATCAATGTTGATACCCTTGCATTCCTTCATTTTGTATTTGCAAATCCTATGAGTATAGATATAAATATTTCATAGAGAGGATTGGATGAAAGCAGCATCGTGATTGCCATGATACGCAATCATCGTGATTAAACTTAGTGAAAGGATGTCTGCCTATAAGCAAATAATACTTAAACTGGAAACCTTCTAATAATGGATAGTTCATGAACATTTGCTAGCAGGTAATAAAACTCAACAAGCAAAAAAATATAGAGAATGGAGGCAAAGGATAAAAGGTGTGGCTGTTAATATGGCCAGCCTAATGTGAAATACTGAAAAACTGATAAATTGTATCATAGAAGGGTTTGCACTGATGTGTGAATTAATGCTTCAGCCTCCATAAGACTCCCTTCATCACTTCCTATGGCAACATTAACCCAGGCCTGGCAGTCAGAACAGCAAGCCCAATTCATACCCACAAAATACTGAGCACTTTAATTACACACCACCTCCTCCACACTGACAGAGAAAATTATTAGCTGTAAGTAAAAGCCAACAAGTCATTTTTAGACACTGTTTGCACAGGTACTGTTTATCTGCAATATTTCATTGTCCTTGGATAGAAAATATAGTTTTCCTCTGCCATGGTTTGTGTCTGCAGTACTGAAAAAGAAGAAATATCTGCCAAAAATTATTAGCAGAATTATTTTAAGGCCCTGATAGCATTTGATTAATTACAACGTTGTATTTTCATATTCCTATGTAATTAAAATTAAACATCTACAGATTTCAGTTGTTTAAAAAATGTAATGACTGACAAAGTGACCATAAGAAATTGCATTCCATTTGACATGGAGATGGAAGGGAACAAAACTGAAAAATTAACAAAGCATAGTACATTAACCCCAAGGTGAACTTAAAAAAATATGCATCTTTAAACACTCCTAAACACCAGAAAAGTTTGATTATAAAAAGATTGTTTGTATCCAGAATGTTGGACACCAGGGGAAGTGCACTGCCAATTTAAATACTACCTTCTAGAGAGATGATGTCATGACATGAAACGTTCTGATGTCAAACAGTAGAAAAATGAACACATTGCTATTCACAACATGGTCACCAAAACCCAAGAGAATCACAACATGGCAGAACCAGTGATAAACAGCATCAAAGCAGAAAAATATGAACAAAATAATAAAATAAAATAATTACAATTGAAAGTCATAAAACCTATTAATAAAGCAAAGAATATTCCCAGAATCATTTCGCCATCACTGAAATCTTTTAATTTTGCCAGGAGTTTTTAGTCTTTGCATTTGTACATATACAGATAGCATAAACACAAAAGTGTAATTATAATTGGACATTGTAACCTGTTTAAATAATCCATGACATTTTCTTCAGGCTGTTTGATTTCAGTGTATGTATAATCTGTTGCTCCCAAACATTGTGGTATGCTGTGTGTGTGATTTTATTTTATTTTGTCTTAGTTTTTTTTATCATTTTGTTTTGTTTGCACCAACCCTTTTCTCATCACCATTTTGTAGTTCCCAATATACTGACTGTGTTTTCATGCTATTATCCTTGAATTACCCTTACTTGCTTTTTTGTAGGGCCTAGATGTGAACTTGCCAGGTTCATTACCAGGTTGGTCTATTGTCGCACCTTAAGATTAACACACGTACATACAGTAAATATGCACATACACACAGACCCTATCCACATAATTGTCGTTTAAATGACACATGCACAGCCTGTCACTCCCTAGCACTTCAAGAGAATTACTTAACATTGGCGCAAACAACTTACAATGTCTTAGACATATCTTACACCTAAATATTAATTTGGTCTCCAAGAATATATTTAAACATATAAAGGCTCAATATCCTTAGCTATAGGCCATTTACCAACAAATGATGTCTTACTTTTACCGTACTGATCCTTTAATTGAATGGAGTTCCCTCCTCAGCCTGATAAACCCCGCAGATCAGAGTGTATTTCAACCTCCTACTGCTCCGGGTGCTCTTAATATTTACTTTATTACTTTTATCACTCTAGATATAAAGACAAAGTATAGAAATTTTAAAGCAATGTAGTATGCAATAAAGACTAGTAATATCATTAGAAGAAAGTATAAAACAGGGGTCCTCAATCACAGTCCTGGGGGGCCGCAGTGGCTGCAGTTTTTTGTTCTGACCTGGTTGCTTAATTAGACAGCAATTCTTGCCAATCATTTAATTTCATGGCTTGTTAGTGCTTTAACTCTGCCAGGTAATTCTCATATCCTAGATTTTCATCCCCTTTCTAATGATATCATCCAAATGAACTGAAGGTTAAAATGGATGAGTAATTCTCAGTACTTCCCTTTTTCTCTTCACTTTCCTTCTAAGTATTTAATTAAGCCCAAGCGTGCATGATAAATACACACAAGTGTAAATGGTAACAAGCTAATTGGAGAAATGCTGGTCTCTTTTGTCATTTGCATGTTATTAATAATTAGGAGCAATTAAAAACCAAGAATACTGTTGTTTAAATGTAAATATGCAATAAGGGTTCAGGGCGGCACGGTGGCGCAGGGGTAGCACTGCTGCCTCGCAGTTAGGAGACCCGGGTTCGCTTCCCGGGTCCTCCCTGCGTGGAGTTTGCATGTTCTCCCCGTGTCTGCGTGGGTTTCCTCCGGGCGCTCCGGTTTCCTCCCACAAACCAAAGACATGCAGGTTAGGTGGATTGGCATTTCTAAATTGGCCCTAGTGTGTGCTTGGTGTGTTTGTGTGTGTCCTGCGGTGGGTTGGCACCCTGCCCAGGATTGGTTCGTGCCCTGTGTTGGGTGGGATTGGCTCCAGCAGACCCCCGTGACCCTGTATTCGGATTCAGCAGGTTAGAAAATGGATGGATGGATGGAATAAGGGTTCAAAATCTTAATGAGTGAGACACCTAAAGCAATAAGTGCTTATTACTAAGCAACTGAGTTGGAGCAAAAACCTGCAGTCACTGCGGCCCTCCAGGACTGTGATTGAGGACCCCTGGTATAAAAGAAAATATAGATAGCAAAGTCTGGGTATGTACATAATCATTAGAAAAAGCTTATGAAGAATGTCAAGGATTGGATGTTCTCCTGGGGTGGCTTTTGATCTCACCATCAATGTTATTCATAAGCTGCTTTCGTTGACGTTCAAATGAAATGATCACGTGTCTCGGTCCCCACTTCTGATGTTACCTTCATTCCCTCCTGTCCTTTTTGTCATTGCTGTTTCTTTTTCTTTCTCTTTTGGTCTGTTGGACAAGTCATATTTAGGTTAAAATTCAAAGTGGGGCTTTTAATGTGTGATATTGTGCCTTGTAACATAGGCTTTGTGACATGGGATTTTACACACCTTCCATTGGCAGGCTGTCAAAGTTTTCAAGTAATAAGATAATCAACATGGCCTGAAGCAAGCTGTCAAAATGGATTACTGGTACAATTCAGGGAGAAAAGATGCTTTGATTTTAATTGCCCCTTTAAGAGTGCTGCAAAGTCAGTTAATTTTATTTGACTCTATTATTTAAAAATGTGAAGATCTGGCACTCCAGTACACTGACCCAGGGCAAAAAAGTATGAATTTTAAATCATAAGGACCAGGAGGTGAAATAAGCCAAGGTCAATATCGAAAGACAAACTGATATGTCGACAAAGCAAAATCGATAATCAAAAGTCAAAGTCCAATGGCAGGAACTATTTTCTTTAACAAAGAAGACAATGATCATGAATTCAATTTGGATGTTAAACGGAAGTTATCTGTCAATCTCAGTCAAGTCAAGTAGCTTTTATTGTCATTTCAACTATATACAGTTAGCACAACACATGATGAAGAAAAACAATGTTCCTCCAGGACCATGGTGATACAGAGTACACAGGACTACAGAAAAAGCTACACATTACAACATAAAGTGCATGTATGCAAGCATGTGCAAAGATGCACAGTGGTACAAGCAAAGACAGTCCAGTGCTGACCAGTACACATTTATGATATCTAAGGGTACAAAAAAAAAGTTTCAAGTTGTGCCAAAATCTGAATTCTGCACAGAAGCTGCAAATATAAAACCCTTTGATTTTTATGCTGGAATACTTGTAAATTTAGGAAATGTAAATACAGCTCAAAATGAAATAAGGAGAACAATTGATTAGAGAACATGTAAGAAAAAAATAAAGCAAAAATAAATAAAAAAACTAAAAAACACGAAAATGTATACAAAAAAGGCAATCAAAGACAGGAGGAGTCCAAATGTATAACAATGCTGAAAAAATAAAACATATATAACACAACAGTATGGCAAGCCGAATTAACATTTAGAGATATCTCAAAATAAATTTGAACTATCTTAAAATGTAATTTACTTGTTAAGATATCTGAAACTCGCTTTGAGATATCTTAAAATAATTTCCTGCACATTTTAAGATATCTTCAATACATTTTGAGATATCTCAAATGCATTTCAAGATCTCAAATACATTTTCAAATATCTTAAAATAATTGTGTCTGTATTTCAAAATATCTCACATGAATTTTCAGATATCTTAAATTGACCTTTCATGCATTTTAAGATATCTGAAATGCATTTCAAGATATCTCAAAATCATTTACTGTAAAATTGCGTATTATTTCAATGGGACTTCTTGTTTATTATAAGATATCTTAAAATGTATTTGAGATATCTTGAAATGAGCAGGAAGTGATGTTGAGATATCTGAAAATGTATTTGAGATATCTGAAAATGGACAGGAAGCTGTTTAGAGATATCTGGAAATGTATTTCAGATATCTTAAATTGTATTGTAGATATCTGAAAATGGTATTGAGATATCTTGAAATAATTGAGCATCCTTTTAAAGATATCTTAAAATGCATTTTAGATATCTTGAAATACAATTGGAGATATCTTGAAATACATTGTTAGATATCTGAAATGGAGCAGAGACCCATTTTAAGATATCATGAAATTAATTTGAGATATCTAAAAATGTATTTTATATATCTCAAACAACAGTGAATTTTAAGTTATCTTAAATGTTTTTTGAGATATCTTAATTATTTTTTGAGATATCCTAAAAATAACTTCCCAATCATTTTAAGATATCTCAAATTTATTTTGAGATATCTGAAATGCATTTTCAGATATCTCAACATAGCTTCCTGCACAATTTAAGATATCACAAATACGCTTTCAGATATTTTAAAATAACTTCCTGTGTATTTCAAGATATCTCAAATACATTTTGAGATATCTCGAAATAGACAGGAAGTCCCATTGAAAGAATAGGAAATGTTACAGGAAGTGATTTCGAGATATCTCAAAATGTATTTGAGATATCTTGAAATACACAGGAAGTTATTTTAAGATATCTCGAAATGTATTTGCGATATCTCAAAATGCACAGGAACCTATTTCAAGATATCTCGAATTGCATTTAAGATATCTTAAAATGCATTTCAGATATTTCAAAATGTACAGCATATCATTTCAAGATATCTTCATCCATCATTTAAAACAAGTCCACGGACATCTAACCTAGCAGTTGTTGGATTGCTTTTGGAAGACACGCATCATGTGCTCCCAGGTCTTAAAAAAACAACATGTGACAAGCAAAACACACAGCGCAACAGCAGCAGAAATACAGCAGATGATCCAATGGCATATCCTTAGCGTGCGTTCAGCTGCCCCCCCTTCACAACGCAAGCAGTTTTATACGACCTGCAAGAGAGATGTGACCCATGGGGGCGGAAATAAAGGACAAGTATTGTTTTTACAAAAGTTTTTGAAGTAAAAGTGAAAATAATTCATATGCAACAATTCCAATGAAAATAACAATCTCTTTAAATTGTATATCTGGTAAACCAAACACGGGAGTGGGTGGGCCAGTGAAGTGATCAGGGGGTGGAGTCCCCTAGTTTATTAAAAATCAAAAACTGAAATCTCTCATTCATATAAGTATTTAGAGCCTTTGCTGAAGAACTGCACTCCAAACCGTGCTCCGGTACACTCTGTTTGCTGTAATTCTCCTTGAGATGTTTCTGGAACTTGATTGAAGTCCACCTGTGGATTTGGTTGTACATCATTTACAAAGGCACACACTTGTGTATGTAAGGTCCCACATTCATACTGCAAGTCAGGACAAAACCAAACCCTGAAGTACAAGGAACTCTCTGTAGACCTCCACCATAGAACGTGATGAAGAATAGATCAGGCAAGATGCTTAAACTGTATTCAAAGCTTTGAGTGTTCCTAGGCTTCAATAA
The DNA here is from genome assembly GCF_016835505.1 of Polypterus senegalus. Taxonomy (NCBI): domain Eukaryota; kingdom Metazoa; phylum Chordata; class Cladistia; order Polypteriformes; family Polypteridae; genus Polypterus; species Polypterus senegalus. The sequence continues at coordinate 128,090,844 of NC_053163.1, read as the reverse complement.
CTGCAAAATAGAAGAATTATGGAAACGTCAGGACTCATCTGAAACTTGGCTGTTCAGCCAAGCTGAGTAACTGGGCATGATGGGCCTTGCTTGGGGAGGGAAGGATGAATGAACCCAAACACAGAGCAGTCCTTGAAGAAACCCTTCTCCAGTGTGCCCTCAGACAGGGGCAACTATTCATCTTTTTATCACAACACTGACCGAAAGCATACAACCAAGACAATGGTGGACAAGTCACTGATTGTCCTCAAGTGGCCCAACCTAAGCCCAGACTTAAACTCCATAGATCATCTGTGGAGAGAAAGGCAATTTACACATCCAGATATGCAAAGCTTGTAGAGATGATCCCAAGAAGACTTGAAATTGCTACAAAGTACTGAATTAACGGCTTGGATGTGTATATGAATGAGAGATTTCAATTGATTTTTAAAATATGTGCAAACCTTTTTAAAAACATGCTTTCACTCTCATTATGGGTGATTGGGTGTAGGTTAATGGGCAAAAAGTGCAAATATATCCATTTAAAATTAAATCTACAACACAATAAAGAATATAGAAAGTGAAAAGGTCTGAAAATTTTCTGGAGTCCACTGTGTGTCTGTATATATGTATGAAAGGTGTCTCAAGTCTTTAACAGTGCAGTCAGCATCTGCTTCTGAGAGAAAGACATACATCAGTGGCAGCTTCACAGAAAGAATGACAGTAGACAATGACCTTTGGGATCTGCTCCTTTAATTGTTCTTCCAGCAGAATACAGTCAGGGTATTTTTTTACATTTCTCACTGTCATCTGTTTAACCGAAAAGCATAAAAGCACTGCTTGACCAAATGGTATTTCATGGTGAGAGTAGAAATACCATGAGGCCAACTCAACAGAGGATGAAAGCCTCCTCTTTTGAGACCAGCATAGACTGTATGATACATTGATTGTCAATGTGAAGGACAACAGGAGACTTTTGAAGATGATAGATGGATAGACAGTAGAGACAGGAAAAGTAGTAAGTGGTTATTAGTTACAGACTGATGGCAGTTACGAAGGGAGAAGCATTCTTGATCAGAAAGATCAGATATGAGAAGATAAGTATCATGGACATTGGTGTACATAAAGTTGGTGGTTAAACAATGCAGACTTACAGGAGCTTTAAAATGTCAGATGTTTCCATTCACCTCAAGAGGTGTGTCTGTCTGTCTGTCAGTGTGTTCATCCAGTTGGTACATCACAAACTTAACACTGCTTTTACAAATCACCTACCAAGTTGCAAACACTAAAGACATATGCATTGCAAGATGCACGGCAAATGTTAATGCTGAGGTCTACATTGATTATTTAGATTTCAATCCACCTTAGATGGGTAGCACAGCTAGTAAGTGTATAAATTAATAAGAACATCCGGAATTACAGGCTATTGAAACAAGATGGGTGAAGTGATCAGGCACAACATACAATGTTCAGGACATGATTGTGCGCTCACAGTGAGAACAGGTCTGTTCAGAATGACATTAGTCACACACTAAAAGAATGTTGGCATCATACACATGAACTGAGATCTAAAGGCACAACTTGTGGAGTACTGTTGCACACTTTACTGACCTTATGTGATTGATTGCCAGGTAAAAGAGGTGGACTTCTAGTGACTCGCAGTACATTTTGTTGTGAGGTTGATGAATATCAACTTTATTAATTCGAAAAACTCACATTTACATGTGAAGGGTGCCATTTGACATTGTGGTCTAGAGGCTAAGGTAGTAGAATAGGCTGGTTCAGTCCCCACTTCTTACTCACTGTGAGACCCTAAAAGAGTCACTTAGCATACTGGTTGTATATGTATATCTAAACAGTAGCTCCATACTACTTCTGGGTGGTGTTTACTATAGACAGGTATATATAAAATAAAAAATATTTAGGACTCATAATGAAAGCATGTATACAATATGTCTTCTTAGTTCATTTCAGGTATAATCAGCTTCAGGTTACCTAGATATTCATTGAGTGCTACAAACATTTCATATCCATGTTTTTTCTGTGCCAAAGACAATGAACAAGTTAATTTTTGAAGAAAATAAAACTTGAGGGGGTGGAGTGGTGCATAACAAATTATTTCTAGCAAGTAGAAGAACCAGAACCAGAATGAAATGGCTGGAAAAGAAATAAAATAGAATGTGTTTTTTAAGCAATGCAGATGGGCGGTGAGAAAACCTGTTCCCATTAAGGCAGCATCACACTTCATAAGTTCTGGTCAGAAGGGTTCTCAAACCTGATGACCGTGGTTGATTATGTTAGAATACATGGCTAGAAACCACAAAGGATGGCAAATTTAATGTTAAAATGTCTTCTAATAGTAGAGGATGTCAAAATTAATGGCTGCAGTTGCTGATCTTGTCACCTAGGAATGTCAGATTACTCAACTAGGATTTGCAGGAGAAGAGAAACTACAAAACTCTGTCATGACTTTCCAGCAGAGTTTCACATTTCTAAAGCAGAGCAAGCTCACCTCATTCTGATAACATTAACATGGCGCATGATGGAGCCAATCCTTTCCAGGCATGTTGAGTTCATTCAAAGTCTGCCCTTTTTATTTTTATTTTTTACCATTCTGTCTTGATACATAAACTACAAGATATCAGACAGATGAGCCTTTGTTCCGTTTGCGAGGTCCAAAACACCCATATTGCTTTTTCCAGTTTTATTATATCCATTGTACTTCCGGCTGAGCCCTCATTGGCTCACAGGTCTTACAAGCACACAAGTCCATCCTTACAACTTAAAATAAAAAGATGCAAACTGCTTGGAATGATTCACTAGGGATGTCTGACTAGACACGACTGTCACAGGCTCACTAAGATTACGTTAATGAAGTCTGTGACTGTGAATCACTGAAAAATCCATGTAATGTGACAGGGTCTTAACACAAATGGATCACAGAAATTCTCTTTTCTATACCATCTATCGCTAGAAACATTAATTTCTGAACAAGTTTAATCCATTTCAGGGGAAGAGGCTATTGCACAAGCACTGGGCACATGTTATTTAACTACCCCTGGACTTGACAAACTCATACATCCATAGTCAACCAATATAACTTATCTGTTTTTGGGGTGTTGTAGGAAAACCACAGAACCTGGATAAAAACAGACACAAACTATAATAAATATCAAATTTCACTTGGGCTGTGACTAGGTGGGAGTGAAACCCAGGACTCTGAATCTAACAGAAGGCATTGTGAACCACTGCATATCTATGCCACCCTTTTCAGAAACAAGTAGGCAACTTGTAAAATTCTCCCATTATGGAATAATGTGGGAGAATATGAGTTGTATATTCACTGCCACTTTCTCCTGGAAGCAGAATGTAAAGCAATTAGGTTTTAGATGACCCATTCTGAGAACAAAAAGATTAAACTAGACCATACAATTTTATTTAGTGGTAGGACCTAACAGCATGGATATGTACCAGAATGAATGCCTAATTTCCACCCTGCAGCTGCTCCACTGCCTTTATGTTTTCTAGTGGCAGCTCCGTTAACTTGACGGCCACCTGTATAGAAAGAGAAAAAGACAGATAAGCACAGCACACAATGAAATCTGAACTGGGGGTCCAGAAGCCTGCTTGATGATCACATGACTGAGAAAATTAATGTATACAAGTAGAAATGAGCAGCACGGCATCAGCTAACAGATGATCATGTTCTGTGAGACTCCACATTGTTTCTCTAAAAGTAATTGCAGTTTATAAAACTTTAAAAGAGAAAGACTGTTGGGGCAGTTTAGAGAGCTCCATTATTTGGGTCATCTTTGCTGAAGGCTTTAGTAGTGTTACACACGTGCGACTAGGAAGACGTTGTATGGACCATGCAAAGGTAATTCCACGCCAGGCCAGGGGGTGGTGGGGTGCACTAAACCTTCTCCTGTTATCTCTACGGACCAGCCGCGGGAAACCCTGTCTGATTTAAAACAGATGACGTCACTTCCGGTTCCGGCACCTAAAAGATTATCTCTTCCGGCACCTACTCTGACTAATGAAGAACATCACTTCTGGTCCCCTTACATCACTTCCTGTCCTATCCCTTAAAGCCGCCATCTTGACAAACCATCATCAGTTCTATTTTGGACTCGGTATAGAGAACATCTCTGTATTTATCAAAGAATCTTTTGCAGCCAGGAATAATATACAGATGGCTGCCCCAAACATTTTTAAGTGTGTCGAGTCAATTCCTTTTACAGTAGCTAGATGTGAAATGAAAAGTGCATGTGAAAGGTGTAACGTGTTATATGCAATTTTAATTAATCAATTGAATGATTCCTCTGTGATTTTTGTATTACACTCTTCAATCATTTTATTTCCAAGAAGACATTATATTGGAGATTTTCTATTCTGACATGAGTGCATATACAGTGTACAGTATATAACAACACAGAGTGTACATTGTTCTGAGATGTCATTGCAGCCATTTTTTTCACTAAAGGAACTCATAAAGGTGGAGATTCTCTTTAGAAAGTTGGATGCAGGTGTCTAGTCATCTTTTTTGATCTTTCAAATAAACCTGTCCCTTCATTTTCCAACTCATACTTGAGAATGAAGGGTACTTACACATGCGTGTGATATGCTACAAGTACTTGGGGGTTCACATCAATGACAGACTGGACTGGTCTCGTAACATGGAGGAACTATATAAGAAAGGGCAGAGAAGACTCTTTTCCTTAAGAGACTGAATACCTTAAAGGTGGGAAGTGACATCCTTCTCATCTTCTACAACTCGGATGGCATTGCAGTTTTCTATGATGTGGTGTGTTGGTCCAGTAACATCACTTGTGTATATTTAAGAGGGGATTGTTGTTTGTCGTAATTTAATATTGTTATTCATTTATTGAGCTTCTATAAAAAGCAAAAGTTCAGCCTGGGGACAAATAAAGTCCTGCCTACATATCTACAAACCAACCTTCCTTCCTTCCTTTCAGTTTCAATAGAATCTGAAGGACTTTTACAAAATTTGCATCCTAATTTTTTATTTTAGAAAGTATTTCTTATTTAGTAAGTATTTCTCAGACATTCTATGTCTGAATCACTGTAATCTTTTTTTTTCACTGGTGCATTTCTTTTGATGTTTTTGAACACAAGTATTTGGTACAGTGTAATGTTCCTTCTTAATTTTTGAATTAGGAGCTACAGTAGTTTAATATGCCTGACACTGCTGTGGTTATGTAGAGCTAAGCGAGCCAAGTAACCCCTTCTTCCATTTGTATCTTTTTTTCCAGGGTGAACATAGGGCCTGATAAGTTTTAACACTATGAGGCGGAGAGATGGCTCTGAGGCTGGGGATCTGCACTGGCAATCGGAAGGTTGCCAGTTCAAACCCCGTAAAATGCCAAATGGGTCTCTGCTCTGTTGGGCCCTTGAGCATGGCCCTTAACCTGCAATTGCTCCATCCTGGGTATGACGTTAATCTGCATCAGTCCCTGCATATAGGCCCTCCAACCTGCAGGGAACACTCCAGCCATCATAAAAAAAACTCACACTGTTCCACTCCGTCTGAACTAGTGTGGTGCTGAGGTATCACCCGTTGTATGGCTGCACTCAGGTCCTAATCTGGGATCCTGAGTTGGTTTGTCGTGTGGTGGCTGCGGCAATGCACTGTATCAGTGCGTGTTCCTAACCTCCTCCATGTTGCTTTGTGACCTAGCACGATTATGCCTTTATTCTGTTGAATTTTTCATTTTTTGTAAAATGTTCCATTTTCCCTAGCTTCCCTGTTTTTTTTTCGGTTGAATATTATGTGTTATGGGTAATATTATCATTATTCCTTTCTTATTAATGTGTAATTATGCATGACCTGAAGGGCACACTATACTGTATATTTCACTTGACTGCTTTTGTGGTTTGGCTCTCCTTTTTTCTTTACTTCCTTTTGCTGTTTGCTTTGTGAAGATTGTTGTTCTTTGGCCATTTTGGTTTGGATTTTGTAGTTTAGACTTTTTCCAGTGTTGTTCTTTTTAAGTTTTTTTTTTCCTCTTTATACAGCTGAATGGCTTTGTTAATAATTTGTATTGCTTTTTATTTATTTAATATTTAGTTTGATTTGAGTATTCTTTAATGATTTAATATTTTGTCATGGGCCCTTTTAATTTGTACTTTTGTTTATGTGGAAATCAGTAAATTATTTTGCTTTATTGAATTTCTATTTATATAAATTTTGTTTATTTTGGCCTGGTGCTTTCACAGTTCCAACCCCCAAACCTTTATGGGGTATGCCTCACCATTTTTTTCATATTCTGACCCTGAAGTCTGAAGATTGTACCCCCGGATCATAACAGGAGCAAATTTTATGCATCCTATTTGTTTTTATTTTTGTGACAATGCAGCCTTCAAAATATTTGTGCCTTAATGGTTCATATTAATTACTGATTCACAAGACAAACCCTACATTTTAGGATTTTAAGCAGACCAGGAAAAATTAACATTATTTTATCAAACCTTTTTATCAAATTTGAGGTGTTAGGGGGCCAGTGCCTCTACTGGCAGCTTTAGGCACAAGACCAAGGCAATTCCTGACAGTTCAACACAGTCTTCATTTATTTACTCACCCACACAAGACCAGTGTCACTAACCAGTGCTGTTGGGATGTGTGTGGAATATTGGAGTACTCACAGGAAGACTCACACTCATCCTAGGACAGTGAATGTGGAAGGCAGAAGCAATCACCACTGCACCACCATGCCCAAATAAATGTATTTCATAAAGTTTGTGCATTTCCATAATTGTTTAGCAATTGCATTTTCTTTCTTCATATAAAAGTGTCTTTTGTTATTCTGTAAACTAATGTGCTTGAAAGGAAGAACTATGGAGGCTCACAATGACACGAATGGTTTAATACAAGAGTTGTACCTTTTATAAATCCAATTTGCCTTAGTGTGTGGGAAGTCAGTCGCCTAATGACAGCTCAGTGAACAGCATGCATGGCACTATCTACACATCTGACTATTGTGTGGTAAATGTTGAAATTTGCTGAACAGTACATTACTGCAGTGGATCACCATAGAGTGGCAACCAGCCAGTGATCTGGATCCTACCTGACTGCACTTATCCTTCATCACTGACAATATGTGAGGCTCACCCCTAGCCTCTTTCTCCTTCCATAATTCCAGCACCTGCTCCTTGAGAAGGTGGCTTTCTTCTTGCAGTTGCTGAATTCTGCGCACATTCTCTCCTATCTGTGCATCCTTCCTCTGCTCCTGCTCTCTCATTGTGTGGATTTCCTCTTCCAGCTTCAGAATTCTCTGCTCATTTTCCCCCATCTGGTTATATTTCTTCCATTCCTGCTCCCGAAGCAGGCGAATGTCTTCCTGCAGCTCTCCAATTACCTGTCCTTTTTCTTTCACCTCGCTCTGTGCTTTCTGGGCCTGCTCTCTGAGATGGCGGACTTCCTCCTGCATTTCCCTGATAATGTGGCTGGTCTCTCCAATTTGAGCATCTCTCTTTTGTGTCTGCTCTATAAGGTGGCGAATCTCTTCTTTCAGTTCTCCAATGATCCTCCCTTTCTCTCCCATGTGGATGTCTGTCTTCTGTGCCTTCTCCTCGAAAAGACAGATTTCTTCTTGCCGTCCCACAATGACCTCTTGATGTTCTTCTATATCTGAGACTGGCCTCCACTCCTGATCACGGAGGAAGTGAATCTCCGCTTGTAACTCTCCAATGATTCTTCCATTCTCTCCAATACGAGCATCTGTCTTCCTTGCTTGCTGGCGGAGAAGACGAATTTCTTCCTGTTGCTCCTCCAACTTCTCTTCATTCTCTCTTAAATTGATCTTTATATCTTGAAAAACCATTTCAAAGATCTGGTCATGAAGTGTCATGTCATCTTCTCGGTTCTGCTCATGCACTTTAAGTGATTGAATTTGCGTAGCACATTCCTGCAATACACTCTCTTGAGCCCGCAGGGCCTCTCGCAGCTCATGTACATCCTTTTCACACAGGTGTGTCATCGCTTCCTGATGGGTTGATGAGGCACTGGCCACTGAATCAGTGCTGTTCCTGCTGAGACCACATGGGCTGCTTATTAAAATGTCAGGATGAAGAGGACTTTCTGATTGGGTCGATGCTCCCCTGCAGTAAGCAATCGGAGACAGAATGTCAAGTGCAGTGCGGCAAAAGCCAAGCATTGTGTGAATGGCACTATATGTTGAGCAAAGGACCTCAAATCTGTGTATCACTTGTGTATCTGTGGAACCCTGTCAGTACTGAAGGCTCACGGGCTCTCATAAGGCTTATATTCATATCGTGTTGCTAAGAAACACATAAAAAAGCGTGAGAGGTGACATTTTGTCTGTTGCCTGGTTCACAGATTGGCACATTTCAAATATGATTTCCATTTTCTTTGTCTTTTGTTTAGAATTTTTATGTTCTCATGAAACAATCCCAGTTAAGCTGTGAACGATGTGTTTCAGACAAAGTGTGAAAAAATTAAGACCTGTTATCAGTCATAGAGCTTCTCAGACAAGCGTTACTAAAGATGCTTTTTTTTTTTGGCCATGGAACCCATGCAGATTTTATTTTTTCCTCCAGAATCTCACCAGCTGGAGATTTTTGTTTCTTTCTTTCCTAGTCAGCCATCTGTCCATATCATCAGAATTAGCAGTAGAGACTGAAAAACAAATCTATAAGTAAGAACTCTGTTATTTGTATATCTGTAATAATCTACTGTATGTAATTGTGTATTGATGTATTCTTATTTATTTTTTATGCGTCTCATTTATTCGTTCTTATCCTTTTATATTACGGTTATGTTTTTCTTTTCTTGCAATTTTTTCTTTAACTTTTTGTGAAGCACTTTGAAGTATTCTTCTTTTTTAAATCTCCCCCAAAAATGATTATTTCTGGAATGTACAAAACACAATCTGATATATTAGCCAGGGGTTTATAAGATTAGTATGGGCATCAACCTGGAAAAAAAGAAAAAAAAAAGCCCATAATTTTAAAACGTAAACATGACAGTGGTTTTACGATTATTGATCATTTATATAGTCATTGTTAACTCCATGAGGACAGATTTGGGATCCTTTGGGATGCATGCTTCACAGATGGAGAGTGGGATTCTTTACCATCACCAGGCAAGACTTCAGTGTGTTATCACTGAAAATGGCAGATTAAAGATCACTGTGGACTAAAGAAATGACACCCTGGCTGTTGCATCTTTAAAAGAAGTGCCCTTAAATAAGATTTATTTTCAAATACATGTCTCACTTTTACTACTGTTGGTTTTGCTATGTTTTTTTCATTCTGTTTTATTTCAATAGCAAGTATAGATTGTTTGGTTGGGTCAATGTACAGTGAAACCTCGGGTCACGAATGTCTTGGAACATGGACAAATCAAGTTATGACCAAAAAGTTCGCTAAACTTTTGCATCTGTTCACGACCACACACTCGGGTGACGAACAAGCCAGTTTCCCCTCCGGTTCGTACGAGCCGATGATTTCCGCACATGTTCAGTCTCTCCCTGTGCATTCGCTGTGAACTCTTTGTGCTCTATTTCGTTTCCCTTCTGCTTCGTACACGCCGATGATTTCCACATGTGTTCAGTCTCTCCCTGTACAGTACATTGTTCTCGGTCAGACGTACATCGTGCAGAGGGATGTTACCTCAAAACTGTAATCTCCTTTCCACCCAGTTCCTCCTCACTTCCTTCATGCCGTGAACTCGACTCATGCAAGGTTCGTTTTCTTAGCTGTTTATGGTTACTTTTTGTATTAATTACGGATTTTTCAAATGTTCATTTTTTTCCCTGTGCTTAAAACTCATTAAAAAAATTGTTTACAGAGAGCGGTTCGTAAGGTTATAGCGTGAACTACAGCAATGTTAATTTTCTCTGTTCAAGGTTTTCTCAGTGTTATTCAATGTTTTTACATTTAGTTTACTATTACACGGTGCATTCTATGGTATAATTAACTATTTTTGTGCTTAAAAATCTTTAAAAATATATATTTACTTACAGTTCGTACAGTCCTGAACGGATTAATTGTATTTACATAAAATCCTATGGGGGAAATTACTTAGGGTCACAACCAAATTGGGATGCGACCAGAGTTTTGGAACGAATTACGATCGTGACCTGAGGTTCCACTGTATAGTGGTATGACTACCTAATGCGGGTGATTTACATATTCCTGCAGGGGTCCGTGGTTGAGAAGGGGCACTTTCAATATTTAGAAGCTTTCTCATCATTCTGGACCAAAAAATCTTGAAATGCCTTTTAGACAGCCTTGGTGTCACAATCCCTCCTAATCCCCTAACAGCCGTGTTTGGGGTACTTCCAGATGGGCTTAAAGTGGAGACAAACAAACTGTGATTGCCTTTACTACACTACTGGCACGCAGACATATCTTGCTCAACTGGAAGAATCCTAACTCACCTATTCTAAGTCAGTGAGTAACTGATGTTATATACTGTTTGAACCTGGAAAAAATCTAATTCTCACTTACAGGATCAAACTCTGGCAGGATCTAATTGATAACATTTTAGAATAAGCATTTAAATTGAGGAAGCAGGTTTTCTTACCTCGTTTACTCCATGTATCTTTATTCATTTATTAATTTATCTATTTACTTATCTCTCTATTATAAAAAAATATCCTGTGCGAGGGAATGACTAGGAGCCAATACCTGATCTTCACGTTAAGATCACGGAAGACAAATAAAAGACCCGTGAGACGAAAGATCGCAGGGATATAGAACATGAAATTCTTGCATGACACGCCCTAAGTAATACCAGATCATGGCCAGCAAAAAAAAATCAGTAGTGCAAAGGGAAGCAGCACACACAGATACAGGTGTCTGAGTGCATATAAAGCGTATAAATGACAATATGTTATAAATGAAACGTCGACAATTAAAAGATCACATTAGCGCAAACAAAAGGAAATTAATCATCAGGACCAGGTGTAATTGAAAAAATAGCAGGACAAAGCGAGGTCAGAAATAAAAGGCAAAGAGCAGAAAAGAAAGTCTTTTCGCATTGGCATTATTCAATATACAAAACATAGATTTACACAATAATGGACCATATGCTATGAGAATCTGTGGTCCTGCAACAGTTAAAACAACGACAGGTTTAATTTCAATGAAAGCACAATTCGGTCAGGTGTATATTTATGGTCACAGAGAAGTGAGCACAACGCGAGCAGCAGAGACACGAAGTGGCAAAAAGAAGAGCGGCTGTACTGGCTTTAAAAGGATCGACGCTGCTCCCCCTTCACAACGCGAGCAGTTTTATACATCCTGTAAGAAAGAGATTTAACCAGGCCTGGGGCAGAAAATAAAGGAAAATTATTGTTTTTACAACATCACACTAGACAAAGCAGTGAGCCATCATTTAAAACAAGTCCACAGACATCTAACCTAGCAGTTGTTGGATTGCATTTGGCAGACAAGCATCATGTGCTTCCCAGCTCTTAAAACAACGACATGCGACAAGCAGAACAGGCAGCTCGCAAGCAGCAAAAAGACAGCAGATGATCCGACGGCATATCCTTAGCATGCGTTCAGCCACCCCCCCTCACAACGCGAGCAGCATTATATGTCTGGCGAGGAAGAGATGTAACCATGCACGGGGCTGGAAATAAAGGACAAGTATTGTTTTTACAAAAGTTTTTAAAGTAAAAGTGAAAATAATGCATATGTAACAATTCCCATTAAATTAACAATCTCTTTAAATTGTATATCCGGTAAACCAAACACGGGGGTGGGTGAGCGAAGCAAGCAGGGGGCGGAGCCTCCTAGTCTTTATTAGCATAAAGTTTTACACTGCTGGCCTAGCTCTCTTTTTTCAAGGGTGGGGGTTGATTTGTTTCAAATCCTTTTTTTTTCTTGTAAAACTTGAGTTATGTGTATGGAATGTTATTTGGTTTTAATAAAATCAATAAAATTTAAAAACAAAAAGGAGTTTGGTGAGTGGGTATCTGCCTTGGAAAGTGACACAGGTGTTGAGTGACACCTAAATCAAATGACAACTGTTTGGTCTACTCATGGCAAGCTATTAAGTCCGTTTACTTGAGACAACCGTCCATTTGCAGGTAAGCTGTACACATGGTGTACTAAAAAGCCGCTACAGTATACTGAAGTCTCATTTTGCTTAAGCATCTATCCAGGTGCAGTTAAGGTGTCCATGTAGGGTGCTATTAAGCAGAAAACCAGCATACCAACATAGACATGCACATAAATATATATATACACACACACACTATAGTTAAATATGCTAGATGGTGTATATGAATTGAAATTGCAAACACGTGAACATCCACAAGAGTACACCATCTGAACAACTTATATCTTACACATAAAATAGGGCAGTGATTTAGGAAGATCATTTTAAAGCTAAAGTGCTGAAATTTAAATGACTGTGTGTTTTGAGACAACTAGTGAAGACCAAAATGTTCTGCATAAAATTGAATTTGCAGCAAAATTCAATGTTTTGCTTCACACAAAAAAAAGCAAAATAAAGTGCATTTTGGTTTCAGCAAAATTTGGTCATTCACAGAAAAAGAAAAACATTTCATTCCTGTCTGAATACATTTTCATGAATGAATTCCACATTTATCTGCATATCATTTTGTATTTAAATAAAGATCTGTAGTGAACATATCATCATCTAGGATAAGGCAATTGTTTGGAAACTGTGGGCTTTGGCACTGGTGACTTTCTGTGTCCTCAGCTTTTCTGTAAATAAATCCAATCATTTTGGTGGGATCTTTCTTTCTTTCTTTCTTTCTTTCTTTCTTTCTTTCTTTCTTTCTTTTTTTCTTTCTTTCTCATACACTCCTGGCGTTTTAATTTTCCCATAAATGGTCACCCTCTCTTGGCATGTTTTTAGTTTCTTTTACTTCTTTTGAATCCCTTTTAACAGAACTGGAGTAGGAGTCTCATATTGTATCAATTTGATTCAAAAATGAGTTAAAATTATTAATCTCTTGTACAGTTCAGCTAAATAAAATGTTAATCACAAAAAAAAAGAATTTTGTAATAGCATACCAAAGTACCGTAATGATGCCTCACAGTTCCATCCTTCCATTTAGCAACATCTAGTGCTTCACTGTCTGAGAAAAAAAAATTTCAAAAATAGCTAAGCCGTAATAAAGGATGGCAATAACTCAAATGCTACAAAGAGGTTAATGCCTTTCTGCTTAAACAAAGAAAATGCAGGTTTGCCATAAAGAGATGAAGCATAGCTTCAAAATGGGTCAAATTTTACTACCAAAAGGTATTATAACTAAAATGACTGCATCAACTACTGAACTAAAGTAGCAGTGAAAAAAAATTAAATAAAAGAAATCTAAGTGAGGAGGACCAAGTCTTAATACTTGCATAGAAAGTCTTTATTTTGAATCTGAAATCTTGGACAACCTGGAAGTTGCTTATTCATAGCAAGAATCAAAAACCAACCACCAAAATGGTGATGCACATGAAAAACAGCATAGCGTGATCAGAGAATGTGAAAATAATCAACAACCACAAAAGAAAGTTGAAACAAAAAAAAAAATAAACGAATGGATCCTGAATAGTCAAAACCCTTGTCAGGGATGCCAGGGGCGACGACCCGGCCGGGATGCCCTGAAGGACTAGAAGAGGGTCTACACCCATCCTGGATCACGTGGGGGCTGCCACCCTGGTTGCTTTGGGGGCCATGGGTAGAGGGCTTGGAAGCCCAACCCTGTAGGGGCCCGTGGTCACCACCAGGGGGCGCCCCAATGCCTTTGGAGTCCTGGACCTCAGCACTTCCACCACACCAGGAAGTGCTGGGGGGAAGAGTAGCAGGGACACCTGGAATGCTTCTAGGAGAACAGCCGGCACTTCCGCGACACAGGGGCGTGTCGACGGGTGATTGCCGGGGAGCACCTGGAGCATATCCGGGTGAGGATAAAAGGGGCCGCCTCCCTTCATTCAGGGCTGGAGTCGGGTGGAAGCAGGACGAAGCAGAGGAGAGTGTGAAGGCGGCCCGAAGAGAAGGCGTTGTGTGGCCAGGACTTTGGGGGGTTTGCGTGCACTGAACTTTATTGTATATAGTGTAAATAAACGTGTGGTGGTGCATAACAACATGTCTGCCTGTCTGTGTCCGGGTAACGTTCACACCCTCTAAATGGACAAAATGGGTTTTTCAGAAAATAAAAGGAAAGGCAGAAAAATATTTTTAAGATGAACATATCATGCATAATGAATGCAAAAGGTCAGAGGAATTTTTTAAAAATCAACAAAAATAATGGGCTCTATGCAGGTTGTGTATGATCTAATAATAATATACTCAAAAATAACAAAACAGACTGCATTATATGAAATACAAATGTCTCACAGCTTCAGGGATCTGTGTTCACTTCCCAGCCTGGTCACTCAGAATGTGCAGCTGATGTGCAGAATTGGAAAGGGGAGATGAATCATGACCAAAATAACAAGCTGGGAGTTGTAACCAGAAGATCAAGAAACAAATAACCAAGTAACCAATAGCCAAGTAACAGAGCAGAAATACAAAAAAACAGTAAACACACAACATAACAAGAGACAAAATGTTAATATTAAATTGTAGTTAAGAAACAAAGCCATAAGCAGAACTTTTCGGAACAAAGGACCAATGACCATCATGCCAGGCAGTGTGGTGTGGTGGTTAAGGATGTCAGGTTAAGGACCTCCTTATACTTCAAACCCTGAGCTTATGGGTTCAAATCTTGCATCTGATATTGTGTGACCTTCAGCATGTCACTTAACCTGCCTCTGCTCCAAGTGGACAAAGGAATGTTTCTCAGATGTTGTAAGTCACCTTGGATAAATGTGTCAGCTTAATAATACTTGTAAGGTTTTGAAGTGTCTGATGGTCATCTTTATGCCTTCAACATGGCGATATTATACACCACACATTTGCTGTTTACCATCCTTTAAAAGAAACATAAGGAAAACAACATAATGTTGTAAGAAGTCAGTACATTTTTTTCAATGTTGTATATCAATTATAAAAACAAGACTCAATAACCTCTTAAACATCAAAAACAAATTTGAGGCCATCTTGACATTTTTAAAAAGCAAATGCCTGATCATGACAGTTGGCATGTTTAACTATGTGCACAAGGTTTATTTGTAAGTAGTGGAAGTAGTAGTAATAGTCCATCCTCTTCCCCCCACATCTTAAAGATATACATGTTAGACTAATAATGACCAATGCCTCCCAGACAGGCTCCAGCTCCATACATCCCTGTAGAGCAAATTGGAAATTGGATGAAATATGAATATGAATATGATGAAAAAAGTAAATGCAAGAAAGTCAAACTAGAAAGTTGGCATCCCTTTCATAACAAACATGCCATTAACAGTAACTTCATTTTCTCATAAAGTGGCATATCTGAGAATCCTATGATACACAAGACTATCCCCTTTGAAGATGATAGCTGATCCACCTCTGGTAGATATTCTTTGTTTGGGGTTAAACTCTATTAGCTTTGCATGCCTAGACATTGTCATGTGTGTTTATTTTTGAGAAATTACCCAAGCTCTGTCAAGATGACTGGGGACTATTCTGGTCCAACCAGAGTTCACTATTTTGATTGTCTTGTTGTCTAAAATGTCTCTGCTGTCCACATTTCCCAATCCACAGATGTTCAGAACTGTGTCCATTTTTACTTATGGAGGGTGTCACATACGTGCGACTAGGAGGCAATCAACAAGTCCAGAGGTGAGTGAATGGCTACAAGATGAGGGGTGGTATGATGGTGCTAATGCCTCTCTTTCTGACCCTGCAGAACTAAGGAAGAAAAATAATCATTTCATACCCACAACAACCTATATTTCAATTGGTTCACCATACACTCCAGATTGCACCATAATGACGTCACTTTCCGGCTCCACCATGATGACGTCACTTCCGGGTCCAGAGAATGAGGTCATTTCCGACTCTGCCATGGTGACGTCACTTCTGGCTCCTACAGATGATATCACCTCCTACTTCTGTCATTTCCTGTAGCCATCTTATAAAAGCCGACTGAACCAAACAACGAATGTCAAATGTTTGATATAATTCTATTTATCAATTTGACCGAAAAAAACATTATACGGGGCCATTCCCCAAATCTTTATAATTGTTTTGTGACTGATTTATCACAAGGGGCAAGTTCAGTATAGCAGCTACTTGCTTGAAAATGTTGACTTTTTAAATGTGAATGTTAAACAAAATGTGTTTAAAGTGGCCTTAGCTTGACAAACATCTCATTATTTATTATGTTCTCTCCACTAAAATAGCTGGGAAGTGGGGGCTGTTGCAGCAGCATTGGTACAAGGAAGGACCCAACCCTTGATGGAGCTCCAATCCATGGCAAGGCAAATTAACACCCACACCAACATTTAAGAAACTTGGAGACATTAAGCGTAGTGAGTCAGTCTAGCCAGCATGCTGACGAGTTGGACAAATGGCAATGCACATTCAAAATTTCACAAAAAACCATGTTCAGCCATTCTTGCGTGATTGGAGAACAAACAAACAGACATCCAAACAGTTTATGATTTTATTTATATTGATTTATAAACAACAACAACATGATGTGAGAAATAAAGTATTATAGCACAGTATGCAAATGTTTATATTAACAATAATCAAACAATTATTTGTCATTCTCTAAACATTTATGACATTTATTAGTATTTTTAAAAAGTATACGGGAATTGTATTTAGTCCTTATTATAAGCCACTTGATTCCAAAACATAACAATGTTAATGCAATTTCTTAAAAAAATTAAAATTAAACAACTTTCAGCTTTTTGCAGAAATATATTGCCATTGCATCCACTGTCATAATCCACACATCCCTCTTCAGGGTAATAGCAGTCTTCTGGAGATGCCCCCAGCCATTGAAGTTTGTTAGGATTTGAGCCTGAATAGCTGTCACCAATGGTCCCACATTCAATGAATGAAATCTGTTAACATGACCATTAAACATCCTTCTCATGAAATCCACTCTTCACCAAATATTCCAACTTGGCATATATGTCAGTGGTTGATCAGAGCAATGAATATACAGATTTAGGATTCCCAGACTATAACCTTTCTAGCATCATGAAAACTGTGATTGTTAAAATTCATTACTTATTAGAACAATTCATCCTTTGTTTCAGAGAAAACCAGTCTAGGCAAGACATGTCATATTTGCGAAAGTCCTAGCAAGATCTTATCTGTGCTTGTACAATCTTTGGTATAACACTCAAAAAAGTTGTAAAACTACAGATCACTTTGGAGATTGATCGTCTATCACTGTTCAGAAGCACATAATATTTTCAGCCACTTTTGCTTATCATTACACCAGTAGAGACTGGACATTTATGTTCTCTGTAAATGTGGCAATACAACTACTATCATTCTCATCCCCTGCATTATCTGATAAATCTCTTTTGAAATAATTTACATTTAATATATAAACATTTACATTTTTTAAGACTGAGAAAAATTGATATTTAATGGAATAAAAGTGTTCAAAGTCAAAAATGCAAATTATAAGAGCCTAACACTTCCCAAGTCTTGATCACATTAAGGAATGTTAAAACATTAGAAAGAGAATCTGGATTCATGTGAAAATGCTGCACCTGTTTAATATCGTTGTCTTTCATACCTCTTAAGATCTCAAGAGAACACTGGCACACCTGGCAGTGTCATTATCCCCACATTTGCATATTGGCAGCATCACTTCCTCCACATTCATCTTCAATGCACTGACACCCTTGTCCCCTCGACCCTCCCTTACTGGGTAGTGTACTGTACCCTCACTGTATCACTGGTCTATGAATAGGAGGGCAGACACAGCTTTAACTCCACATTAATTTGCTGATGGCTCCATCATCATATCTTCACCATCAATGAAGAGATGGCTTAAAGAGAAGAGGTTCACTTTGTGTCACAGTGGTGTCAGGTCAGTAATGTTCTTTATATTAGTAGAAGCAGGCAGCTGGTAATAGACCTCAAGCAGAAGAGGACCGCTTTCCCATCTAGAATCTAAGTTTCTTGGCCTCACTATCAGTGAGGTTGTGAAGTGAGCATGGCATATCATGGCTATCATGAAGAAAGACTCACTAAAGTATTTGCTTATTGATACCTGAGGAAAGGCCAGATAATTCCAACCATCCTTAACAGTTTTAGAGCTACACATGGATCCATACTCATTGGTAATAGTACATCTTGGTATGGTGCCTTCTCAACACAGGACCACAAGTGCAAGTGCTATAGAGGGTAGTGAAGTTTGGTAAGAATATTAGTGACATACAAATGTCTTCTGTTCATGACATATATACAATAAATGCTTAAAATCCCATTGGGATTGCAGTTTCACATGTCACATGACTACTCAACTGCCACTCATACTGACAAATATGTGAATGTCCATTGTGTGTATATCATTTTTGGTTGTATTTAAAGTGTGATATTGTATTTATTACTTTGTCTGCATTTGTTTTAAATTATTGTCTGCATTTTAGTACTGTAACAAATCTGTGGGGACATGCAAGTGCATGACCATAAACCTGAAGTTTTATACTTTTTGGATTTTTCACATTTATTCATTCATTCAAGGTTCTCTGATTATCAACCTTTACTTCAGGAAGTGAAACTTTCCAGAGTGAATAGGCTCCTCAGGTCACTATTTGGTAAGCAATTCTGCAGATGTTGTGGTGCCTCACTCTCTTTTCCATAATAGGGGAAAGCCCTAGAGGAATGGCAACAAGTCAACATGTTCTCCGGCTGAAAGGTGTCAGTAAAGCTCAGAAACCTGGAAAACAAAAATCTCATTCCAGGGTCTACAATGAACAGTTACAACCAATCACCAATTTTACCCCCACATGTCTAGTTCAATGTGTTAGTTCAAGGTGCCATTCCTGGGAGCAAATGACAAAAGTTGGAAACCATAACTGGATGAAACAACAGTCCATAGCAGTGCTCACACCCAAAAGTAACAATTATTTTTCTTAGCTTATCTAGGGGGAGTTTATATGACTTTTTCATTTTAGAATTTCATTCTTCAGGAACATCCCAAAGTTACCTTTACAGATCATTTCTAATTTCATGTGCTTATTTTTCAAACAGCTATACTAAGACATACACCCTTGAAGTTTGACCAGTACCCCCTAACATTACCTTTCTGCTCTTTTGTGTCCTGTTCTGCTTTCTGGATTTCTGACTGAGTGAAATGATGCTTGACCCCATCTGTGACTTAGGCCAGCATAGCTAAAAGGGAAGGAGCAAGATCTGATCAGACCAATACTTTTTAGTATTTCTGCAGCGTCTTGGTCTCTGAAACAGCTTACAGTTACATTCACCCAAGAGTGTCTGAAGTGGACTCAAATAAGGTCAGAGTTTGTAAGGTGATAGTTCACATAAGATTATAGGGTCATTCTGTCACTGATTTTGAACAAACGGAAAGATCAGTTTTTAAAGTTTGAATTGTTTGAATGATTGTTAATACACGGTTCACTCAAATTTTCAAAAACCAGATATTAATATGGTTTAATTGGTTCATACTCGTATGTATTAATGTGTAATTTAGTATTTTTATTGTTTTGGATTTTTTTTTTAATTTTTAAATCATTATTTTCCATGATGTTTGTTATTATGTACTGTTCATTTAAATGTCCAAACATTTACAGGAGGCAGAGATGACACAATATCACCACTTCTGACCCATCCCTCTGAACCAAAGCAGAGAAGACATTGCTTGTGAAGAAGTTTGTGAGTATTGCTGTTTTCTTAGGATTTTACAGTTTTCGTGATTTTTGTTTCTGTTCCTGTTTATTTCTTCTGGATTGTGGATTTGGAATTGTCTGCTTCTTTAAAGCAACTCCTTTTTTCCTATTTTTGCTCTTTTGAGCATTTTGCTTGTATTTTCTATTTTCTAATTAAAGATTCTTTGGTTATATTTTTTGTACACAAGCCAAGGGTTTTCAGTTAGCCTTCCTCTTGTATTGCTTTTGCTATATTTTTGGACATTTCTTGTTATTTTGCCAGCTCACCTGCTTTGGGGTTTGCCTCAGCTGAAATCCTAAAGTTAACATTTTTGAAGCTAGCTGGATTTAGAATGAGTCTCCTTGGGCAGGCTGGTTAGGTTACGGCACTGCCTTCATGGTTCATTTAGGAGGCCTCATGCCAGTTTTTCTATGTTTGGGACTCCCATTCACGGCACACACATTGATGGCCTCACTGATTTATTGATTGTAGATAGCCTATTGAAAGCTGGAAGTAACTGGTTGATTGAAATATGATTCACCCAAATTCTGAAAGCCAGATGTTACAATGGTCTATATAGTTTAATAGACTGAATTCAGCACTGATTGATTGATAGCAAAAAATTCTTAAACAAAACTGTGCACATGGGGTGTGACTGATTATATGCAGGCTGCTGAACTCATCATTTAGAGTTGAAAATAATTGATTGTAAATAAATCAAGCATTATGAAATCCACATGATAATATGGTTTACATATATTGAGTGAAACAATTCACACAGATTTGAATTTGCAGTGAAACACTTCAAGAAAATACGCATCCAGAGTTTACTATCTGTTTATATTTTCGATTATACTTTCTTCTACTAGTGTTGTTATACTTTAATAAATACCACAATGCTTTTAAATTTCTACACCTTGTCTTTATATATAAAGTGACTGAAGTAATAAAATTAAATATTAGTGCACCTGGTGTATGGGAGATTACTATTTACTCTAATCTAAGGGTTATCAAGGTTATCAAGTACCTTACTAGGAACAACAGTGTGGTTGGTATAAGTAAGACATTGTTGGTTAGTAAGCGGCATATAGATAGATAGATAGATAGATAGATAGATAGATAGATAGATAGATAGATAGATAGATAGATAGATAGATAGATAGATAGATAGATAGATAGATAGATAGATAGATACTTTATTAATCCCAAGGGGAAATTCACAATATAACCAGAAGCTGTATGAGCCTTCTTGTGTCTCGAGGACGTGGCCACGTATGTTGTTAGTGCAGAAGATAGTGAGTCCCTGTGTAGAGTACAGATTGGCAGTGCAGAAAGTCACTCAAACAGTGCTTATGTGGGTAAGATCTGTGCATGTGTGTGTTAATCATAACATGCTAGAGCAGACCTATCTAGTAACAAATTGTAGGGAATCTTACCCTCCCCTCAATGATACAGGGGGCTTGTTTGGTCTTTATTATATACTGCAGTATTTCTGTTCTAACTGTATGTCTTTAAAAGCCCCATCACATTACACAATGTGTTCGGCGATTATTTATTTGTAGACTTCTTCATCTTAAATAGTCGGAGGTAGTCACAGTACACTCCCATGACCGAGTGTTATGTATTTTGATATGCCCAGCAACACAATCCAACCAGTCGGCACCTACACCCACTAAAATAAAAAAGCGGACTTTTGCCTTAACGCATAAGGGTGGGCTCTGTGTGCATGAGAGCAGAGAGCCAATGAGTGATTACCCAGAAGTACAATGCATATAATGCAGTGACAAAGAATAAGGAATGTGAAACAGAAGAAAAGCTTGTCTGTTTAATGTCTTATGTTTGTTATACCATAGCAGAGTGAATCAAAGAAAAAAGATCAGAGATTACCCCTGAACTCACCGTTTTGAAAAGCATTCATATAGTATTAGCTCTGTCAGGGAGCACTTTCTTAGTGAGCTTGTTGTACTTTGGAAATGTAAAACTGTGCTGTAAAGTCACCACAGAGTCATGTAATTGCATGTTATTTCTAGTGCTGCTATCTGATATCCCTAGGTAGCAACTCGAGATCCACTACTGCAGTCATAATGTTTGACATCCCCTGACTAGAAATCATGTATGTGCCACCAGCTTACTAACACAATCAGCTTTGAACTTGCTTGAAAACATATTCATTCTTCTTATAATCTGTATGTACTATATACAGTATTAATTTGATTTAAAACAACTAAACAATCCTGGGTTTAAACACTGGAATGGGTGCTACCTGTATGATGTTTAAATGTTCTTTCCATTTCTGTGAGGCTTTTACAAGTATTCAAGATTTCCTCTAATTATTCTAGGTTACTTGATGATTCTGAATCAGCCCAGTGTGAGTGAATGTGTCCTGATATGCCCTGTCCCAGGATGATTCTTGTCTTGTGCCGAATGCTGCCCCCAGTCTTTAATTAGAAGAAAGATTAAAAAATGAATGGACTAAGAGGAGATAACCATGCTGAGCTGGTCTTTTGTAGATACATTAATGCAAAACACAGAGTCTTTGAGGTGCACTCTTGGCTGTCACTTACACACCTGCACTTCTTCAAAGATGCCACTACTCTCCATAGTCTACCTTCACTTCCATCTCCTTGCGTACCACTTGCAAATGTTTCTTGAGGACACGGTTTTCCTCTTCCAGTTTTGCAATGGTTCGCTCATATTCACCAACCTGGGCTTCTTTCATCCGTAGTTGCTCTTGGAGCAGACGGCTTTCCTCTTTCAGCTCTGCATTTTCCCATTTATTTTCTTGGATCTGAGCAATTCTCTTCTGCTCCAACACTTTAAATTTTTGAATCTCAGTAGTGTCTCTCTGGAGCTGATCTTCAAGGACACAAAGGGCCTGCTTCAGCTCATACAACTCTTCGTCTTTTGTACTGAGCTGACTCGTCAGGATGTGAATCCTGTCATTGGTTGATGAGAAGTGAGCCATGAGCTCTCTGTTCCTTTGAGTTAGTCTCCACACACGTTCTGCTGTGTAGATTCCTGATGCCAGCAACAACAGCTTCAATGCAGATGAACCAGAAAGTGCAAAGTCACCAAAAACAGAATTTCCAGGAAACATGGTCTCTCTAAATACAATGGAAAGGAAATACAAATACTATATCAGGTCCAGAAGAAGAGAGCATACTATGAATGGCATATGGTGAATCGGCCTTGGTGGGCTCATGCAGGAACCCTTCTAAGTCTTAAGAGGTCAGCATCAAGAATAACAAGTCCCAGAATTTACCGTTGCCTATATGGCAGTGCCGTTGCTAGGGAAACTAAGAAAAGTAAAAAACGCGAGATGTGATAGAGCGTGGCATAAGCATTAGCATCGACTGTATGCCTCATCAATATGATGTTGGCATATTTTCCCATTATCTGCATGGGTTTTCTCTTACTATGCAACCAAAAGATAGATAGACAGCTTGGCTAAATGCTGGGAACCAACCCTGGATGGGTTTCTAGTCCATCACGGAGCACAATAATGCATAAACCCACGATTAGTTTAAACTTGTTGAGGTGCCAATACTGTTGTCTTAATTTCTTCTTAGGGCCAAAGCCGGTTAATACCAATCATTGCGGTGGCTACTGCAGGAAAGCTTTCAGAGAGGTGAAGCACAAACATGAGAACTGACTTAAGGTGTCTCGTTCTTTTTTCCATATTCTTCAAGCACTGATCCTAGCTTAATTTCATTTGAAATGATCAAATATGAGACTCTGTGCAAAGTAACTGCTGTGAATGGTTTCCTAGAAGGAAAGAGTCTACCTCTTTGCGACGATGTAACACTGGGAAACTAACAGCAAAACACAAGGAACATGCTAAGATCCTCAACAGTAGGCAAAATGCCTAGACATACCAGTTTGAGAAACCAGGCCCCACTAAGGGGACAGTAGGCTTTGTACTGGAAAATGCATTGGAAATTGGAACCCTACCTGGAAATGTTCCATAATCCCCATGGACACTAGAGGGCAGTCAACCAAGTAGCAGGTTCTGTGAGTGCCGAGCCTCTTCAGGAGAAAAACAGAGAGAGAAAGGGGCCAGGGAAAATGGACAAGGGGACACAAGACCACCTGGCTGATGTCTTGGTGAGTGACAATGTAGCATCTATAGATGGGGAGTTTAAAACCAAAGCTGGGGAAGACTGCCAGGAGGTCAGTATCAGCATGTTCCTGTTAATTCACTAGGAGGCAGCACACAATAACCTTTCAAAGGAATGAAAACCTAATGTGGAGCAGGGCCATTCTTGAGTATGGAAGTGATTGTAGAGGTCTGTGGGAAAGTGCAGTGATCCCCCACCTATCGCGGAAGTTACATTCCAGACCCATCAGCAATAGGTGAAAATCCGCGATATAGAAAGACCATATAAATAAACATTTTTTTATAGTTTAAGCCTTAAAATACCTCTCCCACACGCTTTAGACACATGCAAACTTGTAATGGCAAGGGAAGTCCATGTAATGCTTTCCTTCCCAAAGCATATCCTGGAGTTTTACCTTCTCCTGAATGGTCAAGGTCTTCCTCTGGCACTTAGGCTCACTACTACCAGAAGGCTTAGAAGATGCAGGACGCTTGCGAGCCATCGTAGGGCTTAAAACAAATTGAAAAGTTCCCAAAAATTTTGCTCACAACATTGGGACCACAAGCAAGGTATGCGATACGCAGAGAACTGAGATGTGTCGGGGACCCATGCTCACTGTTCTTGCGAGATTACACCATGTTAGCAGCAGCCAATCACAGCCCAAGAGAATGAAAATCCTGCTCTGATTGGTTGAGTCTCCTCTTTCAGCCAATAATGGGCCTTTTAACAAATCATCTGGGTAGTGTAATGCGAAACTCTTTGTCTACCATAATGACTGCTGAAAACTGTATGCATTTTTATGAATTGGCTGCAAAGTACACTACAGGTAGGATGTACTTATTGAATTTTTCCGCAATATAGCGGGGGCACGATAGCTGAACTGTGATACAGCGGGGGATCACTGTAACCAAGTTGGGCATTTAAAGATGTCTCAGAAAAGACAGTTGACTGTAAAAGTGAAAGCTTCATTGGTGGGTATCAGGGAGAATATAAGTTAATTAGGCAGACCCTCAGGCTGCTCCATTTTTTTCACCTCACTTGTATATCTTTTACAATATATTTTGTCAATGTATCCACTGAATTGCCAGCACAGATGTATTGTGCTATTCCCAGTACTGCCTAGAAGGTGTTAGTTGTAACTTGTAGAAAGATAGTACTTAAAACAGGGGTCTCTAACCTTGGTACTGGAGTGCTACTGTGGCTGATTTCAATTCAAATACACAGTTGTAAGAGCGATACTTAACTTTCCTACAACCCCCAGCAGCCCTGGTAGCATTATGCCATTGGGCAGATTCAGAGTGGCTGGGGTTAAATGAGGCACTCACTTTATAAAGGAGCCAAAAAGACACTGAGGGGAAGGCGATCTTCTGCGTATATTTGTTTCTAGGCTTCAAACACAATTGGATTACAACTACAACCCCTTTGGATTACAGTTTCTATCTGGTTGTATGTGATTGTCCTGTGCCTGCTTGTACCTGTGATTTCCTCTTATTTGTATCCGTCTTCGTTTGGGGAGTGCTCCCAGTCACAACAAATCTTCACGTAACAACTGGAAAAGAATACATCTCAATCAGAGGGCCCTTCACAGGGGGCTTTCATCCCACACCCTGTCATCATCATCATCTGCACCTGCTGTTTTAAGTGTTAATTATTTACTTTGGATTACAGGTATGTGACATGAGTTATGTGAGATTTTTTTTTTCTTTTCACATGGATATTTTTCAATTTGCCGTTAGACCGAACGGGTCAACATTATGTTCCTTTATATCATAAACTAATTTTCTCTCATTCTCAGTGAAAACGTAAAATGAAAAAAAAATTTCTAGGCCACTTCTACAAGCTACATGGTGTTAGTAACATATAAAAAGTATAATTTATGTGTGACGTATTCCTTTAAGGAAGCAACCCGATAACAAGAATTAACGTAAATGTAATAAGCATAAAGCTCATGAACTGGAGCCTTTAAGCTATAACAATGCTTCCCAAATCGCCTTCAGTTACATCCATGCATTTTATTTTTTTATTCCAACTACAGCAGGGGTCCTCCATCACAGTCCTGGAGGGCCGCAGTGGCTGCAGGTTTTTGTTCTAAACCAGTTGCTTAATTAGATTAATTTAATTTCATGGCTTGTTAGTGCTCTAACTCTGCTATGTCAGGTCATTCTCATATCTTAGACTTTTTTCCCCTTTCTAAGGATGTCATACAAATTATTTGAAGACTAAAATAGATGAGTAATTCTCAGCCCTTCACTTTTTCCTCTTCACTTTCCTTCCAAGCATTTAATTAAACCCAATAGTGCATGATAAATACACACAGGTGTAAATGGTAACAAGCTAAATGGAGAAATGCTGATCTCTTTTGTCATTTGCATGTTATTGCTAATTAGGAGCAATTATAAACCAAGAATACAGCTGTTTACGACTAAAATAAGCAATAAGGGTTCAAAGTCTTAACGAGCGAGACAACTAAAGTGAAGCAGAAGTGTTACTTGAGCAATAAGTGCTTCTTATTAAGCAACTAGGTTGGAGCAAAAATCTGCAGCCACTGCGGCCCTCCAGGACTGTGATTGAGGACCCCTGAACTAGATGATCACTAAGGGACATATTCCTGCATAAAAGTTGACATAAACTGAATATATAATTGAGTGCAATGGATTAAGCAGGGTTTATAATGACCAATTTGTCTACTGCTGGTTAATTCCGAAACAAATCGTTTGAAATAATTGAAATTAGGTACTCGAAAGTTTAAGAAAAACTGTCACTGTCATCAGTATTAGCGGCTAACGAAATTGATTGAGTACATAAGGCCTCGCGGTTTTTAACAGATTATGATCATATTCGGTTTCCTAGCAACGTCCCCTGAATATAATCCTTGTTTGAGGCTGTAGCCCTTCACTCTTGTTGGACCTTTTCTGATCATACCTTCTTTCTTTTTCGTTTTATTTTTGGAACCTTGAAGCATAAGTGAAACTGGCTCTGTGTAGCTCTACGGTGTCTAGTGATGTGTTTGCCTTTTTAAGCAGCGAACTCCGATTCTTAGACCCGCTTGCTGCCTTCGCGGCACTGACGGGCCTGCCAATGAATGACTGGACTCTCCCCAGTGTTGTGATCACGGGCTCCACGGCTGTAAAGGTGGTGCTGATGGCAGGTGTAGTTCTTTTAACGGGTCGCCAATGGAGACTCCGGAGAACACAGAGGGAGCTGACTGCTCGTCTAACCTCGGATTCTGAAAAGCTTCGAGATATGCTATCCAGACTGCAAGAAAAAGAGGAAGAAGTCGATAAATTGAGAAAGATGTTACTAGAGAAAGAAGCTGCCTTGCGAGAGCGCCCGAGTGCCGACTTAATTATTGAAGAACTCGGGAGGCGAGATCACCATATCTGTGAAAACTGGAGCACCAGCTGCGAGCTGCGGGGGGAAATGCGAGCCCTCAGGGAACAGGTGCGGGACTGGTTTGTGGAAAAAGAGGCTATCGCCACCAGAGTGAGACACCTCGAGTCGGAGAAACAGAAAGCCGAGACGGAGGTGTCCGAACTGAGAGAGAAGATCCGCGACCTGGAAGACTCATTGGAGGAGCGCGCCGCCGAGAATAAGTCCTTCAAGCGGCGTGTCCGCAGAAGAGATCAGCACATTGGCCATTACGTCAGTATGATCCGAAGCATCCAGCGTGAGTTTCGCGAACTTCAACAGCAGATTCCGGACATTTTGAGGGAGCAGGAGAGTCTTCAGAGCGAAATCGAGGAGCTCAAGCGACAAAAACGCAGCGAGGAAGAAGAGGAGGCGCGTCAGAAGATGATTCTGGAGCTGATGCAGGAGGTGCTCAAAGGAGGCAACGTAGAAAATGTCAAAAATAAGGTGAGAGAGACCGAGGTTAGTTTGAGACATGCATGCTCGGGTCTTTTCAGACAATGTGCAAGTCCTGATCAAGTACATATGATCATTTTAAGCTAAATTAATGTAAGGTAGCTGTTTAAAGTTACAGAATAAATATTCTTACTCACCATGTGGCATTGTATTAGAGCAAATATGACACGGGGATCACGTTTGCTTTAAAAAGTAAAACAATAATAATTCTTTGCATATATATAGCGTTTTTCACACTACTCGAAGCACTCCGCAATTGCTGGTTAAGGGCCTTGCTCAAGGGCCCAACAGTCTCTTTTTGGCATTTACGGGATTCGAACCGGCAACCTTCCGATTGCCAGTGCAGATCCCTATAAAAATAATTTATAGTAGACTTCCTTTATGACAGCATTGTCTCATTTTTGTTGTAGTGGTTACCATTTTTTCACAGAAAACGAATATACATTTTACCATGTTAAATCTATTACATCGGTCTGTACGCCTCATTTCAGTGGTTTGGTTTTACTGAAATATTGCTGTACCATTTTCCAGTTGTTTACTGTCACTATTTAACAGTTTTACACTGCAAAAATTAACATACTGTAAGTTTTTTTTACAGTATGATGTTGCAAATGGCTATTACTATTTAAGTCACTGTTTAATGAGTAATTGTTTGTACATGAGTTTAAAGCACCATCTTCTGCCGCCATTGGTCAGATGATTGAAATTTGCATTTTAAAAATAGATTTTTACTAGTCCTGATTTGCAAGTGAGAAATCACTAGACAATAAACAATTAACAGATCCTGCATACATTTTGACTATTCACAATGAAAAATAATTGCACCTCAAATGCATTACTGACTAGGCAAAATGCAAATGTAGTTACAAATTTAGACAAGTGAAGGGCTTTTCCATTGCCATCAATGATGCTGTGTTGTCTATTCTAATATGAATTATCTTGGCTAGTCAAAATCTGAATTGCAGATATCAACAGAGATTTTGACTGGCTAAAATTTAAATTCTGAGATATCTCAATCTATTTTGACTAGTTAACTTTGTATTTTATATATCCAAAATTACATTTTGCTGCCTTTTATTTTAGACACAACTGAGGTGTTCATAAATTTAATTTTTGACTAATTTACATAGTTACAGATTTGTCTGTTTTAAAATTTAAATACATTTGTCCATCCAGCGTCACAGGACTGCATTGCCTGGGTTCAAGGTTGGAAGGAAACTTGGATGTCGTGCCATACTGCTAGTCCTAATGTATAGTTAAAACAGAATTGCAGAGAAAACCTGTGAAACGTCCTTCACAGAGGTCAATAGGAAAAGTCCCTTCATTTTTATTAGATGAAATAGAATTCTAGATATTTCTAACTCCAACTCTGAGTGTCCAAAATTGCAGATAGATCTAGGATTTGAATTTTCACTATTCAGAATGTAGGTGTAGACCGACTGTGTCACAAGATATTCAGTCCTTAAGCAGCTTGCAATTGTTTCCTTCTTTGATTAGTGCACTTTTTTAAATTGTATGTCAAACTCAACATACACATTCTCAGGCCAATTTATCAGACCTCCTACACTGACTGAAGTTCACTGCAGCTAAACAAACTTAAGCATATACATTTTACTGTCTTATCCTATCCATTCTATTAATACAAATTCAGACTACAAAAAATATCCATCCATCCATTAGCCAACCCGCTGTATACTAACCAAAGGGTCACGGGGGGTCTGCTGGAGCCAATCCCAGCCAACACAGGGCGCAAGGCAGGAAACAAACCCTGGGCAGGGCGCCAGCCCACTGCAGGGCATCAAAAAATATGAACATCATGATTTAGATTGTTTTGGCAAATATTAAATGTTCCACTTCATTTCCAGTTTTTTATATTGCAGAAGGATGATGACCCACAGGAGTCTCAAAGAGAAGGACAAGCATCTTGAGAATTAGAGGCTGAAATCTTCCTTGGTATATTTCTTCTCTCTCTCTCTCTCTCTCTCTCTCTCTCTCTCTCTCTCTCTCTCTCTCTCTCTCTCTCTCTCTCTCTCTCTGAAACTTACCAGGTCAGTGTTTTCTTTGTTTTCAGAAGCCATTGAAGAACTCCTAGTATTTTTTTAATACTTTATTTTTATTTTAAAAAAATGTTAAAATAGGAACAGTGCAGTAGTATGACTAAAGCTGGTAGGAACCAAAATGAGAAGGGATTAGTGTATAATGGATTGTGAATTAATTACATTTTCTTTGATACAATTTTTATAATATCACAGCCACACAGCGCAAGTTGGAAGCATTATGCAGCTATTTCGATTATATAGGCTACAATATTAATGCATTGGTAACAAAGGGTTTCAAATATCAAACCATCTATGACAACAAATAAGGAAGAAACCCACAAAAAGAAGCCTGTATAATATTCTATTGGAGAGCATCACCAGCAATCATGCGAGTATTCCTCCTGACCTAGCAGCGTTTAGGTGGCTGTCCTATGTCTGATGGCTGGATTTTTCACTTGATTCAGTTTTCTGTGGAGTGCTTTTGCTATTAGGTTTTGTAACTTTTCATTCCATAATCATCATCAGACAGATAATCACCGACTTCATGGTGGCAAATCTCAATCAAAATATTTTCACAAACCTTGCAGACTTCTTTAAAAATAAGATCTGTTTAATTACAGTTGATACTCCAGAAAGACACAAAACGCACGGTCCAAGGCTTTACTCCGCATTCTATAACTATCAGTAAACTTGTCTAATTCCTGGAAAATGTCTCCCCACCAGTAAGAATTATGCTTTTTGGTGTCTTTTTGTTAGTTTATTACAGGGGTCTGCAAAGTCAGTCCTGGAGGGCCATAATGGCTGAAACATTTTATTCTAGCCCTTGCCAATAGTAGATCTTGTTTAATTTTACTGCTTGTGAGGTCATTTTTGTATCTTTTTAGATTTTTCCTTTCCAAGAATGTCAACCAAATGATTTGTAGTCTGAAGTGGATTAATGCCTGTCAGTCATTCAGTTTTTTTCTCTTTTGTTTCCCTCTAAATATTTTGTTAAACCAGATAGTTTAGGATGAAAACAAATAGGTATAAATAGACGAGTTGGATGGATGGACACCTGCTGGATCCTTAGTCATTTGCTTCTTATTGCTAATAAGGATATAAAAAAAGTAAGTAAGGGCTGAAAATCTAACAAGCAAGATGACTAAAATGAAGCATAAAAATGTTTCTTGAGCAATAAGCAAGTTCAACCTTGAAAATTGGCTTCACATTAAGAAATTGGGTTGAAAGAATAGCCTGAAGGCACTACAGCTCTTCAGCACCAACTTTGCAGGCCCCTGGTCTATTGTACTGAGTGTGCTTACATCACTGAAGACAACAAAACTGGGGTTTTTAGAAGGAAATGGGGGGGAAAAGTTCTACCCAAATTAATTCCATGATGCAATACTTGTCAGTAAGGTCCACTCTAACTTCTCAGTGTTAATATATGAACAGGTCCAGTCGTTCAATCAATGAGAACTCCAAATATCACCATAAATTTCCTTGTGTATCCAGTCCTGTTTAACTCTTCCTATTTGTCTGTGGTTCATTCTTAGTTTTTGGTGCACCTTGATGCAATTGCAAACTTCGACAAAGTTGTGTCATTTCCCTGTACAAGTAAGCAAGTGTCACTCTCTGCTTTGTAGTTTAATTTAGAAAGCACTTCACTGTTACATCTGACAGCACTGCAGTTGTACCAGCATATGTGCAGAAATAATCTCTTGATTGTCTTTTATCCAATCCGTATGATGAATGCTGAATTTGCAGTTTCGACTTTCTAGTTTCATGATAATTGCTATAATTAACAGTTCTTAATTGTTAGAACAATTCTTCATTTTAACCAACAAAACAAACAGTCTAAGAAGTCACATGATAGAAGGTCTTTGCAGGGTCTTATTGTGCTTAAATAATACTTGGTGGATCACACAAAGTTTGTAAAGCTTCTGTTTTCCAGACTTTTCCACAGAGCAATGTAGCTTTTAAATCTTACTTAAGTAATTCTGGATGAGTTGAAGTGCTTTATACTAGGGATGTTCAAAAAGTTTCCTCACTTTTATATTTTCGCTGGAAACGGTGAAGGTGGGAGAAGTAGTAATTGGGCATTGAAAAGTTGGTATGATGCTGGGAAAATTGTATTGCAAGTGAAGGTGACTATTTAGAATAGTGATGTAATTTGTTTTTGAAATAGAGTTAAAAAGAATTGCAGAAACGTTCTGAATGTCCTTCATACAATAGAAACAATCAATATATTGCAGTACATATCCTCAGCATAGTAGCAATTTTTTTTTTTTTCCCCAAAGTCATTTATTTATTATTATTTATTTATTTACCTTTATTTAACCAGGCAAGACAGATTAGTCAGAAAGTCATTAAGAAGATTGTGGGATATTTGCCTTATAAAGGAGTAGGTTTTGGCCTATCAGATACCTGGAGATACCCAGTGATAGAAACCATGGGTAGTTGTGTATTTTCATGCACATACTGGACAAAATCAAAGAAGTCCTTTAGCTCCCCAGTTTAAACATTATAATTATCCAAAACATCTTGATGTATAAATGCAAAAACAAGAACATAGCAAGCGTGACAAATGACTGGTAGTGGCTAAGTTCTCATAATATCTCAGAATGATTCTTTCATTTTTAAAGTTATCAGGGTTTTCAATTTAAATCCATTCTTTATGATTTTGTTTGAGATTCTCAAGTCCTTTGTGTGGCAAAGTGTTTTTTTTTGGGTTTTCCTCCTTTATACAACTCCTTTAGTATCTTCTAGGTGTTCTCTTGAGTATGTAATTCACTGTTCAAGATCACTTGGATGACAGTCCATGGCTATTTAAAACACTTCTGTTCGACATGTCCAGCACAACCAATGCTAAATGTATTTTGATAAATTCTTTTTTTTTTTTTTCTTTTCTTCATGGAGCCCGAGAGTGATGACATGTTGCATGTTTTTCAGATGTGCAAGTAAGAAGTTCATAGTAATTTATTCAGGCAACAGTACACCTACTACTTCTACTCCCAATTCTGTACAATGTCATTTACAAACTTATGATTCTTCAACTTTTTCAGTTTGTTCAGCATTGCCAACATTTGTATTAGTGTTGTCCACACCGAGCCCTTCAGCCTTGTCACTGAGTCCTTATCAAACTGCTCTGAAGACATCCCATTTTCAAAGAAGCCATTTCTCCATGCCGATAATGGAATTCTTGTCTGTGCGTGTTTACACCACTGAAAGGTAAAGAAGACCGTAATTCAAATTTGATGCCTTGTAATTTGAGGCATCTGCACTCGGACTAATAATTTAACAATTCTCCAAATCTTAGTTCATTTCTTTCAAAAATCTTTCATACAGGGGCCTCCAATTTGATGGTTCACTATACGATTAATGTGGAGGTTCAGTCGCCAGACCTGAAACACTGAATGGTATACAAAAGTGTCCTTTACTTACATAAAATTAGTCTGCTGTAGGAATTTGTCTAATATCCAAAAGATAACTAAGACATGACATGGTACATTTTAAAACTTCTCTTCATCCTTCTGCTTTATGCTACTAGGGGGCTGCTGTCGCGCTGCCCTTCGATCTTTTTAAAGCCTGTACAGCCGCTGTCCTTTTTGCTACTTTGTGTCTCTGCTACTCTCATTGTGATCGCTTATCTGTGATCATAAATCTACACCTGACTGAACTGTGTTTTCTTTGAAATTAAACTTGCCGTTGCTTTAACTGTTACAGGTCCACAGATTCTCATAGCGTATGTTCCATTATTGTGTAAATCTACATTTTGTGCATTGAATGAAGCAAATGCGAAAATACTTTGTTTTTTGCTCTTTTCCCTTTTATTTCTGGCCTCGCTTTGACCTGCTATTTTTTCAGTTACACCTGGTCCTGATGATTAATTTCCTTTTTTTGCGCTAATGCAATCTTTTATTTGTTGACATTTCCTTTATGCACTTTATATGCACTGAGACCCCTTTATCTGTGTGTGCTGCCTACCTTTACCCTGCTGATTTCTCTGAATTTTCTCTTTCATCTTGCAATTCTTTTATTTGTCTTTCGTGATCTTAACGTGAAGATCACATATTGTCTCCTAGTCATTCATTCCACAGGATTTTTTTTTTTTATAATCGAGAGATGGATATGGTGAGTTACAACATTGTGGAAAACAGAAAACTTACCTCCACATTTCTAATATTTGATATTGACCAAAATGGGTTTCTGATATTTGTTATTGACCAAATTGGATAAATATTAGATATTTGCATTCCCTTTTAGGCCATAATTAAATAAGCATTAACAACTTATAGATTAAATTAATTTACTGTGATTGGTGGTTAAATGCAGCACACTGATGTTTCTCTGGTTGCACATGTCAGGTAAGGAAGACAGAATTTCAAAGTAAGGTCTTCTCAACTATCATGGCACCAGTGAGTGAAGAAGTGTTTCATGTTCATTGACCCAAAATTCCACTGTACTTTGTATACAACTAGTGCTGCCTAGCATGCTGCCTGATTGCACCAATATACATACATACGTTCTCAAACCCACTTATTCCAGTTAAGGGAGAATAACCCATAACCGCTCACCATAAGAAAGGAAGCAACCCTGAACAGGGTCCCAGTTTATTACAGAGCACACATACAGTGGTGTGAAAAAGTATTTGCCCACTTCCTGATTTCTTATTCTTTTGCATGTTTGTCACACAAAATGTTTCTGATCATCAAACACATTTAACCATTAGTCAAATATAACACAAGTAAACACAAAATGCAGTTTTTAAATGATGGTTTTATTATTTAGGGAGAAAAAATCCAAACCTACATGGCCCTGTGTGAAAAGTAATTGCCCCTTGTTAAAAAATAACCTAACTGTGGTGTATCACACCTGAGTTCAATTTCCGTAGCCACCCCCAGGCCTGATTACTGCCACACCTGTTTCAATCAAGAAATCACTTAAATAGGAGCTGCCTGACACAGAGAAGTAGACCAAAAGCACCTCAAAAGCTAGACATCATGCCAAGATCCAAAGAAATTCAGTAACAAATGAGAACAGAAGTAATTGAGATCTATCAGTCTGGTAAAGGTTATAAAGCCATTTCTAAAGCTTTGGGACTCCAGCGAACCACAGTGAGAGCCATTATCCACAAATGGCAAAAGCATGGAACAGTGGTGAACCTTCCCAGGAGTGCAGAGACGACTCATCTGAGAGGTCACAAAAGACCCCAGGACAACGTCTAAAGAACTGCAGGCCTCACTTGCCTCAATTAAGGTCAGTGTTCACGACTCCACCATAAGAAAGAGACTGGGCAAAAATGGCCTGCATGGCAGATTTCCAAGACGCAAACCACTGTTAAGCAAAAAGAACATTAGGGCTCGTCTGAATTTTGCTAAGAAACATCTCAATGATTGCCAAGACTTTTTGGAAAATACCTTGTGGACTGATGAGACAAAAGTTGAACTTTTGGAAAGCAAATGTCCGTTACATCTGGCGTAAAAGGAACACAGCATTTCAGAAAAAGAACATCATACCAACAGTAAAATATGGTGGTGGTAGTGCGATGGTCTGGGGTTGTTTTGCTGCTTCAGGACCTGGAAGGCTTGCTGTGATAGATGGAACCATGAATTCTACAGTCAACCAAAAAATCCTGAAGGAGAATGTCTGGCCATCTGTTCGTCAACTCAAGCTGAAGCGATCTTGGGTGCTGCAACAGGACAATGACCCAAAACACACCAGCAAATCCAACTCTGAATGGCTGAAAAAAAACCAAATGAAGACTTTGGAGTGGCCTAGTCAAAGTCCTCACCTGAATCCAATTGAGATGCTATGGCATGACCTTAAAAAGGCGGTTCATGCTAGAAAACCCTCAAAGCTGAATTACAACAATTCTGCAAAGATGATTGGGCCAAGATTCCTCCAGAACGCTGTAAAAGACTCATTGCAAGTTATCGCAAACGCTTGATTGCAGTTATTGCTGCTAAGGGTGGCCGAACCAGTTATTAGGTTCAGGGGGCAATTACTTTTTCACACAGGGCCATGTAGGTTTGGATTTTTTTTCTCCCTAAATAATAAAAAGCATAATTTAAAAACTGCATTTTGTGTTTACTTGTGTTTATATTTGACTAATGGTTAAATGTGTTTGATGATCAGAAACATTTTGTGTGACAAACATGCAAAAGAATAAGAAATCAGGAAGGGGGCAAATAGTTTTTCACACCACTGTACATACTGGGAGCAATTTAGTGTCACTAATCCATCTACTAAACATGTCTTAGAGATGCGGAGAAAACCATTCAGACATGGGAAAAGTGGAGAAACTCCACACAGATAGCAACCAGGTGTGAGAGTCAAATCCAGGATGTGAGGCAATGACACTAATTACTGCATCAACCTTCACATTACAAAGTCTATACATCCAACATATGCAGCAAATAAACATCCGGTATAGACTCCAGAATTTGGGTTGATGGGAATCAAACTACAAAGTGATAAGACAGTCTAAAAGTCACATCCTGCATTACTGCATGATCGTTCCTACTAAAGCTTCTGGCAGTTTCTAAAGTTAGATCCCTACTAAATTATGGCTGATATATGGAGCTGCCCTCAGAAATAAGGGACATCAGATCCCCTTGATATTAGAAAATTTACTAGTAGTCCACATGTAGCTGAGGTTGTTTCTGTATTGGAAATTAAACTGTGTCATGCTGACCATTTCATCTAACAGAGAATTTGTTTTTCCATGAAGTAGTACTCATTTCAAAATCCGTTTCATGATACTGTATTTAGCTGTGCAAACATATTAAAGGTAAGTTCCATTACATCCTTTCTGATCATCCCTGAAAGTCAGATTTTTCAATACGCTGTTGAAGCAATAATCCTCTTTTTTTTAATCAAAATAACATTTGACAGCGACTGCTGCAGGGGAGAAAAACATAAACATATATAATTTTTAACAAAAGGATTAGGTAAGCTATAAATATCATATCTCCTGAATTATTGAAATCTGAATTCTGTATTTGTCTGTTAGCATCAGAGTCCCATCCTATAAGAGAGACTCGCCTAATATTTGATCATGCTATGACTTGTATGCATCTCTTTCTTTGTCTCGTTCTGTTGTTGAAAAGAGTGGCCCGGTACTGCAGTGGGCAGCAACTCCTCCTTAAACCCCTGGCCGACTGCTGTTCATGTGAAATCTGCATGTTCTCTTTTCATCTTTAAGGCTGGTTTACTGGGTATTCAAGCCATCCTCCATCCCAAACATGTGTTTGTGTTAATTGGCAACAGTTAAGTGGTGTGTGCATAAGTGTGCCCGTTGATGCCTTGGCTTTCTTTCACAGCCACTGGGAATAGGGTAAGGCTAAATGTGACCCCATAATAGAAAAATGCATTTTCAGAAAGGGGACACAAGGGGTATAGTCTTTCAATGTCTACATAAAAATGTATGCTTCATTATGTATAATTGGAACCACTCCTCTGTTCAAATGCATGTTTAGTGGTTTCTCCATGGTGCTATATTATCTACACATGTACTTGTGTGTGTTTTGTCTCTTTTTTTCTATCTATTTTGTGTGTAAGCACCTGTATCCTGACTGCTTACATTCGTGTGTGTGTGTGTGTGTGTGTTTGCAGCCGTTGTTATGATGTAGATTGTGCATTTTAATTAACGTCCCCTATAAGACAGTAACTCATTAAATAACAATCCACAAGACTGATATTTATTTGATTCTGTTCTACTTTTGTGTAAGTCGCCTTGGATAAAAGCATCTACTAAGCAAATAAAGGTAAAAGAAAATATTCAAACATCTTTGCTAAACTGTGTAATTTTGAGACATTTGATGTTAATATAAATAAACTGAAATGCTAAATCATTTTCCATGCATTTATGGGTGTTGTGTGAATTTTGTCATCATTTCTTTGTGTGTACAAATGCAACCATGTGCCTTCTGTGTATCTTTATCTATGCACAGTCACCACTAGAGGTGCCCCCCTGTTGACTCCCAAGCACCGCAAAGGCAGTTGCATGTCCAGATTTAGAGTTCCTATTGTCACATTTGTTTAAAAATGGATGGGGAAAGACACCAAGGAACTCAAGAGTATGACATAAACAGAACAAAACAAATAACCAACAGCTCATTTGGGCCTATGTAAAAAAGGTTATTTCACTTCTGTTATATAGAAGGGTTGGCGTATGCACTTGGGCTGCAAAATTATTACATGAATACACTGCTTTCTTTCTTTCCCAAACCTTTTTCTGGATAGTCTTCTCTCACAGTAACCTTGTCTTACCTACTGACTCTCAGAAGCTCCATCTATAGTATTGTCTGGAAGGGATTTTAAAGCTGAGCTGTAAATCAGTTCTGTGTATCTGGGGTCAGAGCTAAGCCCTAGAATCCTTATGTGCATCGATCTCCTTCCACTGCCACAAATATCTATAAGCAGTTGTTGTAGTAGAATATAACTAAAGCAGGTTAATTCAGCTGATGATTTCAAACTAGATAGAGCAGACAATGCAGAATTTAGCTAAATTATAACAAATGGACTTGGAAAGCATACAGGTTGGACAGATGACATTTAATGTGAGAACATGTAAGATATTGCATGTATGCAGTAGAAATGTTAGATCTGAAATCACAATGGAATGTCTGAATGTTGAAAGTACCAGATACAAGAACGATGTAGAAGTCACAGTTGACTCATCACTGTCTACTTCATTGCACAGAAGCAATCTAGAAGGCAAATAGTATGTTGGGTCATATAGCACGAGGTGCACAGTACAAGTCAAGCAAGGTTATACTTAATTTCTAAATACCTGGAATACTGTGTTAAGTAAAAATAGCATGTGGCACCACAAGAGAAAGTCCAAAGAGGAGCCACTAGGCTTATTAGGACTGTGAGGAATGAGGAGAGAGTGCATGAGTTGAATCTTTCCAGTTTAAGAAAACAGATTAACATGTGATTTCAGGGATCCCAACTGTTAACTTTAAAGTACTTTCTTCAATAACAGCATGGGGAACACAGTTGAAAACTTTTTTATGGGAAGATTTTGTAAAAATGTTTTTTTTCCTTACAAAAAATCATAGACACATGCAAAAAAAAAAAAAGCAGTGTGGTGGAGAGCATTACATAAGGGACCTTCAAACCTCAACTTGCTGTTATTTTGGAGAATCTAGTTGAACAGGATGGAAAACCTTGTTGTGCTGAAAGACCTGTCCTTTTCTCAATTGTTCTATTGTTCTAGTGACATTGTCATACATACAGGGCACAGTGAATTTCTTACTAGCATGTCCAACCAACATTAATAGATTGGTACACTCTGTGAGCAGTACACACTCGTAAGCATTGACATTCAATTAGTCAGTAGTTTTCATTTTAATTCCCATTATTGTGGTGCTTCCACATTAATGCATAAGAAATCCACTTTTTAGAAAATAAACTGAATATGCCCAAACTGGGTTTATTATTCATGATTCAGTCCTTGGGCAGACGGAAAGAAACCTGCAGAAATTCACCAAAAGATGTTAACTTGTGCATTAGTAAGCTCTTTGGGTATCCATCTTGCACAAATTTGTATCCATCCATCCATCCATTAGCCAACCTGCTATATCCTAACTACAGGGGTCTGCTGGAGCCAATCCTAGCCAACACAGGGTGCAAGTTAGGAAACAAACCCCGGGCAGGGTTGCAGCCCACCCACCCCGACACACACACCAAGCACACACTAGGGACAATTTTGGATCGCCAATGCCTCTAACCTGCATGTCTTTGGACTGTGGAGCACCTGGAGGAAACCCACGCAGACACGGGGAGAACATGAAAACTCCACGCAGGGAGGACCTGGGAAGCAAACCTGGGTCTCCTAACTACGAGGCAGTAGTGCTACCACTGCGCCACCATGCCACCCTACAAACTTTTGTGGTACCCCAAATCATCATGTACTATGACATGTACAGATCCATAGCTATATCCAAACATAAAGCAACTATGGACAACATAATCAGTCGGTCCACTCCAAGGAAGTCATTCAACATGACAGCTTAGACACCTTCTTCCTCCTCTTCTTCTTTTTCTTTCAGCTGCTCCCATTATGGGTTGTCACAGCGGATCATCTTTTTCCATATATTCCTGTCTTCTGCATCCTGCTCTGTTACACCCAACACCTGCATGTCCTCTCTCCCCACATCCATAAACCTTCTCTTAGGTTTTCCTCTTTTCCTTTTCCCTGGCAGCTCTATCCTTAGCACCCTTTTCCCAATATATTCAGCATCTCTTCTCTGCACATGTCCAAACCAACGCAATCTTGCTCTCTGACTTTGTTTCCAAACCATCCAACCTGAGCTGACCCACTAATGTACTCATTCCTAATCCGGCTGGGAATTGTGACAAGTCTGAATTTAGGAGGATGTTCAAACACATGGGAGGAACCTAACCACAAAGGTCTATGGGTTAGCAATTTCCTACACCGTAACTCTCTTCTTTAAGAAATAATAATAATAACTATTTATATAGCACCATATCATACACTTACTTGCAACTCAATGTGCTATTCACAGATTAATCAACGAAAACAAAGATATACCACATTTACTTGGATTATTATCATTAATAAATACTATAATAATTACTAATAAATACAGATATACTAAATACAAAATCAACCAGGTATTGTTAAGCAAAATGTAACCATTTAAGTACAGAACAAACCTTCACTCTTGTCAGAAAAAGGTTTTCTAATTAAAATATTATGTATACATTAAGGATGACAATAGAACAACCAGTTCTATTATATATAAAATAAATATGTTCATTATATACATATGTACATGGAAACCAACTGAGTAGAAACATTCTGATGTTATTAAAGATAAAGAACAGATATAAAAGCAAATA
The DNA here is from genome assembly GCF_016835505.1 of Polypterus senegalus. Classification (NCBI taxonomy): domain Eukaryota; kingdom Metazoa; phylum Chordata; class Cladistia; order Polypteriformes; family Polypteridae; genus Polypterus; species Polypterus senegalus. Next base: position 128,050,273 of record NC_053163.1, on the reverse strand, counting down.
AAACAGTCCCTAGTGTTTTTTGTTGATTTAGTTTGTAGATGAAGTTCTTGATTTTGCTTGGCCAGATGACACAGAAGAGGTGAAAGAAAAAACTCCCACGAGAGGCCATAGGAGAAAAATAAACCTCTGGAGGGCCACATTTGGAAGACACAAATGAGCAAATGATATAGTTAGGTCTGATGGTAATCAGTTTCTGCACCATGAAAGTCAGAATGACCTCAGACAGCTGCCCATACCCCCCTACTAAGCACGGTTAATACAGTTAACACAGTCGATAATAAGTGTATTCCAAAGATATCCAGGGAGACGGTCCTGCACTGAAAGCCTGTCACTTTTCAATCAGTAGAATAGGTTTGATTGCAGTGATACATGGAGCTCGAGGGCACGGCACTACATGATAGTCTAAGCTTTGTAAAGTAAAACCTCACTGCAGCATTGAATTCTGTGTCGCCATTTCAGAGGTGTCTTTAATAGCTCACAAGCAAGAAGGCACAAAAGACAGAATTGTTTGAGATGCAGATGAGTTCTGTAACAACAGAAAATCACATCATTGACTACCAGGAAAAGATGCAATGATTGGCATCTGACAACTAGACATCTAGACATGCACTGGGCAGCCATTGTTTTTTACAGTCTTACTCCATGGGTGTACAAAAAGCAATATAATGAAAGACAGGTTTTGAGAGTGCTCTGTGTCCAGTACCATCTATATTGGACGGACATGTAACATCAGACATGCAAGGAAGTGTTTCATTGCAGTCTGTACACGTAAGGATGCCAACTCTACCACTAATACATTCCTGACCATGTTGCTTTTCTGCATGGAGCCTCTAGGTGTCCCCACTTTACTGGCCTTGTGTGCTGTTAGTTTTGTCTGCAATGTCTAGCAGATGGCACCACTTTACTGTGACTGGACCACCAGATGGCACTGGTCTTTCTTTTTAGATATTTGTGCTCCCTACATTCTTCCATTGGGTGGTATTATTTTATTGACCTTACTTATTTTACGCTTGTGACATTTAGATTGCAACCAGTAGGTAGCACCAGGTTCCAAAATCCTTACTAATGATATACAGTACATACAGTACTGTGTATGACAATTTAAATTGATTTTGAATTCACAAACTGTTCATATGAAAAGGCAAATAACAAAAACAATAAGAGTATTCCTCTTAAAGGGGATAGATAGATAGATAGATAGATAGATAGATAGATAGATAGATAGATAGATAGATAGATAGATAGGGAATGTGGACCAGACTAACACTATGGTGTTTCCCTCCATTATTACTAAAGTACAGTATGTCTACTACTACATAGTTCCTACAAATGGTTTTAAATAATTGGTGTTGTCTTTAAGCTGCTTGAGAAATAAATGTCTTGGACAAGTGTGGGGCCCCCTTTCACTTCCTCCAGTTGTTTGCTTCTTGTTGAAGGAAAATGACCATCTATGTGTCGCAGTCAGATGTTACATGGGCATCCCCTTGGCCTGATCCAGCCACTCCGGTCCTCAACATTGAGGATCTTGTGAGCTGGATCACCCTTGGGGAATCATGCCATAAAACTGTAGAGTGCCGTAACTGAAGTTTCCTCATAATGCAGGTAATGTGCTTTATTTCATTTCGTGCAACCGCTCATTCAACACAAAGTCAAACCAGTGGTACCCAATAATACTCCGAAGGGACACAGTACCAAAGTCTTCATCTCAGGCCACTGGATAGCATCCATATCTCACAATCATATAGCAAAACAGAAAGCACCAGGACTCTAAAGACTTGGACCTACATCCTTTTGCAAAGATATTGGCAACACCACACACACCTTTCCGGCGACCTCATAACCCCCCGTGCTCTCCCAGTTCATCTACTGACTTCATAGGAAGAGTCACCAGACACATTAATGTCGCTGCTAATATAAGCAAAGTTTCAGGATGTCCCACAGGGCAGCTCGCTCAACTGAGTCAAATGCTTTACGAAAATCTACAAAGGCTGCAAAGAAACTCTGCCAATATTCACATTTGTGCGCCATGAGAACCCATAGTGCCAGGATGTGGTCAATGGTAGACTTCTTAACATAAGACCAGACTGCTCCAGTTGCTGGCAGTTGAGCAAGTGATCACTGATCCTATTCAGGATGTCCCTAGCAAGGGCCTTACCTAGCATAATAGCAGTATTATCCCCCTGTTGTTGCTGCACTCCAGGCGATAACCCTTCCCTTTCCAGATTAGGACAACAAGTCCTGTTTTCCAGTCAGTTGGGGTGACTCCTGTCTCCCAAATGGAAGCAAGGATTGTTTGCAAAGCAAGGACAGCCTTACCACCAGCCTGGAGAAGTTCATCTTGGATCCCACAGATCCCTGCAGCCTTTATTACCTTCAGCTGGTTCACCACCTGTGCAATCGCAGTGAGACTGGGTGGTTCATGGATAATTGGAGGATCAGTCTCAGGAATCGTGGACTCAGAGATGTCCATCCTCCTAGCCAGAGGATCAACTTTAAACAGTTGCTCAAAGTAGCCTGCCTAGCAGGTCACAATTATATCATAATCCTTAAGGACTGTTCCTTCACCTGCCCTGACCTTGACTCTCTTGAGGAATAGATTCAGATGTGCATAATGCTTTGATTCCTCTAAGCAGAACATGAGTCACTAGACCATAGATGATGTTTTACCTGCTCACAGATTCCTTTAAATGCCTCCTTATCAGCCCTCAAAATCCTCACAGCCATCCTTCTCAGTTCCTGGTACAGACCAGAATTTCCATCAAGCCATGTGCTGTGATACCTCTCGGTGATATCCAGGGTGCTCTGTGTGGTATAGCGGGTCTGTGGCTTCAAAAAAAAAAAGGGCCAGTTTTAAATCCATAAAGCCGTGTCACTCTCTGTGGGCGCGATTGCATGACCACAGGGAGTTAATTAGGTAGTTTGGGTGAAACACACCTGTACATGCGGGCGTGACCGTTCTCAGTTGCTTTATTGGCTTCCTGCGGTGTGTGATTAAGGCGCTGCACCCACAGAGACGTGAGTGTATATATACGGGTCAGCACAAGGAAAGAGGAAAAAAGACAGAAAGAGGTTAAAAATGTCAAAGGCAGTCTTGGTGATTGATCTAGCCACATGGAAGGAGGAAGTAGAATGAGCTGGGGCCCCGCGAAGGAGTGTTGGCTGTGGCACTTCAGGGGCAAGTTCACCCCACTGAACATTCGGGTGGAGTGTGCCGAGCAAGGCAAGTGCCCGCCCTAGGCTTCTGAGTTGCGACCACGTGAGCACGAAGGAAGAAGGGAGGAGAGCCGACCTCGGACAATCTGGAGGCAGCCAAGATGGAGGTTGGCCGAAAGGAGCTTGTGGCTGGTGAGTATCCGCTGGCTACGTGAGCAAAGGGTGAGCCAGGGAGAATGAGAAGGAGGTTGGCCGAGACCAGGAGGAGTTAGTCTGCATTTTAACCTCGGATTTTTAACAGATTTATTTGTTGATTTTTATTCTCACTTTTCATTGGATTGTTATGGATTTATATATGCACTGTTTTTAGAACCCTGCAGAATGGACACTTTTTTGGTTTTACTTTTGTTTTGGCTGTTTTTTAATAAAGGCACTTGGGCACTTTTTCCACCAACCTCTGCCATCATCAGAGAATTGTCCTCATTTGTCAGCTCATCTCGATCATAACTATTGACGGTGTTGGTTCAGCAGACTGCCATGTGGGAAGAGGGAGTCTGTAGTGGACCGGCATCATCACACCCTACAAGATGAAATACCTCTTTCTGGGAATACTGGCAACACCAACACAACCCTCAACAACTTTCAGGGTCTTGTCACAGAAGGTCCCCACATCATATTAGGATAAGAATTCACACTCAAGTGTGTAAGCTCCTCACACAAGCTGTATGCAAACTCATTAGAAACAGCCTGGTCTTGGAGTCTGGCCAGGTCCATCCTCATTCTCCTAGTAGTTGTTAACCTGTTGAACCTAAGCTGGATCTTCAGAGTAGCAACATGTCTGTGGTCAGAATTAATAAACTGGGCATTTCTGTAGACCTTACTGTTTGTAAAAGCCTCCAGCATCTGCCCATGAGGATGTGATTGATCTTCTTCATTGCACCACTAGTAGTGGAGTACCAAATCTAACGATGCAGATCAGGGTGCTGGAACCAGGATCCAGCGATCGCAGCCTCTGACCTTTTGCAAGTCAAGGAACATGGAGCTACTTTCATCATGGTCGCCAGACCCTTGTGGACTGATACAATCCTCATAGCCAGCCCTGTCAGTGCCAGTGGTGGAATTAAAATCACCCATTACCAGAAGAGTCTCACCACGCAGGTACCTGTTAACCACCAAGCGAAACTGCAAATAAAATGTCTCCCTCACCGAGACATCACTCACTGTGATCGGAGTATACACCGAGACAACAGACAAGGCACCCAGAGAGTGTCATAATCTGAGTCTCATAATACGCATGTTGAAAGGAGTGACATTGGACACCATCAAAAGGGGCCATTTTGCCACAGCAACAGCTACTCCCGGAGTATGGCAGCCATCAGAGTGAACAGACCAATAAAAGATTTTCCCACCTACAGAGATCTGGCCAGTATATTCTGTAATCTAAATGCCACTGTGAAGACAGCAAATGGTGACTTGTCAGTGCTGGGGATCTGCCGTCTCATTAAACAGGTGTCATCGCTGATTACTTTCTCTTCCATGCAATAGAAGAATCATCAGGAGAAGTGTTTATAACTACCACAGTAATATATTTAGAAGGCATTCAAGAGCCTGAAGAGCTGTGGCATATGATTTTGTAGTTCATCAACCAGCACATCTGAACACCAATATTCCCCTAAATATGGTTTGTAATTGCCATGGGGATATCAGTATGATGAAACGGTCAGGACTATCTGAAGAAGAACGTAATAATATATTAGGTAAGCATAACACATTATTTACACACATTTTTTTTTCAGAAAGACCTAAAACATACTTCTCATTAATCAGTCCATATTAATAGGCATGTTGCCAGAACACAGACATTTTTACAAGTGGGAGGCTTGTTACCCCAACTGTTGGCACTCCTTTCCTCACCTTTTAATTATTTGATTACATTCAGTTTCGGCATGATTAATGCATGGTCTGAATGTTTTGTATTTTAAACTGACAAGAGGTTAGTTTGACATAGTGAAAATCAATTGCTCACTTAGTTGTTGTGGTTCAGCAGATAACTCACAATGTTTCCTGCATTCAAATTTTTTTTTATTCTAAGCAACTTAGAAAATCCAAAGTTATAACATAATACTTAAGAGTGAGGCTAGGTGGCAGCCTCTTAATTCTATTAATCAGTACTTTAGTCATTAGAGTGCACTCAAACCTGTCCCACCACTCCCCAGCCATTCCCTCCCAATAAGACTAATCATAATGGGAGATCTTTATTGTCCATGGTGCCTTCTGAAAATGCCTTGAATTTTGCTTTCAGCCAGGTGGTCAGCTTCCTGGTTAGGTGCCAATGTTTACCACCATCTACATTCCATTTTCATTTCCACACCGATCAGCCACCCAATCATTTCACAGGACGAAACTGAAGTCTAGTGCACTGCCCGTGGGTTATGCCAATGAAAACCCTTTAGTTAAGCATGTTTCTAGCTGAGACCCGGATATTTTCTAATACTTTGTAGCTTAGTGACTATTTTTCTCTAGATTCTGAATGGAGGTCCCTAATTAAAAGGCCACAGGTTTTTCCCTTTATCTAGTTTTGAAGGTCTCTTGCAAGATTCATTCCATATTAATTGCTCCATGTGCAGAAGTATTTTGTTAGTTCAACGGTGATTCTTGATTTGCTTTTCAAATGCATGACGTATGCATCCATGTTTCACCTTCATTTATTCCAGCTATTTCTTCATCCTCTCTATATCTCTATGGCTGCATCTGAAGTTTCAGAAAGTGCCAGTCCACCAGCAGGTTACTCAATTGAAGGGGTGGGCAATTTTTATTTTTATTACTATAGTAGTAGTAGTAGTAAAAGTAGAGGTAGTTGTTTCATTATGTGTACAGAGTACAGCATGAATATTTCTTGATACTCTTCTCCAACCAACTCACAACATCTCATTACCCTCCAGCACCAAAATAAATCAGCAGTGAAGTTTAGCAAAGGAGAAGCATCACAGGAGGAGCTTCATCATCTGCATTCATGAGGAGATCATTCGCAAACACTATCAAGAGCCGTTTCTGAGCTGTGATGAGGTACACCAATGTTCTGAATGTCATCTATCACCAGTCACTTTAGACTAATTGAAAACAGACTCAAGATCTGACCAGATGCCCTGAGACAGCTATAGATTACCCACTAGGTGGTCTTCAGTATGTGATTCATTGTTTGAAAACACGCCAGATCACTTGATGACTGTTCGACACTGTTATAAAACACTTTTGTACAAAGGACGCAGCACAGTCTCTGCCATGTACATTTTAGCACAGTCAGTTTTTATCATGGTGGTGTACAGTGGGGACATGTTGCACGTTTAAACACACTAGTAAGAGTTTCACTGTAGTGTGTACTCATGACAATACTACTGCTATTACTATTGTGTTAATAAGAATCAGGTGTCTTTGTCTGGCATCTCCCAACTAACTGGGACAAATAAACACATGCAATATATCATTTTACTCATCTTAATGTCTAGTTGTGCAAAATATTGAGATCTTTAGGGCTCCCCCCTATTTTTGACCCTCTAGATCCCCAAAAAACTAATTTTAAGGCTATTTTGTCCAGGCAATTTCACCTTTTTGATATAGAGTAAACCAATATGTGTCTATAGCAAAAATGATCAGAAGGATTTTAAATTGCGCGTGCCACATTAACCAATCCCAGGGGCTCACCCCATAATGGGATATGAGGAGTCAAATTTGCTCCTTTTCACAAAATATCCAAAAAATGGGATCAGTAATATAGGCATGTGGAGTGTTGCATTATACCATTTTTGAGGTTACTGATCATAAATATGGTAATATTTTTGATATTTGATTCTTTGCCAGAGGCCCAAGCCACCTAAAGGACACTCCAGGAAAGTTAAAAATGACATATTTCAAACATAAACATACAGAGTATCATTTTAGACTTTTTTAAGGTCAATGATTATGAATATGATGTTATTTTTGATTTTGATCCTTCACTAGTAATCTACACATCTGTTGATTCCCATCTGTCTTGATATTAATGTCAATTGTGATGTTATTTTAAAAAAATTAAGTGGATAGGACTTTGCTTTGTTGAGCTGAATGGTCTGTTCTCATCTAGATTGTTCTAATGTTCTATGTTGATTATATAGTACCTTTCACATTTATCTATGTATCTACTATATAGAACCTTTCATATAGATAACTTGTATCAACTCTTCTATTTTTTCATTCCCTCTTACTGAGGTTACAGAAAAGAAAAAAAATCAGCGTGAAAAATGGCACATTTCTATTGCAATCGAGAATGTTTAGACTTTCAACATTTAAATTGAATCAAACCTTTTAATATGTCATTATCTGATATAACTATTCTTGTTTATTATGTACTTCTACCTCATGAAGTAAATCATTGTATTTCTTGAAAACACACTGGGTTAGAGTGGTACTAATGCAGACAATTTATTTTTCATTATGTTAATTTCTACTAATATTTTTATATTATTGTTATTAAAAATTATTAAATGTATTATATTATTACTAAATATTACATTCACTATTATTTATTTTTCTTATTCTTGTTATTGCATATATGGCTGACATTGTTTTTCCAAGGAGACTTAGAGCATCAGACCTGAAAAAGCTCCAAGTTTGAAAACCATTGCAACTGTTCAGATACATTTTTGGGAAGTGATGGGTTTTCAGTAGAATGCCTCATGGCGGTGCACCTAGAGGTGGGAGCTCAAGTGTGTCTTGTTTGCTGTCCATCTGACAGCCTACATATGCTGTTGTCTGCCTTACCACAGACAAATAGCTAAATCTTCCTAGTTTGAGGTTTACTCTCCTGGTGGTCCACCTGACTGAGATTCATAACCACCACAAAAGAAGAAGAGCTGAATGGCACCCACCTGGGCACCGGAGAGTGATTTTGTTCTCTAAAGAATCAGGGATCAAAGATTACACGAGCCTGAATTATAAAACCCCAAAAGTGCCATGTGTAGCTTCTGGCTTCTTCTAAATTGCCTGCTGTATATCATTTTTGTGTAACCACATAATATATCGAGAACATCTCTGCATATTTGTATTAAAAAAATGTTGTGTAGCATATAAATAGATATAGATATAGATAGATATATTAGACAACATTACCCAATGCAACTTACAAATCACAATTTAAGAGCGTAGGAAGTTCAGCAGCCCTTTTTGTTGGTGTACTTGGACACAACTTCTTAATTTCTATTTTTGCATTTTTTATAGGGTGTCAAATGCTAATTAAAATTGACCTTATTGTTCAAAATGAATTTCTCTCAGGTAATCTAAAACAGTAACAAAGGGTGGTAATTAGCTCTACATCTTCACAGCTCCAGGAAACTAGTTGATCCTGTCCATCCAATGTCCTTTTGGAGTTTGGCCATTTTCTTGATACTCTGGCTTTCCTTCCATAATAAAAGACATGATAATTGTATTAAACTGCAACTAGAAGTGGGTCTGTTACAAGAGTACCCAGACTTGGACTTTCCAGCATTCGTTTAACCAGTGTTACCAGGATAGGCCCCAAATCAGTGCAACTCTGAAACTGGATTAGGTGAGTTGAAAAATTCATGGAAAGACAGTCTAATGAATGTAGCAAAGGCACAAAGGAAGAGACCATTTTTTAAAACTTTCATATGTTACAAATCAAAATATGACGAGTATCTGTAACCCCAAAACATTACATAAATGCAATTTACAAAAAGCTTCTAACCAGCTATGGAATATTGGTAGAAGAAGTTTGCATTAATTCTGAACACAGAAGTCAAAATAATCTGATTAAATGATTTTTGGGTTCTCTTCCCACAGCTGAATCTGGTTGATGATTCTAAATAACCAGAAGTAAATGGTGTTTGCAATGCCTTATAGTACCATGTGAAGGTCTGGCACTTTGTACAAATCTGGTTCCTGTAATCATCTCCATGTGATCCTATAGTTGTATTAAACAAATTCAGAAAATGAATAAGTGTATGGATAATATATCTAAAAGGAGCAAGGTCCCTCATATAAAATGTCCACCAGATACATCATGGACAGTCTGCCAGCTAAGCCACAGTAACAAAAGAAGTCTGGTTGTGTAAAGTGTTCTGTGAGCCTAATAGAACCATATTCAAAGTTTGCACAAGTAGTATGACCTAGAATGTATTTTATATGATATATGGCAATATTAATGTTGCAACCTATAGTCTGCTGTATGAAATTTACAGGAAGCCATCCTTTCAAACAGAATCAGACACCCAGGTCCTCAGAGCACCTCTTCATCTGGCATGATATAAACATCATCATCCTGCAAGGGGTTGTGGTACTCTGGATAAAAAGAAGGATCGTTGTTGTAGATTGCTTCATCTGATGGGTCATACTGCATGTAGCATCCATCCTCTCCATCAGAGTGAGGAAGGCTGTAGAAAAACACACAAGCAAAAGGATGTCATAGCTGGTATACATGAAGAAACACACACAGCAATACACACAGATGCTCACAAGCTACACTGTCATAAAACAGAGCAAAATGTATGCTGACCCTGTGTTATAACAAAAGCTGTACTGTCCCTGGGATCCACTCTTCCTGTTCTTTTGTAATTAGAGGTTAACCCTGAGGTGCTCTACACCAGAGATAGGCAGAAACTTCAGTGCTGGATGATGTCATGGAGACGTATGGGAGCAAGAAGTCGGGACCCTTTTAGTTCTCAGTATATGCCTAATTGCTTCCTGGTACAGAAGCACATCTTTTTGCTGTATTGCCACCTTAATGGCTGTGTTACAGTTTCATTTGTAATAAAGCACCCAGTAGGGCATGAAAAAAGAAATTAGTTGGGAGACACTGTGGTGTCATCACTAACTCTAATAGTAGAAGACAGCCAGCCATCTTCTCATGCTACATTAGTGTGCATAGTTTTTTTTATTTTTTAATGAAAATGGATCTTGGTAGCATCTGAACATTTTTATTAGATTGTATCAAGGGGTGCCACTACCAATGCTGTTAGTCCTACAAGCAAGTCAGGTGGAAAAGTGAATGGAGTGCCCTTCTTGGGTCTTCATGCAGATAAAAAGCAAGTGAGACCCCCATGGTGTTATATGCCCTTGAAGAGCAGAAGTCCCAATAAGCTTTCATGCAGTTGTCCATCCAGGTCAGTACACAGAACAGGAGGAAGGGAAGGCTGGGTTCTAAAACATCAAGGGCTAGTAGCTAGAGATCAGGGGCTAACACCCTGTAAGCCTCCACCTGCTGATGCCACTGAATTGTATTTACCTTTATAGGAAGATTTAATTTCCCTGAGCTTTCATGTGTGGTGTATAATTTAAATAATTGCAGAGGATTAATCATTTTGGGAACACCTCAAAGAGACTTCATAATTTGATGAGTACTTCAGTTTTGGACAACCCTTTAGTTGGTGAAAACCTCATACAGAACTATTTAATAAATTGCACTATGTTTATAATTCCAAATATCATTGAACAATCATATGTGACCATTCTGCCACCCCTTAATGTTTTTCCCAAGATCTTCCCACCCTGTGATTGCCTTCCTGCCTGAATGGCTCCCTCACCATAATCATCCAGCCATCCTTTTGCTATTTACATTTTTTTCTCATACTAATGTCTTCTGTAATCATCACATCCTTTTTATTTTGTCCTGTATGGTTATATTCTATATGATAGGCTCAATTTATTATTAAGCCCCATGCTATGGTCATCATATCCTATTACTGCAGCGTTTCTCAACCTTTAAGTATTTGTGACCCGAGTTTTCATAACAGTTTTAATAGCACCCCCCTAACATTTTTTTGAAATGTAGATGCATATTTTATTATACCTACTTAACTTTTATCGACATTTATCTAACTCTGTATTTATTGTTCTAGTATCAGAATGTAGTTTAAGTTAATTTGTTTTGGTTTCAACAGATGTTTTTTGCATATTTTTGATTCTTGTTTTCTTTTTTTCACATCTTCGTGCCCCCCTTTTTGTTACTTCGCGCCCCCCTAGGGGGGCCTGCCACAGGTTGAGAACCACCGTATTACTGTGTTCCTTGTGACAATCTCATCCAATTACCTTCTCTGAAATGATACTACACTATTATTGTTCTCTCATCTCATTACTACTCATTCATGATTATCTCAGCATAAAAACTTCTTTATAACTAGCTCTACAAACCATCTAAGACATGGTGAAATCTAAATAATCAGCTTGGAATGTTTGCAGTGCACCATGCAATGCATATGTCTCCATTATATACCATTTGGTATGGGATTCATAAAAGTAGTGTTAATGTTTGTGAAGGGCCATCTCTTAGAATGACAAATGTAATGCATTTTATTACTAAAAAAATTTTGTGACGCACAATCTTTTAGAATGAGAAGAGTGAAAAGGAATGAGAAAAGAGCAGGAATGGTGATTGATAGCATTGTGGAAGAAGAGTCTCTGACAAGGTGCTTTGTACAATAAAGACGTCTTGTTTGAACCTGGGACTTTTACATGAGGAATAGTGTTTGATGTGCCGCTATGCTCCCTACAGGTCATAAATCTTTCTATTACAAAATAAAATCTTGAGACGAGACTATTGCAAAGAGATTTTTTCAAGTCCCACCTTCCTCTCAACCATTTTCAACCACACCCACAGTCCTCTCATCTCTCATTCGTGTGAATGTTTTTGTTAGACACAGTTCCTGCGCTCTCAGCTCTTATACATATTTATGTTTTCCTCACTTTAAGTTCCCAATAAAAGAAGACCTATTATGTTCAAATCTTATTGAAGCATTTCATCCCAAAGGGTTATCAACAGAAGAAATGAGTACATGGACAATCCTAGCACAGAGAAACAATGAAGTCAAATGAATTAAAATGAAAATTGTCAATCAATTACATGACAAATTGGTTAAATTCAAAAGACTATGCTGAAACAGTTGGTGGTGGTGGTGGTGCCAAAGATGAAAACATCAACTTACAATATCTTACAATAACTTAGAATATCTATAACCGTTAACACCGTCTGGTCTTTCACTGGTCAAATTACTGTTGAAAGAAGGATGTCTCATAATGTCATTGTGTAATTTATGTCTGAGTGATGGGCTATGCAATAGGACAAGATTAGTTGCATTCAAAATTGGTCAAACAATTCTGACATGTAAAATTTTAACAGGCATCAAGAAAGGCAATGTAGTACATCTTCTGTGGATAACCTTAGACACCAAAGGAGATCTTGATATGCCATCCATATTAAAATGTTTACAGTGTCCCATTAGAATACCTTTTGCTATGACAATTAGCAAATCACAGGGACAAACATTCGAAAAAGTCAGTTTATTTTTTAGGGTGAAACAATATTCACTCACGGGCAGTTATACGTTGTGTTGTCACGATGTAAGTCCAAACACAGAATCAAATTTCAATGCAATATTGACGAAAAGTTAATTTAAAAAAATTGTTTTTACTGAAGTTTTATAGTAATACTGTAAGTTTAAAAAGTATTTGCGTGTTATTTTCAATGCCAAACAGAACAAAAACGTATAACGCAATGAATACCCCTAACGCGACATGAAACATCATTTTCTTTCAATTTATTACATTTTACTAGCGTTAATTACTCGCTGTAATGTAAAATATTTAGTTCTATTATGCATATGTAACAATTCCCATGAAAATAGCAATCTGTTTAAATTGTACATCTGCTGGGCTACCGGTGGGTAGCATGTAGCACCCACCCGGGGGTTGGCGAGCAAAGCAAGCAGGAGGCAGAGCCCCCTAGTAATAAAAAAAAACTAAACATCATATTGACACAAGTATTAAGACCCTTTGCCATAGCTCCTGAAATCTGACTTAATTGCACCATATTCTGTTAATCGCTGTTGAGATGCTTATACATTTTGTTTAGAGACCAATTTAATTGATTGGGCATTATTAGGAAAGACACACACCTGTTTACATGGTTACACAGCACAAAAACCGAAGAAACAAGGTTGAAAGAATTGCCTGAAGAGCTTAGGGGCACAGATCTCTGAAAGGCCACAAAAACATTGTGCACCATTGAGGGCTTCCCAGAACACAGTGGCCACCATAATACTTGGATGGAAGAAGTTTGTAACAACCACAACTCTTCCTAGAGTTGGCTACCTGGCCAAACTGAGCAAAAGAATTGGTGAGGAGGAAGGGGGTAAACCCAAGGAACTCTCTGCTTTAGCTCCTGAGAACTTGTTTTGAGATTGGAGAAACTTCCAGATGGACAACCATCGCTGTAGCACTATATTGTTCTAGGCTTTATGGCAGGGTGGCCATACAAAAAGTTTTATCTCAGTAAAAGACACTTGGAAACCTGCTTGGAGTTTGCAAACAGGCACCTAAAACACTCTCAGAGTGTGAGACACAAGATTCTTTGGTTTAATAAATCCAAGACTGAACCGTTTGGTCTCAATTAAGGGTCATGTCTGGAGGAAACCATACACCACACATCACCTGTACATTAACATTCCAATGGTGAATCATGCTAGAGGAGCATAGTGCTATGGGATTGAGGACTGGGAGACTAGTCAGGGTTGAGAGAAAGCTAAATTTAAATGACTTTAACATAAGGCTGCAACATAACAAAATGGGATGCGCTCATGCTTTGCTAATGCACCGAATATTGCTTATTATTAAGTAGTTCTCACAGGGTTACATAACTAAAAATTGTCTCTTACAAAGAACAATTTTTGCACATACCAACCCATTCCCTAAAGGGAGCATTGTCATTGCTCCATGATATTTGCTGTAATTTAGGTTTACAGTGTGTTTGGCAATGTGTCCAGACAGGACACCATCATAATGAAAGGACGGGGACAAGTGTTCCCCTACACTGGAGGATGACAACATTTTTTTTCTTGCTGCTCCAGTATGGGCTCCCACAGGGCTGCCCAGTATTGTAGGTCTACTTATCGGGACTGTCTGCAGCTGCTTGGAATGCAGTTACACTCTCCGTCAGGGGCTTTTGCCTAGAAGTGCTTCCTGACTACACTCTTCATGTGTGATTTTAAAAGAAGCTTCCATAACTCAGGTTCAATGTCAGGAGGATAAAAGTGGAAAGAGCCGACTTGGCCTGAGGAGAAGGACAGAAAAGGTAAGGTTTGTGAGGAAGAAGGTGTTTTGTTAGAATGAGTTTTTCTAAAGAAGACATTGTTGCTGGCAGTTTTTGACCTTGAGCTGTTGCATGCTGGACCAGATAATGTGCAAAACCCTCAGTTACAATACACTGCTCACACAGGCCACCACATTTCCCACTGCTGAAGTCAAACCTTTAATTTTTGGTGTCTGTCCATAGTTAGATAAGATGCACAGCCTATGGCACATCAGGTGAGTCATACTTTCATGACATAACTGGATCTGTATTTTAATTATTAATTATTCCACAAGACACCAATCACTCACCTGGTCACCTGCGGCAGCTTACAAAAGCTGAGAGGTTCATAGCGTAGAGACTGCTCATGGCTTGGAGCGGCACCCAGCTGTACATTTTCATAGTGTAGCTTTTTCTTTTCGTCTTCAGGTTGGCAAGTCTTTAAAGTACTTTGCCTTTTTGCTGTCTTGTTGACTTCCTGGCAGGTGAGATTAGAGGATCGACTCCGGAAGAAATACATCAACCCTGCAACTATTAAAACAATGACTAGAGCAGAAACACTCAGGCCAACAGCAAGTCCAGTCATGAGACCACTAGAGCATGTCTGTGCTGCAAAACTTGCCATATTTTGTCTCTCCAAACCACTGTAGCAAGTAAAACTAACATTAGAAGGGATCTTGGACAGCAGAGATTCAAACTGGCAGCTACAATCCGTGGTCAGGTTCTTCAAAGTGTCGTGAAGTATGGTGAGGGGAAGTGTGCTCAGCTGATTTCCCTCTAGGTTAAGGATTTCAAGATTGTTAGATTGTGCAAGAAAATCAGAAGGCAGCTTTGTCAAGTTGTTGTGGCTCAAGTTGAGTGCCAATAGACTGGTGGCATTCTTCAGAAATTGCTCTGGCAGAGAGGTCAGAAGGTTATAAGCCAGGTTTATGTCTACGAGTTGTGCCACTCTGTCACCGTACCCTGTAATGAATGATATAGTCCGATTCTCCACATACAGGCACCTGCTATTTTCAATCATATCCATGTTCAGATAGCTGTAATTGCTCTCAGATTTTTTTATATAGCTGGGGCCTATGGAACACCCAACAACAAGAGTGGTGGAAATATTCAGAAGAAGCAGGAAAAGTAAAAGTTGATCGACCATGTCCTGGTAAAAGAAAAAAAATGTGAATAAAATATACAGTACATACAGTATACATAAGTCACATACTGACACTAGTGTCAGTCACCCCACTAGTGACACTCGACTAGGACAAACATTTAGGCCATTAGAAAAAAGAAGATCGGAGATGCTTTACCATCTAGTATTCAGAACTTATCAGAAAAAGCAGCACAAAAACGGACACCTGAGTCCTTTCGGTTAAAGAATGCATAAAGGTGTTTACAGTAAAGCAGTACATGTGAACACTAAAAAAAAAAAATTAACACCTGAGGCTCTCGAGTGAAAGGAAGGTTTGAAACATCCAGTGGGATTGACTGTCTATGGAGAAATCAGTTGGCCTCTTGAGCTAATCAATGGTTAGAAGGCAAAATCCAGTCATATGTGCCATATATGTATATTATAAAAGAAAATCTTGAGACAAGACTTTTGCCAAGAGATTTTGTCAAGTCCCGCCCTCCTCTCAACCATTTACGACCACGCCCATGGTCCACTCACCTCTCATTCGTGTGAATGCTTTTGTCAGACACAGTTCCTGTGCTCTCAGCTCTTATAAATTTCTGTTTTCCTCACTTTAAGTTCCCAATAAAAGAAGACGTATTATGCCCAAATCTTATTAATGAATTTCATCCCAAGGGGCTATCAACAAAAGAAATGAGTACACGGGCAATCCTAGCACAGAGAAACGATGAAGTCAAATGAATTAATGCAAAAATTGGCGATCAGCTACAAAGCAATGACATGTAAAATTTTAACAGGTGACAAGAAAGGTAATGTAGCACATCTTCCACGGATAACGTTAGATACCAAAGGAGATCTTGATATGCCATTCATATTAAAACGTTTACAGTTTCCCGTTAGAATAGCTTTTGCTATGACAATTAACAAATCACAGGGACAAACATTTGAAAAAGTCGGTTTATTTATGAGAGAGAAAGAAATGATATTCGCTCATGGGCAGTTATACGTTGCATTGTCACAATGCAAGTCCAAAAACAGAATCAAAATTCAATGCGATTTTCATGAAAAGTTCATTCAAAAATTTTTTTTAATGAGGTTTTACAGTAAAAGTGTAAGTTTAAAAAGTATATAATGCAACGAATACCTCTAACGCAACATGAAACATACTGCATTTATTATGTTTTACTATTTTTTACTACGGTTGATTACTCACTGTAATGTAAAATAGTTAGTTCTATTATGCATATGTAACAATTTCCATGAAAATAACAATCTGTTTAAATTGCACATCCGCTTCCCCATGTGCGAGCAGCAGATCCGCGAAGTGGCTAGCGTGTATCACCCGCCACAAGCAAAGTGAGCAGGGGCAGAGCCCCCTAGTATATTCATGTCTCTGCCGATAGTGATGTGACGGGTTGGAGGTGGATGGGGGGCCTGAACACATGCTAAGGAGATGCGGACGGATCAGCTGCTAGCTTGTTGCTGCCAAGCTGCGTGTTCTGCTTGTCATGCTGCATGTCGTCCATTTAAAAGCCTAAACAGCAGCTGTCTTTTTGTCTCACTGCCTTGTCTTGCAGGACAGTAAAGTGTCTCTCACGGGACGTCAAAGTGTCTTTCAAGAAGATCACATCTCGACCCAAGATCTTTTTATTATAATAGAGATATATATATATGATATATTATATTATGGGGTGCCAAACAGGCAAATACATTGATTTTCTGAATATATGAAGTCGGCGTCAGAATATATAAAGTCAAAACTTGAATATAAAAAGTCATTTCCGAATGTATAAAATCAAAACTTGAATATATAAAGTGACTGTCGAAATATATAAAGTCAAAACTTGAATATATAAAGTCAGCGTCAGAATATATAAAGTCAGCGCTGGAATATATAAAGTCAAAACCTGAATATATAAAGTCAGCGTCGGAATTTATAAAGTCATTCCTGATTATAGGCTATAAAGTCAGCATCGGAGTATATAAAGTCATTCCTGAATATATAAAGTCAAAGTCAAAATATATTGATTGAAACGACTCACATTTTTAGCAAACTAAAAAAACTGAAATAAGTTAACAAAAACGTATTCAGAAAAATAAATTAAAAAAACACTGTTCGGTTAATGTTTTGAAAATGATGCATGTGCCCTGCCCAGGATTGGTTTCTGCCTTGCGCGCAGTGTTGGCTGGGTTTGGCTCCAGCAGACCCCCGTGACCCTGTGGTCGGATTCAACGGGTTGAGAAATGGATGGATATTTCAGCGCTGACTTTGTATATTCAAGTTATGACTTTAAATATTCCAACGCTGACTTTATATACTCAGGTTTTGACTTTATATATTCAAGGTTTAACTTTATATATTCGGGAATGACTTTATATATTCAAGCTTTGACTTTATATATACCGACGCTGACTTTATATATTCCGACGCTGACTTTGTATATTCAAGTTTTGACTTTATATATTCAGAAACAAGTTCTGACTTTATATATACCGACGCTGACTTTGTATATGTATATATATATATATACACACACACACACACACACACACACACAAACAAGCACTCACACACAAATTTTCATTACAATGTTAAAAAAAGCTAAACATAATTTTGGCTTTGAAAATGTTAATGTATATTTACAACTTATTTAGTTAACTGAAAAAAAATAAAAATTAAACTGTAAAGTGGCATATGCAAAACTTGGGCACCCTTTTAGTTGTAAGGTTATCGAACACGTTAGGACATTAGTTTTGTCTGGGTTAGCTCGTTAGGTTGCTATTCTGGTCAAGGATTGTAACACCGAGGAAACAGGACTATCGACCTACTGTATGCAAATGTTAAAGATGCATACAGCGCTACCCCGCTGCCTGCGCTTGGGAAAGGAGATCATAACCTGGTTCTGCTTCAGCCTCACTACAAACCAAGAGTGAAGGCGCTACCTACAACCACACGCTCATTAAGGATGTGGTCCCCTGAGGCAGAGCAGGCTCTGAGAGACTGCTTTGAAACTACAGACTGGGATATACTGCTGGGGGTCACATAGTAAGAACACTGAAGAGGCTGTTGACTGCCTCGGGAACTACAGGTCTGACACTGTGGTCAGCAACACAGGAGCACCGCAGGGGACTGTACTTTCTCCGGTCCTGTTCAGCCTATATATATCGGACTTCCAATAAAACTCGGAGTCCTGCCATGTGCAAAAGTTAGCAGATGACACTGCTATTGTGGGCTGCATCAGGAGTGGGCAGAAGGAGGAGTATAGGAACCTAATCAAGGACTTTGTTAAATTGTGCGACTCAAACCACCTACAACTGAACACCAGCAAAACCAAGGAGCTGGTGGTGGATTTTAGGAGGCCCAGGCTCCTCATGGACCCCGTGATCATCAGAGGTGACTGTGTGTAGAGGGTGTAGACCTATAAATACCTGGCAGTGCAGCTGGATGATAAATTGGACTGGACTGCCAATACTGATGCTCTGTGTAAGAAAGTGCAGAGCCGACTATACTTCCTTAGAAGGCTGGCGTCTTTCAACATCTGCAATAAGATGCTGCAGAAGTTCTATCAGGTGGTTGTGGTGAGTGCTGTCTTCTACGCGGTGGTGTGCTGAGGAGGCAGCATAAAGAAGAGGGATGCCTCACGCCTGGACAAACTGGTGAGGAAGGCAGGTTCTATTGTAGGCACGGAGCTGGACAGTTTGACATCAGTGGCACAGTGATGGGCGCTGAGCAAGCTCCTGTCAATAATGGAAAATCCACTGCATCCAATGAACAGGATCATCTCCAGACAGAGGAGCAGCTTCAGCGACAGACTGCTGTCACCGTCCTCCTCCACTGACAGACTGAGGAGATTGTTCCTCCCCCACACTATGCAACTCTTCAATTCCACCCGGGAGGGGTAAACGTTGATATTATACAAAATTATTGTCTGTCTGTTATACTTTGATTGTTATCAATCTTAAATTTAATATCAGTATGCTACTGCTGGAGTATGTAAATTTCCCCTTGGGATTAATAAAGTATCTATCTATCTATTATGAATATTCAGCTGAAGTCACTTACAGAGTCTAATATATTCCATGACTCCTCAAACACTGTGCAACACTCAGCTATCATGTGTTCTTCTAACAAGCCAACTGAGGATCTGAAAGTGAAAGCAACTGATACCTACAAAGGAGGGAAATACTATAAAATTTGTAAAGCACTTCCACCAAGCAATTTCCAAAGTTCAAAATATCATTAAGAAATGGCAGTTAAGAGTGACTGTGGAGGTCAAGGCAAGGTCTGGAAACCCAAGACAGCTGACAGATAGAACAGCTCATGTACTATGCAGGAAGACAAACACAAAACCCCCATATGACTGCAAGGGACCTACAGTGAGGTTTACTTGAGAAAAGAGTGGTAGTGCATTGCCCTACCCAGAAGCGTTACTTACATAGACATGGCCTTCATGGAAGAGCCATCAAAAGGAAACCTCTTGTGATCTCATCATGAAAAACAACATCTGCTTAAACCACAGACATGTGGAACCAAGCAATGTGGACAGGTAAAGTTAAAATCAAACTCGTTGACTGCAACCACATAAGATTTGTTTGGGGGAAAAAGCAGCAGCACTTGAAGAAAAGTACACCTTGCCAACTCTTAAATACATTGGTGAATCCATTATGCTTTGGGGTTGTGTGGTAGTGAGTGGTACATTGTGTAAGTACATGGAAGAATGGTTTTCAGCAAACATGAAAATCAACTGAATGTCAGAAAGTGAGCCAGGAAACTGAAGTTTAAAAAGAACTTCTACAACAGGGCAACAATGAAAACACACCACAACATCTACTATGAAGTACCTTAAGAGACACAAGGTGAAGGTTATGAAATGACCCATGCAGTCCTCAGACTTGAACAGTATTGAAAATCAATTTGTGGATCCAGTGCCTGAAGTGGAAACACATAAATACCAGTATTTTCCATTTAAGTACAAAGAAACATTAATTTGATCTGAGATGGCAGTTGGACTACAAAGATATCTGTGATGTGTGTTGGGAACTTATGAAACACTGCCGGTAAACAACAAAGACTGCCAGCCCTGGGCAGATCTTAAAAATGCTGCACACTTGAGGCACAGGGAGAATATCTCATAGATGGAAGAGATCTGCAAGAAAGATGGGAAAAAAATTCCAAAACAACAATTCAAAGGTTTCAAGCTGGCTACAAAAATGTTTGCCAACTGTGATTTTTGTCAAAGGGGATGTTACTTAGCACCGACGTAGTAGGGTGCCCACACTATTGCATATTTTACACTCACCTTTTTATTTACTTTTTTAAGTTGATAAAACTGTAGTTGTACATTAAAATTTTCATAAAAATGTCATTGTTTAGTTTTATTGCTATCAAAGTTGTATTCACTTATTTTTGCCTCAAATATCAACAAATTATGTAAGTGTCCAAACTTTTGCCTGCAACTGTATTTATACTCTCTGTTAATGGGGAGATTCTTTGCACCAGTGCTACCTATAAGTGTGCAAGGTTGTCTTACTTTCCATGGAATACCAGTTCATCATAGGGTACACTCACAATTATACCCACATTTATTTTTACTGGGCTAACTTAGAGTCACCAATCAATCTAATTTCCTCAACATTAGTAATAAAATTGAAAAAGGAATACTTAGAGAAAGTACACACACAGGCACAGACAAAACATGACAGTTTCACAAATGTAATTGCTGAACAAGGATTGAAAATTCACATGCCTAGAGCTGTGAGGAAGCAACATTGACTAATGAGACACACAGTGTCTGTGTATTTTAAATTAAAATGCTGAGTTTTGATAACATTGAAAATACATACAGTAATAGATAAATTAATGCATGCAAAGATAGAAGGTGGAGTAGTAGATACCAGCTTCTGTAACCTAAGCAGTTTTACTGCTGGTCCCAACATGATGAATTTGTTGATAGACACATTGTGTTTTGACCTGATCCCTGACCAGTTGGTCTGTCATAACTTAGCAACCAAACTACTTCCACAGATATAAGTTATATACCCAAGAACATCCCTTCTTACCTGACTGAACACTGTACTCCCAGTTCAAAATATCTCTTAGGCCGAGATGAAACCCAACGAGTTCCCTGCGCCCACAAGTGAAGCACACTGAGCGCCGTTCTCCCGAATGTCGCTGAACCAATGTCGAGAAAAAGGAACTTGGACAGCCGTTCTGTCAGAGCGGGGATTTCAGTTCCTGTTTCTCTCAAGCTGAGGCATGCATGTTTAAAGAAACCCGGGTGAAGCCAAGCTCCCCCTTGCTCCATTACCAGAAGCTTGTGGCTGTTCATTACCACTGTTGAATTGTTGAGAAATGCAGACCAGCGCTGAGCAAGCATTTCTCAAACACTTGTAATTTCCAGGAGATGAGGACAGCACAGCTGCTTCTGAATAAAGGGGGGTGCAAACTGATGGTCCAGCATTAATGGCAAACAGAAAACATGCTGAGTTAAATGTATTACAAGTTATAGGGAGATGTTCATAAACACTCTTGGTGTAATTTTATATATATATATATATATATATATATATATATATATATATATATATATATATATAGTAAGAAGACGCTACATAGCGCCTCACCCGACACAGCTTGGACACGGGAGGCACGTGTAAAATAAAAAGACTTTCATTACTCTTCAGCTGGAGGGCACGTCTTCCCTGTTCTCCCCCCAGCCACAATACAGTCCCAAAGACCAGTACAGCACAAGCACTCTTCTCTTCTCTTCCTTGGCACCACCACTTCTCCCTCGCAACATTGTCCTCCTCCACCCGACTCTGGCCGATGAGTGGTAGTTGCTGGCTCCCTTTTATAGGTCACCTGGAAGTGGTCCAGGTGTTTGATCACCAAGATCCGATGGCACTTCCAGGTGTGATGAATCTGTTGCCCACACGGGCTCAGGAGTCCCAAACACAGCACCCCAACAGGGCTGCCCCAACTCCAATTCCCAGGGAGCCCTGTGGGAAACCGAGGCACTACACCAGCCCAGGGGGGCGGCCATCTAGCATCCAGGGGGAGGTATTGCACTGTCCAGGGCTGCTCCCCCTGAATACAGTATGCAGGGGCGTCCCGGCTGGGCATGGACGCCAGCCGCCGGGCACAGTGCCCCTCTCTTCGATGAGCCCTATCGTGATCATCGACACGTCCTGCGAGGGCTGGTCTTCTCCAAGATGGGAGAACGGCGTCATCCGGTTTGCGGACCTGACCTGTGGAGACAACATTGGAAAACCGGGAGGGGTTGTCCCGATGTCCGCATCCTTTGGACGTCCTCCAGGAACAAGCCCTCTAACCATGTCCACAGCGGCCGCATTCGTAGCAGCGCCGCTCCACCTTACTCCAAACCGTGCGGGTGTGGAAGCAGGCAGGATGGAAATTCCTGCCTCAACGGCAGCTCAGTAGAGCGCTCTCGGTGTCTCCGACCCTTCGCAGCGCAACCCTTCACTGACTTTTAGCAAACAAGCTCGTGCTGCGCACTGTTGGGAGTCCCCGCCTTTTTGCAAGTCTTCTTTTTTCTCTGAGGTGCCATGACAGTCTGAGAACCCTTATGGGAGAAACGGGGACCCCGTGCCATCTGCACCCCTTTGGCCGCCCGCGAGACTGATGTCGGTAGTTGTGGGAGGGTTGTTTGACAACTGCAGTCATTCAGTTGCCTCCCCTCACGCACCTCCTTCGTAACATCAGTCACCAGTCTTGCAGGGCCTGGAACACCTGAAAAAGGGACTGCAGGGGTAGGACGATGGCCTCCATACCCCGTGCAGCCTGACGCAGGTCAGTTTCTCCGGTCGGCGGTGGACTTATGTTCCTCTTGACCCCTCCCACCAACCGCGAGCCACCCCCGTCCAGCGTTCCACCCAGGGGCCCCTCCGGGTGTCTCTCGGATTCGGGGTGGAGATTCGCCGCCCCCATCTCGGCGCTTGTCTCAACGGGGGATCGGCACGCGTCTCTCACCCCCTTACCAGACAAGGTAAGGCCTTTCTGCACCTCCGCTGGAGCCACTGTGCTGGGGAGATCGTCCGGGCCTCCGTCCTCCGCAGGATCTCCGAGGCCGAAAAAGGTACTCAGGTCGGCCTCGCTCTCACCGGGGTTCACTCCGCCGACCTGCCATGGAAGCCCATCCTCAGACCACCAACGAGTATCTCACCCCTCAGCGTCTAGGAGGCAGATAGACGAGAAGGCAGAGTAACATTCTCGCAATCCGTTACCTACCTCCTGCTGCAACCCACGGTGCTGGCCACCGTGGTGGTGGCGGATGGTTGACTTTTGCGTCCTCCCGGACCGTTTCTTTCCCATCAGCGCAGTGCCCTTTGGGGGTTTCTGGAGCTAAACGTGCCGCGTGTGCGTGCATCTCTCCTCAATGGGAAGCAGGTGGAAACCGAAATACCAGATAAAAATCCATGCATACACACAGACAGGGAGAACATGAAAGCTTTGCATCGGGGCCTCTGAGAGAAATTTTATGAGGTGGTTCAAAAATATCCTCAGAGCCCCTTCCCTGGCCCGTTCCACTGCGTTTTCATCCAGTTTGGTTTTAAGAATAAGTTCAAAAAATCTATAAAGATGAGGGGTGGACTTGAGCACTCCGTTGATTTTCTGCATATCCCTATATTCCCTCCTACATGATAAAAAGTGAAAAGAGGGGTCAGATCAGAAGAAAAAAAAAATAGTATGTGAACATTCTTTTATTTATATTTCAAATGCTACAATGCATATAATTATAAATCATAACTGAAAAATAGGCTTAGTATTTACTTAAAAATTAGATTTTCTTAACTTTTTTTGTGAAGATTTTCTAATGACAGCATCCAAATGAATTGTTCTGGCAGTTTTGATTCAATACTCAGCCAGGCCATATCCACGCGACGCTCTTGATACATTGTAGACCTTATAAGAATTCTTAATCGGCTTCAGTTTGCTAAATGATCTCTCTTTAGAAGAAAATACTCACTGGAATTGTTAGAAGTATTTGAAAGCTGACATATACATTTGAAAACAGTTCACTAAGTCTGTATTCTTTTAATATGCGTAACAGATCTAGTGGTTGTGCATTTCCAAAATGTTCCTTATGTACAGAGGGTAAAGTTTGAATTTCTGCTACAAAGTTCTCATCATTACGGACACTGAGATATTGATTTGATAAAAACAAAGCTTTCCAATTCAAATCCCTTTCAGAATTTTAAGTCATTTATAATAGAAATACAACTTTCATCAAGTCAATGGTTCCACAGCATTGAATCTTACAGTTAATCATGCTGTTTGATGGTGTCACTCAAAATACTGAGTAATACTGAGCGATACCCTCAGTGCGTTGCTCACATATTGTTGGTTCTTTACCCCCTCATAGTTTTAATCATAGTTTAATTTACAAATCGTCATATTTCCAATTGCATGGTGCTTTTTTCATTTACATTTTTATTTTCACTATCTTCACGGGACATTTTTGTTGAAGCTGATGTCTAAACAAGCAAAAAAGCTTTCTAAAGCATATCATTTCTTTCTCATTTTATTAGAATGTAACAGAATCCAATACTGAAATAAAACTAACAACAAACATTCAGCCAAGTGATTGCCTACAATTATGCAATACATAAATAGTGTGACGGCGCCGACATTATACATCAGCCTGAAAAAGAGTCACTAACAGAATGAGCTGGCATTTCATCAGGTAAGTTATCACCAAAGCCAACTGAAGAAGAAGCAGAAGAATTAAGAATTAGGGAGAATCCACTGGCACTTAAAGCCGGGGAGCTCTGCAGTGGCTGGAGCTACAATATTACATGAGCCAATCGTTATGATTGTGCCTGTGGACACTATAAAGCAGTTTGCTCTCTGTATTACAATTTCTGAACAATTTAGCCTCCAGACAAACTGCATATAATTTAAATGTGTAGTTTGACAACATAAAGAAATTAATAAAAATGAAGTACTTATATTTTCTGCAAAAGTAATTTTGCAACACATATAATATACTTTACCTGTGTATTCTGTTCTCGATCTATACCCAACCATGACGCATTCTTTTGGTCTTTAGTCCCATCAGTTTGGAAAAAGCAATGCCTAGTTTTATTTGATTGTTCATGCAATCCTGTATCCTGTAAAACAAATCTGTTTTAATATAAGCAGAAAGCACAACTTTCATTTTGGCAGTGTGTGGGTTGATCTAATATTGATTGAGAGGCACACACAGCAAAGACACACAATGTTGTTCTTTGCAAACTTTGCTGCTTCAGCATTTTTAGATTAATTTTTTTAGTATTTCATAGAAATACTAAAGAACAATTATAAACATAAGTTTCAAAGGCTTTTATTGGCAAATAATATTACATTTATGCAATGGTCAATATTTACAGTATTGACCCTTCTTCTTCATAACTTCTGCAATACACTCTGGCATGGTAGATATCAGCTTCTGGGTCAAATCCTGACTGATGGTGAACCATTGTTGCTTTGTTAGTGCTTGGAGTTGATCACAATTTGTGGGCTTCTGCTTGTCCATCCGCTTTTTGAGAATCAACCATAGGTTCTCCATGAGATTAAGATCTGGGGAGTTTCCTGGCCACAAGTCCAAACTTTCATTATTATGATCTGTGAGCCACTTTCTTATCACTTTTGCTTTGTGACATGGTGCTCCATCCTGCTGGAAAATACACAGATCATCACCAAACTGAGAGTGGATTGTTGGGAGAAGTTGCTCTTGCAAGACGTTTTGATTCATTTCAGTGTCCTTGGGCAGAATTGTGAGTAGGCCCACTCCTGTGTATGAGAAGCAACCCCACACATGGATTGTCTCTGGATGATTAACTGTTGGCATGACGCTGGACTCATGGAAGTATTCACGTTTCCTTCTCCAGAAAATCAATTTTCCTCATGTCCCGAACAGTCGGAAGGAGGATTCTTTTTAAAAAAACAGTCTTCGGCTGTCCGATCGTTATACTTTCTGACAGAATTTCAGTCTGAACTTCATGTTTTTCTTGGAAGGAAGTGGCTTCTTTGCTGCCCTTCTTGACACAAGGCCATTGTCCAAATGTGTTTGCCTCACTGAGTGTGCAGATGCACTCACACCCACCTGTTGCCAATATTGAGCAAGCTTTGCAACATGATTCTGTAGCTGACTTCATGGGAGAAGATGATCCTGGCACTTGCTGGACACTCTTGGACATTCCGAAGCCTTCATCACCACAACTGAACCTCTTACCTTGAAGTTCTTGATGATCCATTAATGGTTCTTTCAGGTGCAATATTCCTAGCAGCAATTTCCCTGCATGTGAGACCTTTTTGATGCAAAGCAATGATGGCTGCACACGTTTCTTTGGAGGTAACCGTTGTTAACACAAGAAGACATTGATTTCAATCACATCTGCCCCTCTTTTGTAGTAATCAGTCTACCCTTCTAATTTAATAGAGTGATTTCAACTGTACTTGTTCACACCTTCACCTGTGCTGATGATGTGACTATATGGAAATGAAGTTAGCTGATCATTTTGTGCCAGGGCCAAACTATAATGAAAATGGCTTTTTGTGATAAAGTTAACTTTTTATGCTAAAAAAAAACTCTTTGCAAAGAATTAATATGCATCTGATCACACTGCACAGTAATCTAAAAACAATGTGAATTACCACCACAAACACTGAAGCTGAAAATTTAGCAAAACACAACGTGTTTGTCACTGCCAAAACATTTGCCCAATACTGTACAAGGTAGTGGATCTCAATCTGTTGGGCGCGAAGATGTGAATAAAAGAAAATAAGAATCAAAAATATGAAAAAATACATCTATTGAAACCAAAACAAATTAACTTAAACTACATTCTGATACTAGAAAAATAAATATAGAGTTAGATAAAGGTTAAGTAGGTATAATAAAATATGCATCTATGATATATCATTAATTAAAAAAGAACAAATTGGTATTAGTGGGCTCCTTTAAAAAATAGGGGGGGCACGATTAAAACTGTTATGAAAACTCGGGTCGCAAATACTTAAAGGTTAAGAAATGCTGGTACAAGGGAAACTACCAATTGTGTCTGTACATTACATGGAGAGAAAAGTACGAAGTGCGTATCTATTTGTAGTGTTGCTATCTTTAATGTAGTTCCTCTTTTTTTTAAACCGACATTTGGCAACGGAAGCCAGGCTCCCTTTGCCCCAGTGCAATGTACCAACTGAACCCAAACCCCCCAAGAGTGTAAGATTGCAAAACTAGAACTCAGCAAAATGTATATTTTGCAGATGGGATCTTTAACTAACTCTTCATTATTCTCACTACCTTTTTTTTCTAAATGCTTTCCTCCCATTCATTTTATAGCCAGCTTCTGCAGGACAGGTTTCTGTCGTGCAAGAGCCTTTTCCGGAAGCACTGGACAGGACCCCCACTCCATCTCTGGTTACATTTGTATAAATTGCTATAATGTAAACTTGTAAATTTGTAAACTGCAGTACCCCATTCAAGGATATGACCTCAGGACTCTGGACATTGTTTTAATCTCATCTGCAGATAAGATATAATTTGACTTTATCAAGCGACTTGCTATATGACCCTCAGTCTTTCAATCTGACTGCTTGGCTCTACGCGCATGTGCAATTCATGGAGTTCCCTGCATAAATGCACTATATAAAATAAAGGTGGATAGATGGTGATAAGAAAACACAACTTCTTACAAGGAAACATAAGTAAATACTTATCGTATATATATTTGTGCCATCTGATTCATCTATGCGCCTGCAGACCTGATCAAGTGGAAGGAATTTGTTCTAAAAGCAGATGCAAGAGATTCTTTTCTATAGATATGCAGGCCCTCTTAAACCCCATGTTAGAAGGACTGAGGTTTACTGCCTTTAACTCTACTGGATTAGGGGCTGGGGTTGATATATATATATATATTGTGGAAGCCGGCCCGGACACAGACAGGCGGACACGTTGATGTCACCCAACACACATTTATTTACAATCATATTTACAATTGTGCACCTCAAAACCCCCAAAGTCCTGGCCACAACACCAACGCCTTCACTCTTCAGGCCACCTCCTTCCAGATCTTGTCTTTCTCATTTCTGACACCAGCCATTGTCTGAAGGGAGGCGGCCCCTTTTAAAAGCACCCGGATGAGCTCCAGGCGTGCTCCGGCAATCTTTCACCGACACGCCCCAGTGTGGCAGAAGTGCTGGCTGTATCCCCGGAAGCACTCTGGGTGTCCCTGCACTTCTTCCCCCCAGCACTTCCACCACATTGGGGAACCCCCTGGCAATGACCACAGGCCCCTACTGGGTTGAGCTTCAAAGCTCTGTACCCGTGGTCGCCCCCACGTGGACTGAGGTGGGCATATGCCCTCTTCCGGTCCTCCAAGGCATCCCGGCCAGGTCACCTCCCAGCATCTGTCACAATATATATATAACTGCTCAAAAACTTAAAGGAACACTTTGAAAATACATCAAATCTCAATGGGAAAAAAATGATGCTGGATATTTATACTGATATGGACTGAGTAATGTATTAGGAACGAACGGATGCCACATTGATGGAAGTGAAAATGATCAACCTGCGAAGGGCAGAATTCAGAGACACTCTGAAAATCAAAGTAAAGAAATGTTGCAGCAGGCTAGTACATTTTGCCGAAATTTCACTGCAGCAACTCAAAACCATACTCAGTAGTTTGTATGGCCCCTATGTGCTTGTATGCATGCTTGACAACATTGGGGCATACTCCTAATGAAACAAAGGATGCTGTCTTGGGGGATCTCCTCCCAGATCTGGACTAGGGCATCACTCAGCTCCTGGACAGTCTGAGGTGCAACCTGGCAGTGTTGGATGGATCGAAACATAGTGTCCCAGAGGTGTTCTATTGAATTCAGGTCAGGCAAGCGTGGGGGCCATTCAATGGTATCAATTCCTTCATCTTCCAGGACCTGCCTACATACTCTCACTATATGAGGCTGGGCACATTGTCACGCACAAGGAAGAACCCAGGACTCACTCTACCAGCATAGGGTTTGACAATGGATCCAAGGATTTCATCCTGATACCTATTGGCAGTCAACATGCTGTTGTCTAGCCTGTAGAGATCTTTACGTCCCTCCATGGATACGCCTCCCCAGACCATCACTAACCCACCACCAAACTGGTCATGCTGAATGATGTTACAGGCAGCATAACGTTCTCCACGGCTTCTCCAGACCCTTTCATGTTTGCCAAATGTGCTCAGGGTGAACCTGCTCTCATCTGTGAAAAGAACAGGGAGCCAGTGGTGGACCTGCCAATTCTAGTTTTCTATGGAAAATGCCAATCAAGCTCCTCGGTACAGGGAAGATGGACTTCAGGCCCTCAGGCCACCCTCTTGAAGTCTGCTTCTGATTGTTTGGTCAGATACATTCACACCAGTGGTCTGCTGAAGGTCATTTTATAGGGATCTGATAGTGCTCATCCTTTCCTCCTTGCCCAAAGAAGCAGATACCAGTCCTGCTGATGGATTAAGGGCCTTCTATGGCCCCACTGTAAAAAATAATTTGTTAAAAGTATTTTCAAAAAAGGCAACAAATTACCAGCAATATTCTTGAGTAGATTTAATATACTGCACTATTGAGTAAACTTCATTTATTAATTTACTCAAATTTACTTCAAATAAATGAGTTTGATTAAATATTATAAGTGGCAAAAATATTTTTATTTTACTCCGACTTTCATTTGAATTACACAAAAAAAGTAATAATGCAACGCTGGACAGTAATGACTGTATAACAAATAAATGCTAAAATTCCATATATCTTTATTTATTTGAACATACCCAGACAGTCACAACAATGGAGTTATACTTTGAAATGTATACATTTGAAAACTGCGGTGGGCTGGCGCCCTGCCCTGGGTTTGTTTCCTGCCTTGCGCCCTGTGTTGGCTGGGATTGGCTCTGGCAGACCACCGTGACCCTGTAGTTAGGATATAGCGGGTTAGATAATGGATGGATAGATGGAAACATTTGAAAATTAAATCAAATGTCTGAAGATTATTTTTACTTAATTACTGACATTCAAATGTCAATGCAAATTTACTTTTTTTTTTAACTTACACAAAAAGTACACTGTATCTCAATCAAGTAATGTCCCAGGAATGAGAGGTAAATGGGAAGGAGACAGTTTCCACTACTTTTCAGAATGCGATAGTGAAAATCATGAAATAAAAAAGGACATAGGAAATCACAAGTTGTTTTTTTTTTATCTATGCAGAACACTAATTAAATAAGAGGTCAAATAATACTGTGACGGCTAGGCAAACATCCTTTTATGTTGTTTACTGGTCATAGTTTAGGGCAAAAGCCATATCGTTCTCAAACTTATCTCAAAGTGTCATTTTCTTTTTCTGTGTAAAATAGTGGTTTTAAACGATAAAAATATATATGAACATACATAGCTATCTGAGAAATGTGCTTTCTTTTTAAAGCAAACCAACGAGGTAGGTTGTTAAAAAGACAGTACCTTGCTCACCATGTTTCCCATATGAAGGGAAAGGTTTCAACAACAACAACAGAATACGTTTGTAACTAACGAAATGAAATACTAGTTATTCATTACAGAATTAATGTGCTTTAAATTTACACATTTGTAGTAAAATAGCTCTTATTATGGATAAAAGTTACAGCTGAATGCGTTGTTGTAAAGACCAACAAATCGATGTGAGGTGAAGTGCAGTGTCATTAACTTTAACTTATCTTAAATGTGTTTAGTTCACAGTATAGTTTTTTTTTACTTAAAAAATTATTCTTAATTTTTTATTGAATTAGAATTAAATTATCAAGAAAAAGGGTAAAACCCATTTTTGATGATTATTTTGCACATAGTTATTTTGTGTTATCATTTTTCACACATTCAAGATTTATTTTTTACAATCCAGCTCTCCTAGAGTAACTTCCTGTCTCCTGGAATCTCCTCCATGCCCTTGAGACTGTGCTCTGAGATACAGCAAACCTTTTGGCAGTGGTATGTATTGATGTGCCATCCTGGACAAGTTGGACTACCTGTGTAACCTCTGTAGGGTCCGGGTATCACCACATGCTACCAATAGTGACACTGACCATAGCCAAATGCAAAACTTGTGAAAAAACAGTCCGAAAAGATAAGGAGGGAAAAATGTCAGTGGCCTCCACCTGTTAAACCATTCCTGTTTTGGGGGTCATCTCATTGTTGCCCCTCTAATGCACCTGTTGTTAATTTCATTAACACCACAGCAGCTGAAACTGATTAACAACCACCTCTGCTACTTAACTGACCAGATTAATAGCCCAGAGGTTTCACTGACTTGATGCTATACTCTGATTAAAAAGTGGTCCTTTAATTATTTTCAGCAGTATATATATATATATTATATATATATATTTATATATACACTATATATATATATATATATATATATATATATATATATATATATATATATATATATATATATATATATATATATGGTATTATAAATTCATGAGAGTCGTCACGGCGCCCCTAGTCAGGATAAGCTGTTTCAAGTAGGGGGATATGGCGCTTTTAATAAACTCTAGACTTCTTAGACTTTTTTGACAATTTTGTTTGATAGGGCTTTGGCAAGCTAATGTCAAATGTGTAATCTACTCCAAAATTACACCATTTTTAAAGTTTTAAAATGGTTATAAATACATATGCTGCAAAGTTATATTTTACAAATGTGATTCTTGACCGGTTCACCGACTTCCTCCGACCGAAAGGGACAAACCTTCAGTTTCATAATTAGAATTTAATTACTCTCTCGATCTCAAGATTATGCGCAAAACAAAGAGAGCGGTGCTGCTTTTAGAAAAAAGAAAAAGGCGAGGGAAGAAGTATTAAAAAAGAATGAAGGGCATTATTTAAATACCTCAACTGTGAAGAAACTACTGTTAATGCACGTGAAAAAGTTTCCGAATTAAAGCGATCTTCAAGCTCAAGTAGTTCTTAATCTTCAAGCAATGAAATGTATGGCGAGCAAAGTGTTTTGGCTGTTAACTTAAAAGATATCTGTTTTTGGCCACAAAAAATTAATGATGACACAAAATGTATTATTTGAATAGTTGTAGATTGTAGATTTTAGATTGTAATTAAACTGTAATTCTTCTTCTTCTTTCGGCTGCTCCCGTTAGGGGTTTCCATAGCAGATCATCTTTTTCCATTTCTTCCTGACCTCTGCATCTTGCTCTGATACACTCAACACCTGCATGTCTTCTCTCACCACATCCCTAAACCTCCTCTTAGGCCTTCCTCTTTACCTCTTGCCTGGCAGCTCTATCCTTAGCATCCTTTTCCCAGTATACCCAGCATCTCACCTCTGCACATGTACAAAACAACACAATCTCACCTCTCTGACTTTGTCTCTCTACTTGAGCTGACCCTCTAATGTCCTCATTTCTAATCCTGTCCATCCTCATCACACCCAATGCAAATCACATAAACTGTGATTGGCTTCTCCGCATAACCAATCTGAACAACACATTGGAGAAAATGTGCACTATTGCTTTTTTTGTATATTTTTGAATAATGAAAGACAAAAAGTGTGAATTTCAACATCTCAAAAACATGCATGTCCTACTAAGCAATTTGATGTTTATATTATGTCTATCACCCAAATTGAGCTGTTTAGAATCGCATTGATATCACTTTAGAGATCTGGATAGTTCTGATAATTGATGGGTAACATGAGATAGCATCCACATGTCTTTGCTTAACGACAAAACTGAAATTCACTAGTTTCAATGAAGCTGACACTGATGTCTCTTCCAAACAAAAGATCAGCCCCTGTACAGAAGTGAAGGAAGAGCCGTAAGCTATTCTCACCCAGTTCCCCAACATATCTTTTCAGGGGTCTGGCCAAACAGCTCTGTGCTGCATTCATGGACAGTAGAAACATGCTTTGGTGTTGGAACTTGTTGTTGTACAACCTCTGCTAATTTCTCTGGTGTCAAAACTGCAGCGAGATCCTTTAAAATAGGTCTCCAGCACTCAGTTACAAACATGGGAGTTTGTATAAGGGGTTTGTGACCCAGCTGTGTCACAAAGCCAGAGATATTTTCTTCATTTGGAATTTGATGGCAATCATGTGAGTCTGGATCATCAATGAGGGTGTCCTGAACAACGGATCCAATGTTGTGTAGTGCCTGCTCTAAGATCTCCCTCTCTGGTTTAGATATATAGGACTTGAAAGATTCTCTGATACTGCTGTGGTAACAGCATTACTAGTGTTGTTTTAAATATGCTCTATCAATAAATTGACATTGCCATTACTCATAAATATATTAGCTAGTAATACTCTTTATTTTATATCTCTGTAGTTAGATTAGAATATTCAATAGCACCATTTTAAAAAGATGTAGTTGTTAGTTGCTTCTATTCAGAATCATCTTTAGTGATTATCATGGTATACAAATTTATCTCACTTTTAAGTTGTGACCTAATATTCTTTCACAAATCCATTCTAGTTTTAAATTAACAAGCATAGATAGATAGATAGATAGATAGATAGATAGATAGATAGATAGATAGATAGATAGATAGATAGATAGATAGATAGATAGATAGATAGATAGATACTTTATTAATCCCAAGGGGAAATTCACATAATCCAGCAGCAGTATACTGATACAAAGAGACAATATTAAATTAAATAATAATAAAAATGAAAAGAATTAAAATAAAATTAATGTTCGCATTTACTCCCCCGGGTGGAACTGAAGAGTCACATAGTGTGGGGGAGGAACGATCTCCTCAGTCTGTCAGTGGAGCAGGACAGTGACAAAAGTCTGTCACTGAAGCTACTCCTCTGTCTGGAGATGACACTGTTAAGTGTAGTAGATCCTATATAAGCTAAAAACCAAAACTCGAGCTCCATATGCGCAAAGCATACAATTATACAACTCAAAATTTTATATCGAGCACATCTGTCTCATCTAAAACTCTCGAAAATGTTTCCAGGGCAAGATCCAACCTGCGAACGCTGCAATCAAGTCCCAGCCTCACTGGGTCTCATGTTCTGGGCCTGCACCAAATTAACATTATTCTGGACCAAAATTTTCAATTACCTTTCAGACAGCCTTTGTCTCACAATCCCTCCTAACCCATTAACAGCTGTGTTTGGGGTTCTTCCAGATGGGTTTAAAGTGGAGAAAGACAAACAAATTGCGATTGCAATCACTACACTTCTGGCACGCAGACTTATTCTGATAAACTGGAAGAACCCAAATTCCCCTCTTTTAAGTCAGTGGCAAACTGATGTGTTATATTATTTGAAATTGGAAAAAATCAAATACTTAGAGGATCGGTACAGACTTTTTTCAAAACATGGCAGGATCTTGTTATATATCAGTATAAGTGTTCATTTCAGTTCAGCTATTGATGTCTGATTATGGGTTGACACCTAGTGATATGAATAGTAATGCTTTGCACATTTTGTTAGTTGCTGTTCAATAAAGACAAGAAAGAAAAAGGCACGCGCTGTCTGCTAGTCCGTTCTTATCAAAGAAAAAAAAGGGCAACGATGGTGTACTGTATTACTAATACATGACAGTGGTGACGAGATCAAGAAGTTAATTTTGAGCACTGTGACATTGAATAACAGCAGCGAGAACCGCACCAAGTAAGCAGAAAAGCAAGGACCCGATGCGATAGTGCAACGTGAGTACGATAAGTTGCAAACATGTCGTACAAACATGTCGTATATCGGAAAGATAGATGTTTCTGATAGTTCCACGGAAGATTGGAATATGTATGCACTTGGCACCAGGACACCCTAGGCCTCAGGTTGATGATCGACTTTGTGGTCGTGTTGTCGGACTTGCGGCCATATGTCTTGGACACTCGGGTGAAGAGAGGGGCGGAGCTGTCAACTGATCACCACCTGGTGGTGAGTTGGCTTCGATGGTGGGGGAAGATGCTGGTCAGACCTGGTAGGCCCAAACGTGTTGTGAGGGTCTGCTGGGAACGGCTGGCAGAGTCCCCTGTCAGAAGTAGCTTCAACTCCCACCTCCGGCAGAACTTCAACCACGTCCCGAGGGAGGTGGGGGACATTGAGTCCGAATGGGCCATGTTTCATGCCTCTATTGTTGAGGCAGCTGACCGGAGCTGTGGCTGCAAGGTGGTCGGTGCCTGTCGTGGTGGCAATCCCCGAACCCGTTGGTGGACAGCGGCGGTGAGGGATGCCATCAAGCTGAAGAAGGAGTCCTATAGGACTTTTTTGTCCTGTGGGTCTCTGGAGGCAGCTGATAGGTACCGGCAGGCCAAGCGAATGCGGCCGGTTGTTGCTGAGGCAAAACTCGGGCATGGGAGGAGTTTGGAGAGCCATGGAGAGCGACTTTCGGACGGCTTCAAGGAGATTCTGGTCCACCGTCCGACGTCTCAGGAGGGGGAAGCAGTGCAGTGTCAACACCGTATATAGTGGGGATGGTGCGCTGCTGACCTCGACTTCGGGCGTTAGGGTCGGTGGGGGGAGTACTTCGAAGACCTCCTCAATCCCACTAACATGCCTTCCAATGAGGAAGCAGAGCCTGGGGACTCTGAGGTGGGCTCTCCCATCTCTGGGACTGAAGTCACTGAGGTGGTCAAAAAACTCCTTGGTGGCAGGGCCCCGGGGGTGGATGAGATACCCTTTAAGGCTCTGGATGTTGTAGGACTGTCTTGGTTGACACGTCTCTGCAACATCGCATGGACATCGGGACAGTGCCTCTGGATTGGCAGACCGGGGTGGTGGTCCCCTCTTTAAAAGGGGACGGAGGGTGTGTTCCAACTATAGAGGGATCACACTCCTCAGCCTCCCTGGAAAAGTCTATTCGGGGTTCTGGAGAGGAGGGTCCGTCGGATAGTCAAACCTCGGATTCAGGAGGAACAGTGTGGTTTTTTTGTCCTGGTCGCGGAACAGTGGACCAGCTCTTCACCCTTAGCAGGGTCCTGGAGGGTGCATGGGAGTTTGCCCAACCAGTCTACATGTGTTTTGTGGACTTGGAAAAGGCGTTCGACCGTGTCCCTCAGGGAATCCTGTGGGGGGTGCTCCGGGAGTATGGGGTACTGGACCCCCTGATAAGAGCTGTTGGTCCTGTACAACCGGTGTCAGAGCTTGGTCCGCATTGCCGGCAGTAAGTCGAGCCCGTTTCCAGTGAGAGTTGGACTCCGCCAGGGCTGCCCTTTGTCACCGATTCTGTTCATAACTTTTATGGACAGAATTTCTAGGCGCAGCCAGGGTGTTGAAGGGGTCGGTTTGGTGGACTCAGGATTGGGTCACTGCTTTTTGCAGATGATGTTGTCCTGTTTGCTTCATCAGGCCGTGATTTTCAGCTCTCTCTGGATCGGTTCGCAGCTGAGTGTGAAGCGGCTGGGATGAGAATCAGCACCTCCAAATCCGAGACCATGGTCCTCAGCCGGAAAAGGGTAGAGTGCCCTCTCAGGGTTGGGGGAGCGATCCTGCCCCAAGTGGAGGAGTTCAAGTATCTCGGGGTCTTGTTCACGAGTGAGGGAAGAATGGAGCGTGAGATCGACAGGCGGATCGGTGCGGCATCCGCAGTGATGCGGGCTCTGCATCGGTCTGTCGTGGTGAAAAAGGGGCTGAGCCGTAAGGCAAAGCTCTTAATTAACCAGTCGATCTACGCTCCTACCCTCACCTATGGTCATGAGCTATGGGTAGTGACCGAAAGAACGAGATCGCGAATACAAGCGGCTGAAATGAGCTCCAGACAAACCTGCTGAGAAAAGTTTTAATGACTTAGTCCGTGTAATGCGGGATCATTTGTCACCAAAGCCATTACTGATCGCTGAACGTTTCGGATTCCATAAGCGTAATCAGAACGAGGGAGAGACAACTGCTTATGTGGCAGAACTGAAAAAGTTATCAGAATATTGTCAGTTTGGTGACGGGCTAAACGATGCATTGCGTGATCGTTTGGTTTGTGGAATCCTTCAAGAGGGAATCCAGAAGAGGCTGTTAACTGAGGAAGATTTGACATTTAAACGAGCAGTAGAAATTGCTGTTTCAATGGAAACTGCAGATAAAGATGCACTTGAACTACAAAGAGGAGTGAATACGAGCAGCGTGAATAAAATGGTGGCAGCCAAGATAAACAAAGTACATAAACGGCCCTGCAATCGCTGTGGACGCGACTCCCATCTTCCCTCACAGTGCCGATTTAAAAATGAAGAGTGCAGACAGTGCCACAAAACGGGCCATATTCAAAGAGTTTGTCGTAGTGGAAAGGCAAAGTTTAGTGCGGGCAACAAAATGCATCACAGCGGCAAGAAAAATGT
Source organism: Polypterus senegalus (assembly GCF_016835505.1). NCBI lineage: Eukaryota > Metazoa > Chordata > Cladistia > Polypteriformes > Polypteridae > Polypterus > Polypterus senegalus. The sequence continues at coordinate 128,012,575 of NC_053163.1, read as the reverse complement.
GCAGAATGTTGCAGAAGTCTCTGACATTGATAATGAAGATGCATTATAGTCTGGAATTATTTAGCCTTAGTGGAAAAGACAAGCAGGCAATCTGGCTCACCCCCAAGATAGATGGCCAGGTGGTAAAAATGGAATTGGACACTGGCTCAGCTGTTTCAGTTATGTCACTGAAAGATTACAAGGTGTATTTCAAGAAGGAGAAGCTGAACCCCTCTTCTGTTCTTCTCAGAACATACACAGGTGAAAAGGTTATGCCTATTGGAGTGCTGCATGTGACAGTAGAGTATAATGGAAGAAAAGAGGTACTTGATTTACACATAATACAAAATGGAGGTGCACCATTATGGGGCCGTGAGTGGTTAAGAAAGCTGGGAGTTGACTGGAGAGAGATTAGAAGCCTTCGTGCTTTGCCTGTTGTGCAACAGACTACAGAAAAGAACCTAGAGCAGATACTAAGAAATGCTGCCCCTGTATTTAAGAGTGGCATTGGGACTCTTCAGCACATTAGAGCTAAAATTGTACTTAAGGGTGGTGCGACCCACGGTTCCACAAGGCACGTCCAGTACCCTATGCCATCCGACCCCTGGTTGAAAAGGAATTGGATAGGTTGGAGTCAAACGGCATACTTTCTAAAGTAGACTGGAGTCCTTGGGCAACCCCAGTTGTCCCAATAATAAAGAGAAATGGTACAGTCAGGCTCTGCGGGACTTTAAGGTCTCCATTAATCCTGTGCTGCAGGCTGAATAGTATCCTCTGCCGAGAATTGAGGACATTTTTGCCAGTTTGTCATGTGGTCAGCATTTTTCAAAGTTAGATTTAGCAGATGCATACCTCCAGATGGAAGTAGAGGAAGACTCTAAAGTGTTCCTGACCATTAATACAATAAAGGGTCTTTATCGTTACAACAGGCTGGTGTTTGGGGTAGCCTCTGCCCCAGCTATTTGGCAAAGAGCAATGGATCAGATCCTTCAGTCAGTGCCAGGCGTCCAGTGCTATTTAGATGACATTATTGTCACTTGAGCGACAGTTGAAGAGCATTTAGAAAACCTCAAAAGGTTCTGAAAAGGTTAGAAGAGTATGGACTAAGAGCCAGGCGAGGAAAATGTGAGTTCCTGAAGCCCAGTGTCAGGTATTGCGGGCACACCATAGATGCCCAAGGTTTGCACAAATGTCAGGACAAGATTCAGGCTGTATTGATGGCACCACAACCACAAAATGTTTCACAGCTTAGATCCTTCCTGGGGTTTGTGAATTATTATAATAAGTTTCTTCCAAACCTGGCAACTGTGCTATATCCACTCAATGAGCTATTACAAGCTGGAAAACAGTGGAAATGGTCCAAAGAATGTGAAAATTCATTCCAAGATGCAAAGAGACTGGTGACATCTGACACAGTCCTAACCCACTTTAATTCGTCCCTTCCAATCAAGCTGGCTTGTGATGCTTCTCCATACGGCATTGGAGCAGTGATGTCTCATGTTATGGAAGATGGCAGTGAGAGGCCTATAGCTTTTGCATCACGCTCATTGTCTGCAGCTGAGAAGAATTATGCCCAAATTGATAGGGAGGCATTGAGTCTAGTGTGGGGTGTAAAAAGGTTCAACCAGTATCTTTTTGGTAGGGAATTCATCCTTGTCACAGACCACCAACCGCTAACCTCAATTTTCAGCCCGCAGAAAGGAGTTCCTGCCACAGCTGCTGCCCGAATGCAGCGCTGGGCATTGTTTTTAGGTGGACACAGGTACAAGATTGAGTACAAACGTACAGCCTGCCATGCAAATGCAGATGGCTTGTCATGACTGCCACTGGAGGCTGAAAAAGATGAGTTTGGAGATGAGGAAACAATAGATATGATCTCCATCAGCCAGACTGAAAGTCTGCCCGTCACGGCAGACATGGTGAAAACAGAAACAAAACATGACAAGATCCTGTCTCAGGTGTATGCTGCCACACTGAATGGCTGGACAACCCAGCACAAATCCCTGCTAGCTGCATATTACTCGAGACGTGATGAAATTGCCTTAAATGTTGGATGTGTGATGTGGGGGTTAAGAACCTTTGTACCCACTAAACTAAGACACAGAGTATTAGAAGAGCTTCACAAGGGCCATCTAGGTGTGAAAATGAAGGCACTTGCCAGAAGTTTTGTGTGGTGGCCAGGCATTGATGAAGACATCGAGAAAATAGCGCAGCAATGTAGTGGCTGCCAGATGGTTCAGAATGATCCAGAACGTGCACCACTTCACCCATGGGAATGGCCTACATTACCTTGGCAGCGGCTTCATATCGACTTTGCAGGACCATTCATGGGGACAACTTTCCTGGTGCTCTAAATGACCAGAGGATTTCACTATGAGCTCCACCACTACTTCTCACACTATTGAAGTACTAAGGGATTTATTTGCTAGAACTGGAGTTCCACAACAACTAGTGAGTGACAACGGACCCCAGTTCACAGCAACAGATTTCCAGGTACTCCTCCACAGAAATGGCATACGGCACATTACATCTGCCCCATGGCATCCAGCCACAAATGGCCAGGCAGAGAGGTTTGTGCAAAGTTTGAAACGAGCCCTTTGAGCAATGACAAATGAGAAGCTGACCCTTCAGCAAAAATTGGCCAACTTCTTATTTGCATATCGGAATTCCATCCATGCTACAACTAACCAGACTCCAGCTATGTTGTTCTTTGGGCGTTCTCTTCGCTCTAGATTAGACCTGCTGCAACCAAATATTAAGCAGAATGTGCAAGACAGACAAATCAAACAAGGACATAAAGCAACAGACAAGGTTACATGTAGCTTTGCCATTGGACAATCAGTTCTTGCCAGGAGCTACAGAGGAGATCAGAAATGGGTTCCTGCACTAGTCAAAGAGCAAACTGATCCCTTGTCATATAAGGTAGAGGCTACTCAAGGTGTCATATGGCGACGTCATGTCGACCAGTTGAGAAAATCAGGGTTGGTTAGAGCTGAAGAGATACCCACAGTGCCTGTTGACTCCCCTGCTGTTGCTCCTATCAACTGTCCAGAGCATTTACCATCGCATCAAGCAGCACAAGTACAGAGCCCATGTGCATTATCTCCATCACCTTCTGCAGAGGCTAACACTGCTGTAACAAATCAAGAAAAATTACCCTGTGAAGAGAGACGTTATCCAATTTGCATATGCAAGCCTCCACAGAGACTAATTGAAAATTAAATGTAAAGATAGAGTTCAATGTTTTGATTTCTTCAAAAAAAAAAAGGGGAATAAGTTAATTACTTCTAATTTTTAGAGGGGAGAAATTGTTATACATCACTATAAGTGTGCATTTCAGCTATTGATGTCTGATTATGGGTTGACACCTAGTGATATGATTAGTAATGCCTTGCACATTTTGTTAGTTGCTGTTCAATAAAGACAAGAAAGAAAAAGGCACGCACTGTCTGCTCGTCCGCTCTTATCAAAGGAAAAAAAGGGCAACGATAGTGCACTGTATTACTAATACATGACAGATCTAATCAGTAATATTTTAAAATAAGCTCTTTAAAGCACAGAGGAAGCAACTACTGTATTTCCGTATTTCTTTGTCTTCTGCATTCATCTCTATTGGCTTATCAAACTTATTATTTTAGGTATGTTTACAAGCCTTAAATTTTACACCGTTTGCCTTGCTCTCTCTCTCAGGGGTGGGGGTTGTCTTGTTCTTAACTCAATTTTACTTTTTGTAAAAATTGATTGATTTGTATGGAATGATTGCAATAAATTTAATAAAAGAAAATGTGAAAAAACGAATACCCAAACATCTATTCAGTACATCATTGAAAAAGAGAAACAAATAAATCAAAGTAAACAGAAATAAAGAATCAACTTATTATTTTTAGTTTAAGCATTTTGGTAACAGCATTACTAGTGTTGTTTTAAATATGCTCTATCAATAAATTGACATTGCCATTACTCATAAATATATTGGCTAGTAATTCTCTTTATTTTATATCTCTGTAGTTAGATTAGAATATTCAATAGCACCATTTTAAAAAGATGCAGTTGTTAGTTGCTTCTATTCATAATCATCTTTAGTGATTATCACGGTATACAAATTTATCTCACTTTTAAGTTGTGACCTAATATTCTTTCACAAATCCATTCCAGTTTTAAATTAACCATAGTAGATTCGATATATGCTAAAAACCTAAAGGAGAATATGATGCTGGCAACAGCTCAGTAATATGCCTTTGTGATCCTTCTGTGATTTCTTTCTTTGTTTATGTACAAATGTGTAACATTCAAAGAATAAAATTTGTCAATATAGAATAACTAAAAAGTAAATGAAATAAATAACAATTGTTATCTGCAACAACTGAATTCAATATTTTAAGCATTTATTGTGTCATGTATTTATTTTATGATTGTTGGTATATCGTGCACCAGTCTGTCACCCATTAAATTTGGTGGCCGAGTTCTAGCATCTGAGCTAAATCAGTTGCTTATTTCAGTAGAGTGAACCAAATTGGAGTTTCTTTACACACAGGAGAATAAAAAGAATGAATTCACAACAGCGAAACAATCATCAACCAATATGCCTCAAGGCCAACGTCTCAGTGGAAGGTACTGTTACTATGCAGTAAAAGGTTAGTAGCTTATACCTTGACAACAAGATCATTAATAAGTCTATTTCATGTTTGGAAATTCATAATTATAGTCTATCTAGCACTCAGCAGCAGTAATTGTTTCTATAACTAGTTTCCAGAAGTATAAATACATGTATACTTGTCTTTAAATACAGATAAAACAGAGATGTTAATTGTTGGAGGGAATGACGCTGATCACAGCAATATTTTGTCGTCATTTAACTCAGTTAGAATCCCAATTAATTTTACTGAATCAGCCCGCAATCTAGGAGTTATCTTTGACTCTAGCATGTCATTTAAAGCATATTACAAAGTCGTCCAAAACCTGTTTTTCCATCTTAAACATATTAGGAAATTAAGGCGCTTTCTAAATAAACAGGATTGTGAGAAATTAATTCATGCATTTATCTCTAATAGGATTGACTACTGCAATGCGGTGTTCACTGGCTGTTCAAACTGTTCTCTATACAGCCTCCAGTTAATCCAAAATGCCGCTGCAAGAATTATTACAAGAACAAGAAAATATGAACACATAACCCCAGTTCTTAAATCTTTACACTGGCTCCCAGTTAAATTTAGGGCAGATTTCAAAATCCTCCTTTTAACATATAAAGCATTAAACGGCCAAGGTCCGGCTTACTTGTCTGAACTTATCATGACTTACAAACCTGAGCACATTAAGATCTCAAGATGCGGTCTGCTTAGGATTCCAAGGATTAATAAAATAACAGTGGGAGGTCGAGCTTTTAGTTACAGGGCCCCTAAACTGTGGAATGGTCTTCCTGCTTCCATAAGAGATGCCCCCTCGGTCTCAGCCTTTAAATCCCGGCTGAAGACTCACTACTTCAGTTTAGCATATCCTGACTAGAGCTGCTGATTAACTGTACAGTCTGCATCTCTGTTGTCAGTCATTAGCACTATAACATAAGTAACATGATAATTATATTTGAATACTAACCCTCACCTATTCTGTTTCTTTTCTCGGTACCCAAATGTGGCCATTGGTGCCACGGCCCACCTGCCAAGTTGTTTGCCTGCCAAAGGTAAAGTCATCCCTGATGGAGGATCACAGGAATCATGGGAAGAGGGGTCCTTTCATCGAGCAACGTTTCAGCCGTGGCATGGCCAAATGGGGAGGCTGCTAGATGGATGAGGTCTCCAGGACTCTAAAAATATCCAAACCTAATTATGTCATATCATCTACTGTTAAACCGTACTTCTAAAATTTTTATTATTATGCTGTCTTAAGGAATTGTTCTGTTGTGTATTGTATTGTATTGACCCCCTACTTTTGACACACACTGCACGCCCAACCTACCTGGAAAGGGTCTCTCTTTGAACTGCCTTTCCGAGGTTTCTTCCATTTTCCTACAAGGTTTTATTGGGAGTTTTTCCTTGTCTTCTCAGAGAGTCAAGGCTGGGGGGCTGTCAAAAGGCAGGGCCTGTTAAAGCCCATTGCGGCACTTCCTGTGTGATTTTGGGCTATACAAAAATAAACTGTATTGTATTGTATTGTATTGTATGTATTTGTGCTGTTTGGACATTGGAACAGCTGCATTGATTTGTCATGACTTTCAATGCAGTGTAACCAATCAGATGCCAACCACTAACTTTGAATGTTGACTTAACAGATTGAATGTTTTCATAGTGCGTCATATACCAGCAACCATGAAATAAATAAATGATACAGAGTAAAATCATGAGAAGTGTGTGACAATATACATAAACATTAAATTATTCCACCACATATTCCAAATTTTGTTTACTGTTTAATTATTTCATAATTAAAAGTTGATACAGCTGAAAAATACACATTATCGAGATTTTTTCATTTATTCAATTAAACCAAACTTACATTGTCCACAACAATTTTTGAGATGATGGCCTCCTTAGCCTTCCTATTACGAAGAAAATCCAAAAGGGCTGATGACTCCATTTCCCTATAGCTGTGAAAGAATAAACAGATAATGTAGAACAATGTTTTTAAACTCATTGCACTGCCCCCGTAACCAGAACCACGTCTCGGCATCAGAAGAAATCTCATGAGTAATATGAGTTTACCATCAACAACCAACACACGAACAGAGTTCCCGTTTTTTAAAGAAATGCTGCATGGCCATGCACCCTCACTTCAGAAAATATAGCCTGCGTGCAATCCACATCTTTCTTTTACCCTCTCCCCATCTCTTTCTCTCTCTCACAAATACACACACACTTGTCTGTGGGTGTCATTACAACACCTTTTGAAATAGACTCTACTTAGCAAGTAACTGCAAACAGACCCAAACATCCATCCATCCATCCATCCATTTTCTAACCCGCTGAATCCGAATAGGGTCACGGGGGTCTGCCGGAGCCAATCCCAGCCAACACAGGGCACAAGGCAGGAACCAATCCTAAGCAGGGTGGACCCAAACATTTATTTAAAATTTTGCGTAATCTTTAAATCGTTGACTATTAAAGCAAATCCTGGAATCATATCGTAAACTAAACGCATGACTTACATTTAGAAGAGCAAATGTTGGTGCTGAACCTTCTAAGTGTTTTGTCCTTCCACTCATATCCCATATCCTTCATATAATATTGCCCAACCCACTTATTAGATTTTTGTTTGACCCGTATAGGCTAACTGCGTATGACCCCCCGACCCTCGCTCCGTATCAAGCCTTAAATCCAGTGATGTGGGACTGCACGGCACCCGGAATGGAAATTTGCTCTCTAACCGTTTTGTTTTTACCTTTGCATTAACGGGGTTTGTGTGTGAAAGGTGCATCAGTTGTGCATTTTTTGGTTACCTGCCTCTCAAATGCTCAATGAACCAATTGGTCTTTTATTTTGTGGCTCATTGCGCACCTGTGGAAAATATGTTTCTCAGAGTGACCGTATGCAAATCCGAGCAGCGGGGTGCTTTCTTATTTTTGTTTTCATTTAGTGAAAAAACACTTTTAATTTAAAATGACATATGTATATAAACAAATTAATAAAACGTTTGGCTCCAAAGGCTTGTCCAAGGCATGAGGGGCTGGCACGATAACTCATTGTGATAGTTCATGGCCCGGGAATGCCCCATGCCCATGACGAATAGAAATTTAAACAAATATCAATCTCTGCATAAGTCATGTCGCCATACTTAAAACATTTAAAATGTGAGTCGGTTACACTCATCTCGACTCAGCTCTCATCAGCCATTACTGAGGATATAAGAAACTGTAGCTGTAAAGAATTTAAAACCATGTTGTTACAGTTATGTAGACCTGTTTGGTGAATCATTTGAATACGTATTCGCAAAATGCCTGCATATAGCGTCACTGGTACAAAAATCAACATTATTCAAAACTGATCATTTTTAATTTGTTATTGATAATTCCTCTGTCTCTCCTTCCCCAGGTTAAGAGTCTGGGTTTCATCCTTGACAGTACTTTATCCTATCAGTCCCACATCAATAACATCTCCCGGTCTGCATATTTCCACTTGCGTAACATTAATCGTTTTCGCCCCTCGCTCACTCCCCACACCACTGCTATCCATGTTCATAGCCTTGTCACTTCTCATCTGGATTATTGCAGTTCCCTTTTCTTTGGTCTTTCTCGCAAATCTCCTTATAAGCTTCAACTGGTCCAGAATTTAGCTGCCCGCATCATTACTATAACCCCTCTATTCTCCATATCACTCCCGTTTTGCAGCAGCTTCATTGGCTTCCAGTTCAGTTCCGAATTCAATTCAAAATTCTCCTACTAATTTTTAAGGCTATCCACAAACTTGCTCTTCCATATCTGTCTGACCTCTTCCATGTTGCCATTCCCTCCCGCACCCTCAGATCCTCTTTCTGCATCCACTTAACTGTCCCCTTCGTCCGTCTTACCACAGCTCTGGAACTCACTACCACCTGAGCTTAGAAATATTGAATCATTTTCACTTATCAAATCTAAACTTAAAACTCATTTGTTTAAGACTACTTTTTCTCTTTGATTACAAACTGATTTTAACTTTTGCATTTTACTTTTGTTTATGTATTTTGTCTATCGTTCGGTGTCCTTGAGTGTTTAGAAAGGCGCCTACAAATAAATAAAATGTATTATTATTTATTATTATCCTGCATTTCCTGGTGTCACCTCACCTGGCAAGTCAGGATTAATGAACTGCTGTGCACCCGCACTCAATACTCGTTGAGAACCATTCCGGACCGCAAGAATAGCAAAAAATAAGGTCTGATCAACCATCCGAAGCGTAACCGCAAACCTCCGACTTTAGTTTCTATAGCGATGGGTTTCGTGTCGAGATCATTTTTTTCATATTTGATGCACATTTAAAAATGACAGACAATAGACAACAAGGCTTTCACGTTCCACCGCAGTCTAAAAAGTGATAAGTGTTGCTCAGTTTCTTTTATGGCCGCTTTCCCATACGTTAGCATTAAATACACTAATTGCATGGCGTAGACTATTGTCTCTTACAGGACATAAACGCTTCGGTAACAGAAATTTTTTTCCACCTCACCCACCAAAACCATAGTAAGTCGACCGTTTGAGTAAATCAATGAATGTTGTCAGATTTGAATAAATCACTGAATGTCAAAGATTTCAAACAGACTTGAGAAATAAAAAAAAAAACTCTTTAAAAAAGTCTAAATGCAGCTTACCAGTGGTCTAGAAAGCGTACGCGTCAGCCTGCATGCCGAAAAGGACTTGTTGCCACATAGCAGCTAACTTGTTCCCAAGAAATAATAACTTGTGCCGATGAGATTATTAACTTGAGCACACAGGATTAAAAAGAAAATCACGTTATGGGACTTTAGGGGCTCTGTAAGTTCGAACACTGTGGATCTCGCCCATTGAGTACTGTCTAATCTAATATATATATATACTCAAAGCAGGCAACTACTGTTACTTTTCACTGATGATCAACACTGAGTTTTATCCACGGCTTTACGGTCCTTTCCGTCACACATAAAACAAGTCATGCGTTTTCTCACCATACTTCTTCAATAACAACCATTATAATAATAATAATAATAATAATAATAATAATAATAATAGTAAAATGGCGAGAAAAAGCACAAGATTGGCATATTTATTAGAAGAAGCTGGGCGTCTTCCATTACTTCAAATCGTCTGCCGTCTCTCTGTCCATCAGCCCCATTACTCTGTGCCAAATGAAATGGAGAATACAGACAATGTACAACTGCAGAAGTGGAATAATTCGAGGATATAATGAAGCATTCCATTGTCAAATGTAAAAACACAAAGAATAACATTTCAGACTAACGATGAGTTTTGTTAATTATAAAAAGGATGTATCATTCTAAACATTTCGTTACTTTTTTGTTAATACTCATCAAACGTTACATATCCAGGCAATGAATATGGGTAATATGTTTAAATAATTTAGATTAGATTAAAATAAAACAGTGCCAAAATGCATTAATATATAAACCCAGAAGCATCTGCCTTTAGGAAATATCAAAGAGCTCATAAGCTGTCATTTAGCTGCATTGTAACTGCACACACTCTGAGATGATGCCATAAAATAAATACAGCACAGTCCACAAGAATTCAGCCTACTTGATTTTTGGTCTAATGTTCAATTGTCAATGTAACAGAAATTAAGTCATCCATCCATTTTAAGAAAATGACAAGTCTGTTTAAGCCAGTTCAAAAAAACTCCCTTTACAATGTTTGCATATACAAAATATGAGATGATCTTAATGAAGCGGGACTCATGAGTAGTGACAAATAATACCAGACAATGAGGAATTATAATGCATAATGACATGAAAAAGTTAAAAAATTACAGCTTCCTAAAATGAACACACGTGAGCATTTCCATATCAAGTTAAGAACTAAGTACAGTAAATGTAATACTAAACAGTAACTCAAACAATACTTAGTAATAAATAGTCCAAAAACTCAATACAAGTGCATGAAGTGCTAGTCCGGCGCCGCTAACAATGAAGGTTCATGCTGTCATGTTGGATGTATGGAAGGCACTGATTTGTTGGAACTGATTATAGAGATTTGTACTAAAAGGGAAGTGACATTTAATTAGCAGAAACAAAAGCATATATACATTTAAGCATGCTGGACAGTAGTTTATATTGTTTTTCTAAAATATACATTCTATATGAGACCAGTTCCTCCAACGACTCAAATATGAAATTTATTATGTTTTATAGTAAAAGTCTTAATACCGGTATATACAATATAATGTATTTTAACACTTTATCAGACAAAGCAAATCACATTAACAACAACCTGAATTGCTTGTCAGTCTGTCACTGAACTATATCGACTGAGTTTGTAATGTAATTACAAATTGAAAATATCACTAGTGTAGTGCTTCCCAAACTCGGACCTGGAGACCCACTGTGTCTGTCGTTCCAACCAGATTCCTAATCAGTGACAACACCTGGTAACACTGAGCTCATTTAATTAGCTGGTATTTTTTTCTTTTATTCTACATTCAGAAATGCACAGAAGCATGATTTTTACATTTATAAGACATTTAGAAATATTTCTTCCTTTGCTATAGATTTAAATGCTTAACTCTCTTTTGTTGATTTCATTATTTTTTGGCCTTTCTCTGTGCAGTTTTCCCCCTTCATTGTATCTTATTAATGACAACTAAAAACAAGCAGAGCAGACACCCAGGCAAACAACACTGAATAATCAAAGGCTGCAACTACCTTAGCATCAGACCCACTAATTAGTAAATAATGGATTATTTAAATAATTAGAACATGTGGAAAAAAGAAAGAAATATTGTTAAAAAGAAAAAAACTACATTATTTCCAAATAACCGTTTACTGCATTTTAATAAAATGTTTTTACTAAACTTTGCTTTCTAATTTCTATATTATTCCCAAAACACAGAATCTGGGAAGTAACAGTCCATTTAATTAGCCCAGGAGCCCAATTAAAAACAGAAGCTGGTTGGAACAAAAACTTGCAGCCACAGTGGGTCCCCAGGATCGAGTTAGGGAAACACTGTACTAGAGGGTTAAGTGTCTAGCTGAAAATAGCCAATAGGCCTGTTGACATAGTGAATAAATATGTCCACCATAGTGCTATAAATACATTCTCAGATGATCTGCGCTGCATTTCGCATCATTTCAAACATGAAGGCTAGATGGCCAGGGTTAGTCCAGAATTTTTGGGGGAGTCACAACTATATTGAGTTTTGAACACGGTAATACCTATACATATTTAGAAATTATGGTGAAGCACTTAATTTACTCAGGATTGTTACATTTTGCACATGCCATCAAGGTGGTATCCTGGTTGGAGACAGGGGCTATGCCTTCAGACAGTTTTAATGACCCCATTCCCCAACCCCAACCCAAAAACCCGATATAATGCAGCTCCATCTCTAGGATGAGGGTGTGAATTGAAATAACTTTTGGCCACCTAGGAGAGATTTCAATGTCTAAAAAGGCAGAGGATTGCACCTGACAGAGAATGTGACATGATTGTTGCATCCTCTGTCTTATTCAACATAGCCACCATCAGAAAAGAAAGGGCCTCTAAGGTGATAGTGCAGCCGATGGTGACTTTGAGCCACTGCACCCTGACCGACCCAGTGGTACAGGGGCAAGTGACAAAATCGTGGCCCAATATTTTTAACAATGATGACACAATTGTTCAACACAAATGTTATGGTTATTACCCAAGAGTCTTTACTTCTTTTCAGCCTGCAAAGTGGAAGAGAAGGTATGATAAGTACATACAATGTGAGAGAGACATTAATTCTTTACCATTTGTTTCTGAAGTAGTTGTTTCTGCAACTTGATTTTGGTTTTCCTCAGTTCATCTAACTCCATGTCCTGATGTATTTTTAATTACATTTTTATACATTGTTACATTTTAAGTATTTACATACTTACTACATCATCTCCTGATGAGTGGTCAGACACTCTGTCCTCATCCAGCATATCACATGGGTTAACCTCTCGTTTCTCAAGCACAGACGGAAGTGTTATGACATTCCCTACATCTGACCCATCAAAAAAGGAATCTGGAAATTGAACCAAAATGCCTCTGAAAACACATCTATGGCACACACAAAACACAGATATGTGCAATTCTGGTCCTTTACCTGCCACTGGTTCTGAGGAGGTACTTCCCCGCCCCCCCTTCAATGTCCTTAGAAACAGGGCAACAGGCATTTTGCTGGAGAGCCAGTTCTTCAGCAGGGGTGAGGGCTGGTCCAGGTGGACCTCCAGCAGTTTTTTTTTGGTCCGCCTTTTTAATAGCTTTTAACAGAATAGTGTAATATTAAATAATATAAATCAATAATGTAATATAAATCAATAAACCAAATGTTCTTGAAACTGTTTATACTATGTAAGATTTGCAATTTTGAAGTATATTGTTCTACTTCACTATAACCTGATCCAAGTCTGTGCTTATCTTTGATCTGCATTATAAAGAATACATAATTAATGATGTAACACTGTGGACATGTAATGTTGTATACAAGTAATAAAAGAAATGCATGTTTAATTTGTCCACCACTTTTTGCCAGCCCTCTTTTTGAGTTTTGGCCACTTTTGCTGTGTTTTCTTTTGTACATATTAATTCCTTGAATTCATCATACACCTCCAGTAAAATTTCTTGCTCAGCCTGGGAAAAAAATGTGTGCCCTTTCTTTTGCCGTCTCTATCCACCAATGAGCAACCTGCCAATCATGTTTTCTAGTCTCAATATATATGGGCTTTTCAAGCAGCACACAGTCATCTTAGATGACTGAATCCGGCTACGCTAATCTAATCCTTTGGTGCGTTTGGAGAACCAATTTAACCAGATGAGTTTAACCACCATTAGCTGATCCAAGTTGAGGATTCTGATCTTGGATGATTTAAGCGATGTATGGAGAATACCTCCCAGGAGTACAAGAGATGTGAGAGGGATTCATCTTCATTTGTACTAAAACATTACTGGGATATTTTTGGGATATATTAATGTTATACTTGTAAGAGCCATTTTCCTAATTGTATAAGATTCATGAATATTTTACTAGATGACAATGCATAATCTATGGGAGGTTCCTATAACCCCTGTAAATAGAATTGTATTGGTATATCCTTGCCATTTCTAACAGCTTTGAGTAAACATTATTCTTCAGTTAGTGACCAACCTTGCCATGTGTAAGGTGTGGAAGGCATAAAGTTTTAAACCGTGCCTGCACACGTGCCTATGTGCCCAGATCTACGGGCCCTTTGAGTGTTTGAAGTAACTTGTAAAACAGCACTTATTTAAGTGTTGAACCGTATGCTTAAGGCATACAGAAGAAGAAATTAGGAACCTTTAAGTATAGAAAGAAGAAGCTAACAATCTTTAAGTAAAGAAGAAGTAAAGAACTTTTAAGTTTAGAAGTAACTAAAGTTTCTCAAGAAAAGCCAAGTTGAGAGAAGATACCGTTTTCGTTTTTTTTGCCTTTTATTCTACATGTGTAATTATTTTTTCTTTTATTCTTGTGTGGATTATTTGCTTTTAACTTTCACTAAATATTTTTAAAAACGAACTTTTGTACTGCGGGATTTCTTTCGGCACGCGTTTTACCTATGCTTGACCTTGCCTTACGCTTCGGCGGTTACAATACTTATGAATTAATTTATTAGTTGGGTAATATTTATTTAAAATTCTAAAAAGGATTTCTTTAACCTTGTTTGGTACAAAAAACTGGCACAGACCGGGCAATTTTTAAATTTATGTGCCTGATAGTGGAACACCATCTCATGGGGGGGATTAGAAGAGGATTTATCTAATATAAGAATAGCTTTTGTGGTGTGAGATTCGTTACATTTGCAATCTAATAGTGAAATCCCATTTATTGAAATAATTGGAAACTTTTTCTCAATCTGAGAGTATAAGCAATGAGACTTTAGAAATAAAAGGAAGTTTTTGAGAATTGCATAAATAACCTTACAAAACCCTTAAGCTTAACTACAATATAATACTGTTCTATGCACTTTTCATAAGAGTATAAATAACATTCTTTATTTAAAAAGTCAGATACAAAGCATATCCCTTTTTCATACCATTCCTGTGTGAAAATATACATTTTTCCAGATAAAATGTATGGATTGATCCATATGAGTGCTGAGTAAGGTAAAAAAAAAATGTGTTTATAGGCAATTTTCCAAGAGTCAAGGGCTTCTTTGAGAAAACTGGATTACTGGTATTTAAATTGTTCCACTTAAAATCACAAGATAGTAAAAATCTTAGGCCAGCACAGTTTTTAAAAATTAAATTAGGACAACAAAACCATGACACATTGTCATTAGAAATGCATTTTTTGATCCAGTTAATTTTAGAAATAGAATTTATAGTTTGGAAGTTATAAACATTTACTTCCCCTTCTAAGTATTGTTTAATCATGGTATTCCATTTCACATATTCTGTCTTATTGTTCCAACTAAATTTGAACAAGGCTGAATGGATTAATTTGCAAATTTTGAAGTTAACAAAAATAAGCAGCATAGGATAAACAATTCTTGATAACTCCTCAGATTTAGCAAATATAATTCTGCCATAAATATATTTTTTATTTTCTGTATTTTGTTTAAGAAATTGATAGACATATTATCATCTGTAGATCTGCATATACTGTATTAATACCTACATAAGTGACAGAGTCCTTAACAGTTATTCCACAAATATTAGTCTTATTTGTTTTAAGGACAATTAAAATTTCACATTTATTTGTATTAATTTTCAGGCCATAGAACCATTAAAAAAAAAAAGATTTTGGTACCTGATGCATAAGAAACAGACAAGTGTCACTGGCTAGCTGACTTTTAATTACCAGGTTAGTTTCAAGCTTAATTCCTTCAATACCTGAACATTGACAAATATACGGATTTAAGAATTCTACTGCAAAAAGAAATAAAAATGGAAATATTGGGCAGCCTTGTCAAATTCCACTATTTAATAAAATGTGGTCCCATAAGACAAAGCCACGCTGCTCTTTATTCCTTTATATACAGAGTGCTAATATTTTTTATAAAATTTTCTCCAAAACCAAAATAAGGCAAAGCTTTGTACAAGAAAGATTGCTCAACTGTATCAAAAGTTTGTAAAAATCTAAAAATAAAACAAAAGCATCCATATTAACAAACTGTTGATAATCTAACAAATCTAAAACAAGGCATTTTTTTTGTTTGATATGTGTCTTCCTTTCACAAAACCAGACTGTGTCTTGGAAATAAGGCCATTGAGACAGGGCCTTAGTCTTTTGGCAAAAACCATAGATAATAACCTATAATCACAATTTAATAAAGTTGTGGTGTGCCAATTTTCCAAATATAAATGATTCTTATTTGGTTTGGGATTTAATGTTATAAGGCCTTGTTTCATTGTGACAAACAATTCTCCATTTTGCAAGTACTCCTGTAAGGCACCAAGTAATGTCTCCTTAATATCATCCCAAAAGCGTGTGTAAAATTCAAACGGTAGATCATTTGGCCCTGGTGATTTGTTGTTTCGTACAATTTAAATTGCACAATTTAATTCTTCTAATACAAGCACATCATCACGTAATGTTTTATAACATTAATTTACTTTAGGAACATAATTCCATCTTATTAAAAAATTAATCACATCTGTTCACATTAAAGGCTGATGTGTAAAATCCTCTGTAAAACCTTGAAATAAAAGAGGAGTCAGTCACTAAGGTATCATTGATATACAATGATGAAATACACTTCATATGGATTTGTGTTTTTGTCCAAAAAAAAAAAAGAAATATGCAATATGTATATTTCTCATTAAGTTTATTTTGTAAGGTATTTAAGGCAATGTTGTTTGAAGTGGAAGTATCTAAGTTTAATAAGTTACTAATCTTAGGCTGTATTTCTGAAAAATGCTTTTAATTTTCTTTAGCATACTGTTTTCCAAAATAAACTGAAGTACTTCTGCATTCATATTGAAATATTTCCCATTTGAAAGTGGCAAACATACAGTATATAACATAAAATGGAATTAAAACAAAAATTGTATAAAGAGAATAAAATGGTTTCTTAGATTTTGAACACAATGGAACATAAGTCTGGAAGGCAAAAATCTTACTTTTAAAAAGTGATGATTTTACCTTGACTAATGTGTGGGTCCGCAGTGCTTTTACCACCAAGAAAACTTTCTAATGAAATTGTAGGAAGATGTTTTACTTTTTTGGGGTCCTTGTAGAATCCTGTAAAAAGGGAAAGTGTATGTGCTAGCAAAGGTTAAGGAGGGAAAGATACAGGAGTCAACAAGTATCAGACCTCTTCACTTTCTGCACACTTTGTTGTGCTGTAACTTTAATTTAAAATTAGATAAATTTGCCATTTTTGCCCATCAATCTACACTGAATAACCCATAATGACAAAGTGAAAACATGTTTTCAGAAAGGTTTGCAAATTTATTAAAAATCAAAAATTGAAATTTCTCATTTACAAAAGTACTCAGAGCCATTGCTGTAGCACTCCACATTGTGGCCTGATGCATCCTGTTTGCTTTAATTCTCCATGAGATAAATCTAGAGCTTGATTTAAGTCCACCTGTGTCAAACTGAATTGATTGAATATCATTTAGAAGGGCACACAGCTGTGTATATAGGGTCCACCATTCACACTGCATGTCAGGACAAAAACCATGCCATGAAGTCCAACAAGCTCCCTGTAAACCTCCATGAACAAACTGTTGCGAGGTTAGGATCAGGTCAAGGGGATAACACATTTCTAAAGTTGTGGGTCTTTCAGGGAGCACACTGACCTCAGTAACTGTGAAATGGAAGAAGTTTGGAACCACCAGGACTCTTCATAGAGTTGTCCATCCACCAAACTGAGTAACTTGGCAAGAAGGTAACCAAGAACCCAATGGTCACTCTGACAGAGCTTCAGAAGTCCTCTGCTGAGTTGAAAAAACTTGTCAGAATTGTAAACATCTTAGCAGCACTCCATCAATTAAGCATTTATGGCAAGAGTGGCTAACTCCCATTTGGTGTTTGCTAAATGGCATTTAAAATTCTCTTGTCTGATAAAACAAAAATGGAAGTCTTCAAGCAGAATTCCAAGCACAATGCTTGGCATTGTTCACCGTCTGCCTAATGCCATCCCTACAGTGAAGCATGGTGTTGGCAGCATCATGCTATAGAGATGCTACTCAGCAGCAGGATCAGAGCCGAGGGAAGGATGAATGCATCCAGATACAGAAAGGTCGTCAAAAAAAATCTGCTCCAGAGGGCATGTAGCCTCAAACTGGGTTGATGGTTCACCTTTCAAAATGACAATGATCCAAAGCATACAGTCAAGACAACACTGGAGTGGCTTTGAGACAGGTCTCTAACTGCCTTTCAGGGACCCCCTCCAAAGCCAAGACTTAAACCCAACAGAACATGTGTGGAAAGACCTAAAAATGGCAGTTTATAGATATTTGTAATTCAATCTAATGGAGCTTGAGAGGATATTCCAGGAAAAATGGGATAAACTGTACACATTTAGGTGTGCAACTCTGTGGAGACATACCCAAGAAGACTCAAAGTTGTAATTGTTGCCAAAGAGGCTCCTACAAAGTACTAAATTAAATGTCTGAATACATAGTCTATATGAATTAGAGATTTCAGCTAATGATTTTTAATAAACTTGCAAATCTTTGTCATTATTGGTTTTTGAGCGTGAATGGATAAGTAAATTGCAAATTTATCCATTTAAAGTTAAATTTAGAGAATAATAAATTGTAATATTATACCAACTAATAACAATGTGGGCAGCACGGTGGTGCAGTGGAATTTTTAAAAAATGCGTGCAAAATGGGATAACATGGCAAAAGCACAATGAAGGGTGTGGGGTACTTATTACAGTGAAGCACTAACATTGAAAATGATTTAATAACTATGAGAGGACCATACAAACATACAACTCTTTGAAGTGAAAGGATACCATAAGAACTGGACTGTGTCTTAAGTAATTGACTTTGGACATGGAAGAAATGCTACAGTCAGTATGTAGGCTGTATATCTTTATAGTTTGTATGTATCATTGTGCTTCAGTGAATATTTGTGCACCCCACCTTCACCTTTATTCTACTCCAGTTTTTGGAATCAAAATAGGTTTGAACTTTTGCAATAGTCTAAGTTGCCAAACTTTGATGCTCAAATGACAAAAGTATAGCCAGAGTTATGACTTTTAAAGGTAATAAGGCAGAAGATGCTGGAGGGATTATAAATCTTAGTTGCCATGCGAACTCCTGGAAATTGTTAGCAAGAGCTGGAATCTCTGCCTGGGGACAGGGAAGCTTGGGCTAACCTGCTAGGCCTACTGCCACCATGACCCTCATCAGGAAAAGCGGTTACACAAAATGTGATCAGAAATAATTAAGTTACTCAGCATTGCCTCAGTAAGAAAGTGTAAAGGTGGAATGTTAAAATGTGATAGCAAGTTATATATGACCAAACTTTATTACTCTTAAATGTGTTGCATTTAATGCACAACTATTATTAGTACTGGAGTGCTTCTTTGTATTTTTCTTTTTCCCCCTTCTACTGTAAAGAACAAATTCCAATAAACAACTCTGGTAACAATATGGCTCCCTCCCAAGACAGCTATTGGCAAATAGTGAGGGAAATGTTGGATTAAAGAAAAGTAAAATATAATGGGATGGAATCAATCCTGAATTACTTGATTGAAAGGCAAGTGGGGTAACCATCACATTTGACATGTGGCTTCCTGTGGTGTTATGGGTCCACAGCTCACTGAGCAAAGGCCATTTGTTTTAAATAAATAATCACCGCTCTCGTGGCGGCTTAGCGAGGGGGTGTTGGGCCATAGCAAGCCACGGAGCGATCTGCGGTGTGGGCGTTTCTCACCGAGTGCACAGGTGAGGGACTGCCCACATCCGTGATTGCTCCCGTGGCTAATATGTACAGCTGCTATGGCCCCTCGCATTATAAGAAGCACGAGTCGGTTTGGAGGAAGATGATCAGAAATAAAAAAGAAAAGGAAAGTAAAGAGAAAGAGAAGGAAACAGAGGTTGGAAGCAGGAGAGAGAGAGAGAGAGCAAATCGGTGCAGCAGGAAGCAGGCGAGCAAACGCTCGCAGGCAGCTGAAGGCAGCCTGGGTGTTTGGCCAACACCTGGGAGAAGTGGTTGTGGTCACTCCCGCAGAGTTTGTTTTGCAGGGCAGGAGTGACTGGGAAGGCGCAGGACTCTCCACAGAAGGTAGTGGGAGTCGGGACTTGGGACGTGGTGTTCCCTGCGTGACAGCCTTGGTCGTAGGGAATTCCCAAGTCGCTGTCCGGAGGAGCTGACCGGAGCCAAGGATCGGAAAGGTGACTGACAGTAGCAGCAGGAGTAGGCAGAAGGTCAGCTGCATTGAAAACGTCTCGCCTGTTGCAGGGCCCGTATGGGAGAAGCAGGTGAGACGCTGACGATAACAGGGAAGAAGCACCGGTTTGTCATTTGTTTTTAAAGACTGCTTCCTAAGAAACATTTTAACCTCTGCTTTTAAAGGATTGTTTTTTCTATTTATTGTTTTTAAACCTCCACATTTCTTTTATGGATTATTTATTTTATTGAAGATTTGGAATCACTGCACTTTATATGAACACTTTGTTTTTGTTGACTCTTTTAATAAAAGCACTTTGCACATTTATGCCATCCCATTGCTCAATTGTTTATTGCCTTCACTGACTAGCTCACTCGGTGATATTATCAACGGTGTTGGGTTCAAGGGCTTCCGAATAGTGATGGGAGCGTGGAGCCAGAACCTGCATCGTCACACTTCCTCATCATTAAATGTTTTCCAACCCTGAAAGAGGAGAAAAGAAAAGGCAGAAAATTATGGTGAGAAGAAATACCTGTGTGCCAAATTTTAAGTTTTTTGTCAAGACCAAGATAATTAGATATTTAGTTAGTTACTTGAAGGTTAATGGAGGACATAGCACTGCATTTGAACAGCAGTAACAGGAAGTGTCCTTCTCACCTCAAAGAGACTGGAACATTCCATTATAAAACTGCTAAACTGAAAAGCAAAAAAGTGTAAATTAGGATCAATCAAATTCAGGATGTTAGTAAGAAATGCTTTATACTTCACTTATACTTTACTTCATAAAATAGGAATACATAATAAACAAGAAGAGTTGCATTATCTCTCTATTATAAAAAAAAAATCCTGGGAGGGAGACTAGGGAGACGAGACGTGATCTTCTCAGAAGACAATTTGACGTCCGTATGAGAGACACTTTAACGTCACGCAAAGACAATTTGATGTCCCGCAAGACAAGGCAGTGAGACCACATTTAAAACAAGTTTAAGGACATTTAACCAAGCAGTTGTTGGAATGCATTTGACAAACATCATGTGTTCCCAGCTCTTAAAAAATCGACAAGCGACAAGCAGAACATGCAGCTTGCCAGCAGCAGCAGGAAACCAGCAGATGATCCGACTGCTTTTCGTTAGCGTGCGTTCAGGCCCATACCCCCCCCCACTTGCCCCCCCCTTCACAACACGAGTGGCAGAGATGCAAAGTGGCAAAAGGACAGCTACAGTACAACAGCGACAAAAAGAACATGCAGCTCGCTTCACAACATGAGCAGCATTATATGTCCTGCGAGAAAGATTTTACCACGCCCGGGGCCAGAAATAAAGGACAAGTATTGTTTTTACAAAAGTTTTAAAGTAAAAGTGAAAATAATGCATATGTAACAATTCCCATGAAAATAACAATCTCTTTAAATTGCATATTAGGTAAACCAAACCTGGGGATGGGAGAGCGAAGTGAGCAGGGGGCAGAGCCCCCTAGTATATTATAAATATTAAAATATGTGCTTCAGTTAAAATATTTAAAATCTAAATATTCTTGATTGTAATAGAAAATAATTTAAAATATCATCATATTCACAATCACTGATCTTGAAATAGTCTATAATGATCCCCTACATGCTTATGTTTAAAATCTGTCACTTTTAACCTTCTAGGAGTGGGTCTTTGAGGGCAAGGACCACCAGTAAAGAATCAAATATCAAAAATAATATGCTTGTGATCAATAAACTTCAAAAAAGCATAAAACATCTCCATTTTTTTAAAGTTTTGTGAAAGGAGTAACTTTGACCCCTCTTATCCCATTAGGAGGTAAACCCATGGGATCAGTTGATGTGGCATACAGAAATTCAAGTCCTTCTGAAACTTTTTGCTGAAGACACCTAATGGTTTACTCTTTATCCATCATCCAACCTGCTATATCCTAACTCACGGGTGTCTGCTGGAGCCAATCCCAGCCAACACAGGGCGCAAGGCAGAAAACAAATCCCGGGCAGGGCGCCAGCTCACCACAGGGCACACTAGGGACAATTTAGAACCGCCAATGCACCTAACCTGCATGTCTTTGGACTGTGGGAAGAAACTGGAGTAACCAGAGGAACCCAGACACGGGGAGAACATGCAAACTCCACGCAGGGAGAACACGGGAAGTGAACCCGTGTCTCCTAACTGCGAGGCAGCAGCTGTACCCACTGCGCCACCATGCTGCACTTACTCTTTAAATTTCCTGCAGAAGATATGGTCCAAAAATAGCCTAAACATGAAGGTTTTTCTGGTCAAGAGTGCCAAAAATAGTGGAGAACCCAAAAGCCTCGATATCTTGCATAACTAGACATCAACAGGAGTTGAAGGGTATATCACATGTCAAGGTTTTCTTGTACCAGTGAGTTGAACACATTCCTTCGTGCATCTGGGACAACTAGAAAATACCAATTTACACTACTATAGCAGAAGGGAAGTAATATGAAAAGAACTTCTCAGCTCAAGGAGAGGGTGAGTGTTTGATAACTTGGAGTTACTAGGACATTAGTGAGCTGCAGTTTTACAATTGTATTAAAAAGCATTGCTTGCAATTTTGGGAGACCAGAACATGCCTTGCAATAAAGCTTGTATATTAAATATACAGTAATATAAAGCGACTTTTACAACTCTGTACAACAATGGTATACAAAGGCACTAAAACTGAAGTGTTCTTCATGACTCAGTAAGCCTCAGGCCACACTTTGTCATAAAACTGCCCTATTCTGAAGGCTGTAAGATGAAGTGCCATTCAAAACTCACAAAAGCTGGGCTAAACCTGCAGGGCACTTTGCAACAGGGCTTACTTTAAAGCAGCAGCAAGTCAGTAAGTCATCTTTTCCTCAGAAGTGGCAGTTCTGTTACTTCATGAGTATAACACTAAAGGTTATGGTAGGTACTCGTGGGGCATCATTTTGTTATAGAAATAAATTTTCCTCACCTCATTTGTACTGTCTCCCCATGCTCTTCAGAAGGACTAGGTGGGTTTGAGAAATGAATATGTGGATACATGAGTGGATGCACTCCATAAATTCTGCAATAGGACACGGTAAAATAATTGAAGTGTAGCTAACGTTGTAAGGTGTCCTGTTGAAAGAGACAATCCTTCTCACACCTTGCGACACTGGACGATTACCTTCATGAGTACATAAAATATGCAAGTTTCAAGTGAAGGGCGGTTGCTAGGGTTCTGAACAGCGACTGTGCTGTACAGTCATTTTGGAATAAACTAAGAAATGCCAATAGTCCAGCGCTGTCCGAATAAACTAAGAAACGCCAGTAGTCCGGCGCATTCCGACATGCATAGAGCGCATATGCAACCTGCATGCTGGCTCCGCAGCCTCCCTCTCTGATCCTCGCCAGGTTGGCGGGCGAGTGGCCGGCACCGCTCACTGCGGGACAGCGAAGATGGCGGAATCGGGCGGTGGGGAGTTCGCCTCGGAGCGGCCGTCGAGCAGGTAAGCGGGGAAAGCGGGATGTCATAGGCAAACAGCGGACAACTGGGAGAATCTTTGCAAATAGGCTTAGCCCTATCAGCGTATACCCATGGGGTAAAATGGACGGGTTGGAAGAAACGTGAATGTGGTGTTTGCCATTAAAGGAGAGTCGTGGATGTGGAGGGAGACGGCAGCAGGAAAGCGCGGTGCCTTCGGTGCGCGACAAGGCCGTCTCGGAGTTATCCGTGGAATTTCGTGATCTTTTATCAGGTGAACGTGAACGTCGTGTGTGTTTCGTTAATGGAGCAGAAGCATTCTAATCCGGGGTAACCCGATTCGGATAACAATGAACAGCCAAAAAAAGAGCAAAAACAAAAATCAGCGTCGAGTTATCTCCGGGCTATGCATGCAGCGCTACAGTCAACACTTGAACGTGACAGCTCACTGACTCTCGTGGACTTAGTCATACCTATATAGTGACATATATGCTAGACGTACTTATAGCATCCATGGCACACGAGCTTTCTCGGCATCAGTTTAAAAGGACATTTTTATAACTTCAATGTTCCCTAAATAAAAGAAAAACAAAAGCGTGACTGTTGATGTAACTGTGACCTGGATGGACTGGTCTTTATGTAAAGCATTGGGAGGTCCTATGATATGCAGCCGCACCGCCCCGCCCGTCGCTGTCACTTTCTCACTTCCACGGACTCGCTAGGACGGGATGAGTCTACCGGCCACGAATTAATTATACACTGCCTTAATATAAACTTTTTTGTAACAGTTTTTTAGGCCACAGGGTTGCAAGAAAATAAAAACTTCCGTGAATACATTAGACACAAATGATCAGTCAGCCATGCGTATTAGCCAAATATATTCTGTGGAATGTCAAGGGAAGCCAAACGAGTAAATGCGCAAACTCCACTCCACAATGGGAGACTTTAGCTGCTAATCGGCACCCTCCGTCTAATAATGCCCTGTAGATTTGGGGTTGGTGTCCCACTTCTCATAGTAAACTGTTTTGCTGAGCCTACATGTTTATGTTTAATGTATTCCAAAAACTGGAATGGCGTAGTGTCACAGGTGCTATTATTCTTGCCTCTCAGAGTTAGGATCCATTTTGCATTTTGGACGGGAATCACATTTTTCACCATTGTTGGACTGAGTGTTCTTGATAACAAGAGCAGATTAAAATACATGTGACATTTGATGCCATATATGTTTTGTTTGTGTAGTTAAGTGAATAGTTGTGGATAGTTGAACAATTGGGAGCGTTTTCAGACATCATTAGAAGTATTGTAATGTGTAGAGAATGCATTGCAGTTCTTACAAGACATGGCACCATCTCCAGCACCTACAGCAGAGGAGGGGATGTATTATGTTTATAAGATACTAGTGAAACACATGGACCTACGATCCTAAAATAAAATGGACAAAAACAAGTTAAATATAAGGAGCTGTTAAGGGCAGCGTTCTGTTAGCTTCCCTTGATTTCACATTCCATAATGTAGCATCAAAAAGATTTATCTCTGCTTGAAGGAAAGCTGACACGACTTTTATAACCACTCGCATAACAAGGAACAGCAAGAACTTGGCATCACTACATTTGGTCCTCCATGTCCAGGCGCATTCCTTTCACATCTCGCTGGAACCCTGAGTTTATCTTCTTTAGTTAACCAGCAACTTTTACGGCTGAGCTTACTCTAGTGTTTCAGTTATTAGGCTCATCAGAATCCATTGCAATATATTCTTTACACAACATATGGATATTGTAGATGTTGTTTGCACAGCATATAACATGTCTCAAGATATTACTCATGCACATAAAATCAAGTTTGTGCAAGATTAAAAAGATGCTGCTTGTTTGGACTAAGGGGCTCCATATACGAGAGCTTAGGAAGAGGAAGTAAACAGTTCAATATGCTTCTTTAAATCTGAAGTAAAATTCTTGAAAGGAAAGATTTTATTAGCTGCTGTTTTCAAATACAACTTTGAAACTTTGAAGTGCACATTCATGATCCATACCACAGCAGTGATTAGGAAAAATGGGAATCGTCTACCAAACAAGCAGTGGAAGGCACTTTATTGAGTTTTTATTTTTTATTTATATATAGCATTTTATTGTCTGTGTCTGTGCAATGCTAAACTATAACCTAAGTTGACAATACACCTGATAGGTCTCCTCTATGAAGTTATAATAGTTTGGTCTGTGTTATAAGTAACAAGGACTTGCTGGAAAATGTAATGAAGTAAAAAGTATGCGTTTTTTTTTACCAAAATTTGGTTTGGGCACTGTGTGAGGCGGTGTTGGGTCCCCCATCCCAAC
This sequence comes from Polypterus senegalus, assembly GCF_016835505.1. Taxonomy (NCBI): domain Eukaryota; kingdom Metazoa; phylum Chordata; class Cladistia; order Polypteriformes; family Polypteridae; genus Polypterus; species Polypterus senegalus. The sequence goes on along the minus strand of NC_053163.1, from coordinate 127,986,890 downwards.
GCCTCCCACGTTGTTGGCTGCCTGCCTATATAAGGCCGTCCATCGCTCCGGTCTCTACATTCCCTTCCTTGCTTCTCTACAGTATTCACGTCTCCCTGCTAGTAACTACAGCCTTTTTATTTAATCCACGGCTTCTCTGCTGTTTTATTGTTCATTTATTACGATTATAGTTATTGTGTAGGTATTTTAGACTTAGTTTACATTATTCAGGTACCCATTTCCTTTATCGTTCCAACCGTACCCCCATTAACATGTCTATCGAGGTGATCACCATTGATCAAAGAACTGTCACTTACCGAGAGGTTTCCATGCCCAGAGATGGCACCTGCCTTTTGCATTCTCTTTGTTACATGTTGCACGGCCATATCAGGCTCACTCTTGATATCCGGAGGAACATTGTGTCTTATGTATTGAATGACTGGGACTGGTTCAAGGTGTGGACTGATGACGGTACAGGAGATAATTATACTACACAGGAGCACTATAAGAGTGAAATGCTTAAGCCCTTCACCTATGGATCTGCATGTGAGTTGATGGCTGCCGTTGAATTGTTTGGTTGTCGCTTTCAAGTGTACTGAAATGGCCAAATATTTTACACCTTTCGACAACCGCCAATGCCTCTTTAACATCTTAGATTCACAGGTGACGATTTCAGTAGTGGACACTTTGATGTTTATGAATGTTTAAACTCTCAAAAGCTGGATGTGAAGTTATCGATGAAACCGGTTGTATGCTAACAACGCTTGACAGATGCCGGATGTCACTTCAACACAAGTCCTGCAAATACTGTCGTAATTGAAACAAACCATAAAACTCAAACCGATTATGACAGCAGCAATCCAAGATGTGAGATTTGAGTCAAGATTACTGTTCACATGGCCAACTGTACGTTGCCTGCTCAAGAGTAAGCTCAGCGCACAGCTTGGTCATATTACAACCAAAGGGCGGAACTGACAATGTGGTATACAAAGAGATCCTTAACAAATAATTATTGGTATATTTTCCCTCAGTTTAAAAAGGTGTAATTTTCTTCTTAATAAAAATTTTAAGGCAGTGCTTTGCCACTGCGAAGCACGTGTATTTTGCTAGTATATATATATATATATATATATATATATATATATATATATATATATATATATATATATATATATATATATATATATATAGAACATAAGACAGTGTACTGAGTACATCAGTATTCCCTGCACTCGATTGATGCCATCCTCAAAATGGGTTCTTGCTTTGCAGCCATTGTTGCTCGGATAAACACCGTCTCCCTGCAAGCCTATATTGAATAGGCATGTTTTAGTGGTGTCAACAGATGTAGTCGTCACAGGATGCACAGAACATTTCCCAGAATTTTCTGTACATTTATTTTATTTCTACTACTCAACAGTGATTTCATCAAAAAAAAAAAAATTACAACCTGCTACACTACATAAACCCAGCCACAGATGATGCACAAACCAGTGTGTTTCTACGTGCTGGTCCAAAGCCTGGATAAATGGGGAGGGTTACTTCAGGAAGGGCATCTGGTGTAAAATTTTGCTAAATCCTATGCGGACAGATGATCTGCTGTAGCAACCCCTAACGGGAGCAGCCGAAAGAAGAAGAAGAAGACACTACATAGGTGAAATTGTCAATAAATATGGTTTGCAAAGTCATCTATTAATATAGGAGAAATACTTCTTCAAACATTAATTCGAGTACATATAACATTACTTGAGTAAATATTTGAAAATAGAAAAGAGATATTTCCCACACGTCCTGGTCTGGTATAGTTTAGTTCTACAAAATCTAGCTATAGCACTACTTCCTTGCCATATGGCATAAAATAACACCAGAACACTAAAGAACCTGACCCAATTACATAAATTACTATTACATACATACTTTCCCACCACATAACTTATTTTTAAAACCTGCAATATTGCAAAAAAGTTTGATAATCCTTTAGAATTAAATATATTCTTAATAGTAACCCTAAATACAGTATAATCCTAATAGTAGTAGTAGTGGTGGTAATAATTATAATAGTGTTGTGTAGCCTGCGTTGGCTACTCAGTTAGAGGGGTGGGCTATTGTTATTTTTATTGCTTTTCTTGTTAGTAGTAGTAATAGTAGTATTATAATGTGCACATCGTACAGTAAAATTTTTTCTTGACTATCCAACATCCATGCAACATGTGACCCTTTGTAACTTCATAGATAGATAGATAGATAGAACTTTATTTGTCCCCTATGGGAAATAAAGCTTTTGAAATAAATAAACAAATAGATAGGTAAGTAAATAAATAAATAACACAGAGTTTGGTCCACACACACACACTGGAATGACTATAAAGCAAGGCAATTCAAAGGAAAGAAAAGTTCCTATATTTAAAGTTCCTATATTTAAATATTTAAAGCTGTTGGCAGAAAAGCTCTGACTTGGCTGTGAGGACCCTGCGAGGCACTAGCTCTAGTAGTGTTTTTTGGCACAGAAGAAGCTTCATGTTAAACAAAAATGTAAGAAAGTATGTAACTTATTGTTGTTTAATAAAAAACACAAATCACACTACTTGATGCACCCTTACCTTAAATTCTATTTGGTTAGTTATGTTTTCAATCCCTGAAAAACCTTAACCTGAACCTGTATCCTGAAAAACTCTGGTATACTAATTTTATAGTATAGATGTCACACCAACAGGTCAACTATGGTCGTGACCATTTTATCAGTGGAAGATGCTTTGCAGCTTACGGACTTAGAAGACATAACATCTTTTTAAAGATTCATATATTCTGCTCAGTATCACTGGTTTCTTCCTCATAATGTCTGTCTAGCCTTCTGTGAGATGAAGCTGAAATGCAACCGAGTCATGTATTCACTAATTCCAAGGGGTGGTTTCACATGGGGAATTGGATAGTAAGTATCTTTATTTAATAAAGTATTGAAGTGTGTGTTTTTTTCACTGATGGCAAGGTTTATATAATAATATGATGGTAGCTACTGGGGAAAATATGCAATAGTACAAAAAATTCTCTACACAGTATATGTTAATACTTGGTATTTTTAGTAGCATTTGATTAACTGCTAATGACATACAGTAGGTACTCAGTAGGTTATGATATTGTTACTGCTTGCAGGTTAACACTATATGTGTATTAACACAAAATATTTAAAGTTATTATAAATCTTAAAAAAAAACTGCATTCAGAACCTATCATTCTCAAGCCTGATTTTCCATTTCAGAGCTGAACAGAGCTGGAATCAATCATGGCAGCACTGGGTACAAAACAGGGACCAGACTTTAACAGAGCACTTGTCTTTCACAGTGTTCACATATGTTTACACTAACACATAAAAGGGTCCAATTTAGAATTGCCAGTTAGCCTAGTAAAGAAGTCTTTGAAATGTGGAGCAAAAACCCAAGAAGATGGGGACCAGTCAATGGGTTCAAACAAAGGGTGATGGATCCATGAGGGAGCTGTTCTAATCATAATACCACCAAGTTATTAGTAATCACAGTTTACACATTTTTATTTATAAATTCTGCATTTAAGAACCATGGATCAGAGGTGTAACAATCTGTAAATGTAACTTTCTTGTAGCTCAAACAGTCACGGTTGTTTATCAGAAATGTTTAAAGTGTGGATAATGCAAGAGTTGGCAAAACATGAATAATTGAAAATATTCTAAACAGCAGAACATAATAAGGCTCTGATTAGCAGTTTCTAGGGTCTTAATTGACAGACCTATTTCTGAACTAATAAAAGAATAACAGACAATTAATAAATGATAATGCAGAAATTCAAAGTGCATCATCACTTTGTAGACAACTTAGTTATTGTATGTGATTTAAGGGTCTTTTGTTTCTACTAATTGAGGTATTTCTTCAGCATTATTATTACGTTTGTGAGAGGTTGAAGCAGGTTAATCATTTGTCACTTTTTATTATTTTTTGTAGTTCTGTGGTTCAAACATTAGTGTAGTTTTATGCTATCACAAGAACAAATATGAGGTTGTAGCCGGGTTAGAAATCCCTAAAATACAGCTCAAGCTTTGTTAACCAGTTTTCTCTCTGTTTCAGTATGGCTGGCAAGAACAGTACCTTAAGATGCACATTTTCAGCTTCTGGCCACAGCTGCACCCTCCTACAAGGTCTGGCAACACTAAGGGCACAAGGACAGCTCCTGGATGTCACCCTGTCTGTAGGAGATGAAAGCTTCCAAGTGCACAAGGCCGTTCTTGCCTCTTGTAGTGATTATTTCAGGTGAGTGTAGGGTGGTCAATAGTTTATTTTATACGTTGTTATTCACAATATACACCATCAAAAGACTTTAGTAGAGGTATGGGAAATTGCTATTTAAAAAAAAAATAATGGGATGAACTGAGTATATTTTTATTAGGTTTAACTGATAAAAACTTTAACTTTAATCAAATTTAAGCAATTAAACTGCATAACCGAATGACAATTCTTAATATACTGCAAATAATGGAAAAAAAAGAATATTATAAGATAGTAATCCATGTTTTGTGATAAAATCTTGTCATAGGTTGCCTGCCAAATCCCAAAAGTAATATTTACAGAACAACTAAGAAATAATATTAAAGTGAAAAAACATATGAATCGTATTTAAAATTTAAACAGTCAAAATGAGAAAGCACTTATAACAGACAGAAAAGGATAAGTAAGATATCAAGAGTAAGGAAAACTTCCCCATGGAAACAAGAATCATTAGAACTTAGATGCAAAGTAAAACCGATTAATCTTGGAGAGTTAACGTTGTGGCAGAAAAATAGTTCTGAATAGATGGGTCTTATAAAGATTTAATTATTAGTTAATGGCATAGCTGGAACAGACCTCAAAATATATTTATAGGGTATGGAACTAAAACAAAAAAAAACTAAGTCAGAAGCTGTCAGATTTTAATGGTTGTTATAAGCTAAACAGTTTAGACAGTTGGTGGTGGTGGCAGCAGTAGTGGTAGTCCTAGTATTATGTTGATCAGGTATACAAATAGCCTTTAGAATTTAGCAGTAAGTGTACAGGACAAAACACAAAAAATTCACAAACTTCTAATTTTTTTTAGCTGTTACAGTCAAGCCAGTAGATGTTTGTATATAGTGTATGAGACAAAGTATCAATATACATTATACATATTGTCGCACCTGAGAAAGAAAACATTGTTGAAGTGAATAAAGTTTGATGACTGTTTATTAACACAACAAATAGTGTATTCGTTTTAGTACACAGTGAAATAGTTTCAGTATTTGGTGTATGTACTATGATTTATGTTCTGTGAAGAATGAATTAAGTTAATAACAGCACCTTATAGAAAAGAAATAATATAGTATATAGGCACTAGTATTTTTGATATCCTAAGTGAATGTGCAAATATTGCACACTTATGTCAGATTATGACAGAGATGTTCCACTTGCACAAGATGGCTAGGCCGGGGGGTTTTGGGGCGGGAGGTTTGGGGGTTGTGTTTTTGGGGATGTGTTGTCCATGCATGTTACTTAGGGTATAATAATTCAAAGAAGAGTGGGGGCTGAGTAGTTCTTACTGTTATGCACATACACTATACATACAGTCCCCTCTCTTTTCTCACCTCTGCTATTGTGGCTTGTTTTGGGCATAAAGAAGCCAGCTCCTTCTTCATTTCTCATTTACTGCCAGGTAGCTGGACTTGAGGTGTATAGTGCATCTTGAGTATGTAACCACATCTTACTTTAACTTGTGTGAACTTTCCTTCTATCATTCTGTTTCTTTGCCTTTGTCAAAACACCCCCGCCTATTCACTTGTCCATCCATGCAATTGGTGAGTGGCACTGTTGTTCAGACGGTTTTCATTTGGCAGCATCTCTGCACTGAGCAAAAAAAAAGAGAATGGGTGCCTTAAAATAGCCCATTCCCTGTAGCATTATTATTGACAACTATCAATAAATAAAACTGTCAACAAATAAAAAAACGTGTTGTATAATTTGTTTTCCCATAATGTCAGCAAATTTCAGTCAAATCAGCCAAAAGTGTTTTTGAGATTTTGGGATTTTTTTTTAACATTACAAAACAGTTAAGTGTGAACCTAAAGAATTACATACACATCCAGCACCGTACTTAAATACTACTTTTAAAAATTACACGCTCTCTTTGTTTTATGTCATGTTTCTGCAAGAAGATTGAATTAATGTCATATCACATATATGCAAAATACAGTGACATGAAAACCAAAATAAGTCTCTACCACCTCTATATTTAACATAACAGTCTGCCAAGTAGGCTTACAGTGCTTAGTGCCCTAAATCTAATGACAAAATTCTACAAAACAGAAGTGTAATGATTATCCCCACCCATTATTCCAGTTAGCAGTATCTTTGCTAATTTATGCAAAGAACGCAACATAGCCACCTAAGAAATGGACGGCGTCAGTTTTTAAGTGAGATAGCATCAACAGAAAACTTTTTTAGCGTGATAGGAGCAAAGGTGTAGATAGAGCAGTGTTTTCCAGCAGTTTTTCTTTGGTGCCACACTTTTTGTAACCCAAAAAATCACAAGGCACATTACGATTTCACAAACCACAAAAATATTAAATCTATACACTTGCTAAACTGTCCGAAGGGGCGAGACTAATAGAGATGGCAGCAAAAATTAAGCAGGTATGAGTTTGCCATTTGCAGACATAACACTTAGTGAGCACTTAGGGCGCATTTTCCCAGCTTCTTTGTCCGTTTGCCTGCTCGTACAGGTGGTCCTGTATGGCACATCTGGGCAGCTCTCATTTGGCACTAATTGAAAAACATTTGTTAGAGTATAATTATAAAGTCAATCTTGGTGATGAACAATTGAGGATGGCACAAGTTTTAATGTATGTTCATTTAAGAGATGCTTATTAATTATCAATTATGTCAGTCTTTAGCAGTGCACTCAAAGTCTACAGTCCTTTTGTTCATTTAATTTTACTTTGACATGTCTGTGTCTCATGCCCTACCAATCTGAGAATTAGTACATTTTCTGATTGCCTTCTTTTCAACTTGCCTTTTTCAAATTCAGGTTGTAATGCTAAAGTTGTATATTTTTAAAAGGTCAAGTTTCAGGTCATTGTTTAAGTTTAAACTATGACATTACATTTTTAAAAAATCATTTATGTTGATTCTACACTCATTTCAGTGTATATTTTCTTCATGATTTATTTATTTATTTTATAATTGCAGAAAGAGAGAAGTCAGTATCTGAAACCAGTGTACTACTTCCAGAATATGTGAAATGTGGTCATTATGATAAGTCTTAGGCAGGAAGCTGTGTTTAGAATCTTGAAAGGAAAGCCTTGAAGAGAAGACAATGACTTGGCATAATCTTTCTACTGCTTACCTAACATTCTTGTTGTTGTATTTCAGAGCCATGTTCACTGGGGGCATGCGAGAGGCACAGCTGGACAGCATTGAACTGAAAGGTGTATCTGCTCGGGGCCTGAGACACATCATTGACTTTGCCTACAGTGCCGAGGTTACCCTAGATCTTGACTGTGTTCAGGATGTGCTGGGTGCTGCTGTCTTCTTGCAGATGGTGCCAGTAGTGGAACTGTGTGAGGAGTTTCTTAAATCCGCAATGAGCGTGGAGACCTGTCTGAACATTGGACAAATGGCTACAACTTTCAGCTTGGCCTCTCTCAAAGAGTCAGTTGATGCCTTCACTTTCCGTCACTTCCTTCAGATTGCAGCAGAAGATGACTTCCTTCATGTCCCCCTAGAACGCCTTGTTTTCTTCCTGCACAGCAACCAGCTGACTGGCTGCAGTGAAATCGACCTGTTCCATGCTGCCACACGTTGGTTGCGACATGACGAGTCACGGCGTGCATGTGCTAGCCAAGTACTCCGCCACGTGCGCTTTCCATTGATGAAATCAGCTGAACTGGTGGACTGCGTGCAGACTGTTGATATGATGGTAGAGGATGTCCTCTGCCGCCAGTATTTGCTGGAGGCTTTCAATTACCAGATCCTGCCTTTCCGTCAACATGAGATGCAGTCTCCAAGAACTGTCATCCGGTCTGATGTAGTCAGCTTAGTCACATTCGGTGGCACACCTTACACAGACAATGACCGCACAGTATCCAATAAGGTCTACTACCTGCCTGATGCTAGTGCACGCCAATTCAAGGAACTGACTGAGATGCAGGTGGGCTGTAGTCACGCATGCCTGGCTGTTCTGGACAATTTTATTTATGTAGTAGGCGGGCAGCACTTGCAGTACAGAAGTGGTGAGGGCGCAGTGGACGTCTGTTTTCGGTATAACCCACATTTAAACCACTGGCTGCCCATTCAGCCACTGCAAGAGAGCCGAATCCAGTTTCAGCTTAATGTTTTGCATGGTCGTCTTTATGCCACTGGTGGTCGAAATCGGGCAGGTAGCCTTTCTTCAGTAGAGTGCTACTGCCCCAGGGGGAACCAGTGGACCTACGTTGACTCTCTCAAACGCAGGGTATGGGGCCATGCTGGTGCCACCAGTGGTGGGAAACTCTATGTGTCTGGAGGATATGGTGTCTCAGTGGATGACAAGAAGACCCTTAACTGCTATGACGCAGTTGCTGACCAGTGGGAATTTCGAGCGCCCATGAATGAGCCAAGGGTGTTACATGCAATGGTTGCTGCTTGCGAGCGTATTTATGCTGTCGGTGGTCGGATGGATCACATTGACCGCTGCTTTGATGTTCTGGCTGTCGAGTATTATATACCTGAGACGGATCAGTGGACAACTGTCAGCCCAATGCGTGCAGGCCAGTCAGAAGCTGGTTGCTGCTTCCTTGACAACAAGATCTACATTGTGGGTGGCTACAACTGGCACCTGAACAATGTCACCAGCATTGTGCAGGTGTATAATACAGAGACAGATGAGTGGGAGCGAGACTTGCATTTTCCAGAGTCCTTTGCAGGAATTGCTTGCACTACAGCAGTTCTCCCACAGGCAATGACACAGCGGTGACCACCAGCGACAGCCATCAGCAGGATTTATTCTCTTGGGAAGGGATGAAACCAGATTTGAATAATTACATTTCAACTTGGCTGTCTTCTGATTTTTCTTTCTCAACCAGTGTTGAAAAGAAACAGTTTTAATGGACAGACAGTGAGTCCTAAATGGGTTCTCCCAGCACCACATCCTGAATGTGAGTGAACTGCACAATTTGATCTTACTTTGTCTGCTTCCGCAGATAGTAAGATGCTCTGGCATTCTGAGAACAGTGAGTTCCTTTGACTTACTCACTGTGTCATTGCTTCCATACCAGCATCACTTGCGTGCACTGGACAAACTGACATTGGGAGAGAGACATATTTCCATCTTGAAAAGAAGTAATTTATTAACACCTAATAGCTAACAGCTCTGTTCCACCCAAACAGAGACAATTGTGCACTCTAGAGTTTAACTTTATGCTTTTCCATTCAAACAAGAATAAGAGGATTGGGTCCAGCATATAATTCTGCTACTCATTAGTCAATCATATCGCTCATAACTTTGGTGTGATTTGTACATATATTTGTATACAAAAAAATAAACAGTGGACACAGGCTCAGCCTTGTGCCACTTGTTTTTAGAAAGTTCTCTATGGTATGGTGGAGATGTCCATGACATGAGTATCTTGCCCACATTTAGATGATTGATTTAGTGATCCTATCCTGGTTATCATCCGAATATCTAACTCACCTCATAGCAGCATACGTCCTGAAATGCTTATCTTAACATCTTCCTCCAGGAAAAATGACTTTCCATTTTCTTTATTCGATTAGGAAAGCTCTTCTGCAGCTTTTTAGTGTATGTTTGTTTTTTAAACTGCAAATGTCCACTTCTCATCAATTAATACATTTATTGAATGGTTTATCATATTTTATATATTAAGATACTGTCTTTCTTGAAGCACAACTAACTAAAAGGCACATTGCATAGAGCAAAACAGCCTTTTGAAGGCCATGGTAACTTGAGATATTAAGACAATACAAACACAGTGTCATTACCTGGGAGTTCATCTTTTATACTCTAAAATCTAGGTTGATTTGCTCTTGTCTTTTTTGGAGTCGCCCTTCCCTGATTCTCTTCAACTGTTTTTGCTGTGTTTTGATCCTCCCCGCAGGCCTCTTTTACCTTTTTGGTTAAATACCCTGCTTTTTCTTTAATATATTGCCCAATTTTAACTGCTGTATTTTTCCTCATTGGATTTGCCTCCTTCTTGTATTAAGCAGTCTTTAAATCTCAGGAGTGTGGGAATGGGGAATTGAATATAAATGAGCTGAAAAGGTTGTGCCAGTAACCCTAAAGTGTTATTTAAAAATGTGTTCATTCAAAATTTCATTGCAAAAAGGCTTCTGCAGTACTGGTTATTCAGGTCTGAGCTACCAGATCAGCGCTCTGGGCAAGGGAGAGTTGCAGGATCTAACAAAATTAACATGCTGCAGCTTGTTTTATTATAGAGCACAAAATCTGTTTTTTTTTATGTTTGTTTTTTTTTTGTTTGTTTTTTGCATGCAACAGTAAAAAGTGATCAGATTACATGTGCAAAAAAGGTCACAATTGGGCAACATAAATAAAAGCCTTGCATTTTTCTCCTCTTCAGCCTACTGGGAAGGGAGAAGACAGTCACACATGTTGATTTTTAGAATTTATTGTGTAATGAGAGCAGTATATATATATACAGTGCTTGCAGGCTCAGTGTCCCGTCTTGGTACTTTTTGGCATTTGTTTTTTTTTTTTACTAAATTGACCACATTTATAACTATGTCATACAATAATATTATGACTTTGTGTATGCCAGAAAGTTGGGCAATCACCACATGGGACTCAGTATCTACTGTGTTCTTTAGGCTTTTCATTGTCAGGCAGTTCCTTTTGATGTCAAAACTTTGAACTCACTAATCCTTGAAGGATAAGGGTTTTAATGAGCCTTTGCTTTTTGTCAAAGACAATGCATCGTCAAGTGACAGGTGACCACCTTTGTACAAATTGTGTCTTATTTTATCTGTGAATCACTTGAGTGTTTATTAAGACACTACAGTATATACTTAGAATTGTATTTATATATGTTTATTTATTGGATTCAGAGAAATAATAAATAAGTTCAGGTATGAGAAGTCAATGGAATTTTATTATGGCTACAGGGGACTTGGTAAAGAGTGTGCTAATGCTGACATATAACTGGAAACATGCAGAGTTTAAAAGGGCAAAGTATGTGGTATGGGAAAGTAATAATGTCAGGTATGAAGTCATGCATTAAATCTTCATTTTATGGCAACAAGTTTAAGCATGGTGGGCCTGGAATTTTCCTCATAGAACTAACTTTTTCCAAGATGTTTTATGTGGTTGTTTGATTCTAACTTAACATTCAGTGCATCAGCCTGTGTTCTGTGATAGACTTGTGACCTATCCAGTGTTGGTACCTGCCTTGCACCTCATGCTACCAGGATAGGCTGTAGTCCTTCACAAACCCAAACTGAAATGAGTGGTTTTGAGGTTGTCATGCTTTACTTAATTTAAGCATTGCTGAAGAATTGCTTGCACTGTCACCAATTCAACCCCAGTCCAAAGTCCTGCTTTCAGGTCATTTGTTGCCTTTTCCAAAGTTCCCCATTTAGGTGTGCCTTTTTATGTGTGCAACTTGCAATGGTCTGGTCTCCCTTATAGGGCACGTTCCTAATTTACATCAGGTGTTACATTGTTAGGGCGGCACGGTGGCGCAGTGGTAGCGCTGTTGCCTCGCAGTTAGGAGACCCGGGTTCGCTTCCAGGGTCCTCCCTGCGTGGAGTTTGCATGTTCTCCCCGTGTCTGTGTGGGTTTCCTCCGGCGCTCCGGTTTCCTCCCACAATCCAAAGACATGCAGGTTAGGTGGATTGGCGATTCTAAATTGGCCTTAGTGTGTGGGTGTGTTTGTGTGTGTCCTGCGGTGGGTTGGCACCCTGCCCAGGATTGGTTCCTGCCTTGTGCCCTGTGTTGGCTGGGATTGGCTCCAGCAGACCCCCGTGACCCTGTATTCGGATTCAGCGGGTTAGAAACTGGATGGATGGATGTTACATTGTTAACCTTTGTCTATGAGCAAATGTGAGCTGGAAAAACTGCTTGGAAAATGAAAACTGTGATTAATGCTTAAGTGTTAAAATGAATACTTAGGGAGATTCATTTAGGGAGTGGATTTGTACTAGAAACTGAATTTCTGATTGTTAATAATTGGTCCTCTTATAAAGTAATTTCTCTCAAAAATTATAAATGTACTCCACTGTTCTGAAGGTGGACATTACTTCATTAACCTCTTAGCAGATTATCGCGTTTAAATCAACACTGTTTCGATTATGTTTGAAGTTATGCGGCATGGGTAGTAATTAAAACCATACTCTGGATTCCCATCACATCTCAAAGATGTTTGTAGCCACTCTAAATCCTCCCTGTATAAGTGATTGTGGGTGTGTTGCGTGAGCATCACATCCAGAGCTGGCCCTAGCATATGTGCAGAGCTGCTGAAAATAGGCTGTTGCTGCATGTGACTTATCTTTAGATTCAATGACTAGTGCATTGAACCTTAAAGCTCAAGGGTTGCTGGATTCCTACTACCAATGTAAGTTGTGAGCCTCAAGAATTGATGTAACCTGCCTGAGCAATTGCTGAAAAAAACAGAAGTTAACAAGTGTAAAGTATCCTGATCTTATAAGTAACCTTAGGTAAAGATGTTCAGAAATATACTTAGTAAGCACATATTGGTTAGCAGTACAGCCTCACAAATTCAGAGTCCTGGATTTGAGTCTCACATCAGGTCAGTTTCTCTGTGTACCTTGTATAGTCTTCTCATGTCTGGACTGAGGGTCCTTCAACATATCTAAATATTCGTTTGCCAGTGTGTGAATATTTTGGATCTGCAATGGACTGGTGTCCTATCTAGTTTTGGATCCTTACCTAAAACTGGTGTAATACATTCCAGCCCCCATCACCCTGAAGTGGATTAAGCGAGTTTGAGAATGTTACAGTATGTATGGTTCAAAAAATTGAGTAATGGATTAGGCAGCCATGGCAAGCTCTGCTTTATGACTATTGACAAACCAACTCTTCTCACCATCTGTAGAACAAGTGCTACATCTCCCTCTTAAAGCTTCCAACAGTACTCATTATTTATAAAAATATTTATTCTGTACCTTTCTTGATACTGCTACATCTTCTATTAATCAATACATTATCTTCCTCTTTTTTTAACTAAAGCATCTTTCTCACCATTAAGTTGTAGCACTGTACGCTGTGTAAACACCTACTTGCAGTCCTGATTGGGAATCAATCAAATGTCCTATATGAAGTAGTCCAGGTAAAACACTGGGTGAGTTCTTTAATTATAAAAAAAAAATCCATGTAAAGTTTCATCATGTGACTTGTTGTATTCCTAAATGAAGCTCAGTGTTCATAAAACAATTTTATATTATCATTTTCATTTCTCATAGATCAATCAGTACATGGCAGAAGATGGGGTAGGCCTATTAGTAGAAGATTGATAACAATAACTACGTCTTTATTTACAAACCTGGGCTGCATTTCTAGAAAGCTTCGTAACACAGAGAACATCATAAATTTCATCTTAAGATCAATTGTTCATTTGTAAGTGTTTCTCATAGTTCATCATAACTAAAATGACACATTATATCTTTTTTAGTCTATGTGCTCACTGGCCCATTCATTAACCATTAAGTGCATTTTAAACAACTCAAATGCCAACTGTAGTGATGAACAGTGGTCACCAAACATGACACATGGAAGTCACTTCATGGCAGTTCCCTGAACATTTTAGAATACTAACATGCTTGTGATTATATAATTTTCATGATAAAATGCATTAATCAGTTTATCATTTTTTAAAATAAATAATATAAATACCATATGTATTTTAATACATTCTTGTTTTTAATGTTACTAGAGAGTGGCCTTGTGCTGCATGTTAGTCAAACATGCAAACCATGCTCTGGGCACATGGCGATATACAGTCATGAAAGAGTTTGGGAACCCCTCTTAGCCTGCATAATAATTTACTGTACTTTCAACAAAAAAGATAACAGTGGTATGCCTTTCATTTCCTAGGAACATTCAAGTACTAGAGTTATTTCCGAACAAAGATTTTTGTGAAGCAGTATTTAGTTGTATGAAATTAAATCAAATGTGAAAAATTGGCTGTGCAAAAATTTGGGTCCCCTTGTAATGCATGTAACTGCTCAATACTGATTACTTGCAACACCAAATTGGTTGGATTAGCTCGTTAAGCCTTGAACTTCAGGTGTGTCCAATCATGAGCAATGGTATTTAAGGTGGTCAATTGCAAGTTGTGCTTCCCTTTGACTCTCCTCTGAAGAGTGACAGACAGCATGGGATCCTCAAAGCAACTCTCAAAAGATCTGAAAACAAAGATTGTTCAGTATCATGGTTTAGGGGAAGGCTACAAAAAGCTATCTCAGAGGTTTAAACTGTCAGTTTCAACTGTAAGGAATATAATCGGGAAATGGAAGGCCACAGGCACAGTTGCTGTTAAACCCAGCAGGTCTGGCAGGCCAAGAATAATACAGGAGTGGCATATGCGTAGGATTGTGAGAATGGTTACAGACATCCCACAGATCACCTCCAAAGACCAGCAAGAACATCTTGCCGCAGATGGTGTATCTGTACATCGTTCTACAATTCAGTGCAATTTGCACAAAGAACATCTGTATAGCAGTGTGATGAGAAAGAAGCCCTTTCTGCACTCACGCCACTAACAGTCACTTGTTGCATGCAAATGCTCATTTAGGCAAAGATCCGTTTTGGAACAAAGTGCTTTGGACTGATGGGACAAAAATTTAATTATTTGGTCATAACAAAAAGTGCTTTGCATGGCAGAAGAAGAACATCGCATTCCAAGAACAACACCTGCTACCTACTGTCAAATTTGGTGGAGGTTCCATCATGCTGTGGGGCTGTGTGGCTAGTTCAGGGACTGGGGCCCTTGTTAAAGTCGAGAGTCAAATGAATTCAACCCAATATCAACAAGTTCTTCAGGATAATGTTCAAGCATCAGTCACAAAGTTGAAGTTACGCAGGGGTTGGATATTCTAACAAGACAATGACCCAAAACGCAGTTCGAAATCTACAAAGGCATTCATGAAGAGGGAGAAGTACAATGTTCTGGAATGGCCGTCACAGTCCCCTGACTTGAATATCATCGAAAATCTATGGGATGATTTGAAGCAGGCTTTCCATGCTCGGCAACCATTACATTTAACTGAACTGGCGGGATTTTGTATAGAAGAATCGTCCAAAATACCTTCATCCAGAATCCAGACACTCATCAAAGGCTATAGAAGGTGTCTACAGGCTGTTATATTTGCAAAAGGAGGCACAACTAAGTATTGATGTAATATCTCTGTTGGGGTGCCCAAATTTATGCACCTGTCTAATTTTGTTATGATACATATTGCATATTTTCTGTTAATCCAATAAACTTAATGTCACTGCTGAAATACTACTGTTTCCATAAGGCATGTCGTACATTAAAAGGAAGTTGCTACTTTGAAAGCTCAGCCAATAATAAACAAAAATCCAAAGAATTAAGAGGGGTTCCCAAACTTTTTCATATGACTGTAATAGCTACTTTGGTTTTCACAAAAATGTTTTAAATCAAAGTTGCAATGCAATAGATAGCAAAAACTTTCTCTGCCTTAAATTTTAAAATAACTTATTTGGAAGTGTCAAAAACTTTTACTGATTTCAATTTGAAACTTTTTTTTCTTTTAAAAAAAAGGGAACTTTTAGGCTCACTTCCTATAAAACAACAGAAACCAGACTTTTCTGGAAGCTGATTTTATTCAAAATGGAAATGGTTCAACTGTTTTTAAATTGTAAGATAATAGAAAGTTTACTCATTGTTTTGTTGATCTTTTCATGATACATACTGTGCACCCCACATGTACACAGACAGACAAGCATTGGGCTGGTGATGATCAAATCATATTTAAGGATGCCTAAGATATGTCCATTAAAAACTTGTGCTTGAAATGGATCCTCCTTACAGCACATCCTTTTATATTATGAATGGAGAAAGTGATTTATCCTAATTGATATATGAAAGGGCATTAACTGTCACATGCAGAAGAGTGAGAGCAATCTTTCAGTCATAGTTGTAACCTGTGTGAATTCAATGCCCCTTACAGTATTTCCTATCCTGGTAGCATTTGGGCACAAAGTAGGAAAGAACCCTGGGCAGGGTGCAAGTTCATTGTAGGCCCAAATCATGTTTACACCATCGATTTAGGATAGCCCATGCATGTTTTTTAGGAATGTGGAAGAAGAACCCATCTACAAACAGACAATGACTAGACGCAGGATTAAATAGAGGACACTAGGTCTTTGAAGTAACTGTTACCACTGCACCACGGTACAGTGCAACTCTTTTCTTGTTCTGCCTAAATCATCTTAATCGATACTATCATATAAAGGATTTGTAATACACCTTACAATGCATGTTGGATACATCATTAGTAATGAACTCAGGATCTCAGGGTGTTTTAGGTCTTTGTTTATCAGATGCCCTGACCCAGGCAACCCAGAGGAAATGATCAAGCCCCAGTTTATGTCAAAGTATAGGGTTGCCCATGAAAAAGTGTCCCACCTCCACCGAGACGACTGCATTACATGGTGAAGAGAAAATTATCAGTTTTGGTACTCACATTTACGGAAGATGCTGAAAGTGACAGTTTCAGCATGTTCGTGTACCAAATTTGATCATTTTTCTCTTCACCATGTAATGCAGTCACCACGGTTGAGGCGGGCCACTTTTTCATGGGCCAACCTGAAGAACCTCCATTTATGAAGCTTGCGTATGCACAAAAAGAGGCTTCCCACACAAACGATGGAATATATAAAAGAAAATTTGAAGGGGGAATGTGCATATATTTAGGGCATATCTGACCCATGCATATGCAACATTTTGAAGAAACTTGGAAATGATGGCAACATTGATCATGAAGGAAAATGCAGTCAAACCAGCTAAATGATGACTCACACGCATAATAATTCATATCACCAAGCCATTATTATAATGTGCATTGACGTGACAAACATATTTCACCTCAGAAGTGATGAACATGATTTACAGACTGCATTTTAGTTCCTTTTTAAACATGGCCAATGCAATAAAGAACTTTTCTGGTAATTGATTAGTTTATATCAGCTATTTGTTATCACTTCTCAGGGAATTGACAGACTGGCCAAGCTTCACTTCATTCCTGCTGTGTTGGAAGCCATTAACTGACCAGCAAGGAGCAACTTCCAGTTTTTGTATGGTGTGGGTGCACATGCAGTGTGCGGTTCTCCTAACGTAACTGAAACAATTTACAGATCTCATATTGCACATAAGGACACCTAGCAAAAATTAAGCTTCTTTTGTTAACTGTGTGCAGTGACATTCCAGTAATGCACAAGTCACGTGTGATGCCAAGGTAAGACAGAAATGTCGTGGCTCAGTGGCCTGGGTCAGCCCATGATTCATTTATTTTGAGCCAAAGTAACTTTGAAAGACATGATGGTGCTGTTTGTGATGGCACAGTGATTGGTACGGTAACTGGCTGAATCCTCTGTTTTTGATATGGCTTGTACTATTCATTGTAACAGCAATTATGTCATTACATGTGCCAGGTGATTACATGTGCCTTCTGCTCAGATGCTGGTGCCTTACAGCTTTTAGTGACCCCCCAGAATGCAGAGGAGAGCTGCTATAATGCCCTGTGTGGTCTTGTGCTTTTGTTTGCAGAGTGTACCTAGATACTCTGGAATGCAGATAGCAGGGTCTTGAGGCATCTGGTGAGAGGATGCTCTACCAGCCAATAAAGATCTGCAGTATTGCACCTGCATTGGTATGAGGATGATTAGCATACTCCTTATATGGATGTTTCGAGGTGGCGTTCAAGGCGCGTTTGCATATACGTACGCATTTACAAGGTGGTTGTGATTTATAAAGGGTAAATTTTATAGAAATTTCCATATGCCAGGTTTTATAAATATACTGTATATTTTTTGACATACTTATTTTCTTGTTTTTGTAGCATGTACTTATTTTCACATGCATTTTTATAAACAAGGCCCCTGATGTGCCAAGGAGTTTCAGGGTTTGATGAAGAATTTGGCCTGCAAAGATTCTGCAGCCTACTTCCATAGGCTGACACCTGGTGCCTTCTATCCTTTGCTCTAACACTCTGCCCTTCATACCTGGCCCACTTTCTTTCAATTGCTTCTTCAATCTGATCTTCACAAAGGACCGTGAGCGCCATCAAAACCACCTGCTTAGTTGATTGATATTTACGCTAAGTACCAAATCTGGTCTAACTGTCGTTGCCAAGGTGGTGTTGGATTATTCCAGCTGTCTATCAAAACCATCCTGGAGCTGCCACTTTCTTGTTTTATCATTAGGTCACCTGATGCCCTAGGTTGGCATTTTGGCTTCTTCACTGCTTTAACAAAAGTAATGGCCTGCTTAGCTGGATGTTGTTGTTAATTTTGGCAAATTCCTCTGCAAATGGCATCTGCCACTGCCCATATCTACTTGCATTCCCATCCTCACTGTCATTATCTGGTGTTTGTCTTTGACATTTTCATTGCTATTGGTGGCCTTTATTAAACACTGTTTTGAAGAGTTTGTAGTCTAAGGAATCCAGTGGTAAAGTTATTTTTTGCTTCAACAATTTTTTAAAGAAATACTCCACCAAAAGTTATACTTTTGTTTGTTACTTATATGTGATTATTGAAAATAGTTGAGAAAAATTTTTTATCTTAACGCAGAAGATAAATGGGCAGAGCAGGAGGACGAAGAGATGAGTTTTGGAAGCCAGCTTTAGAGAGTAGTTTTGGGAGGTTATGGGAAAGAGATGTGAAGAGTTTTTTTGAAAGGAAATGTGTCAAACTTTTCACAAAATCGAGGAGGCTAGGCAGAAGATGAATCCAGCTTAAACTCTGCAGGTACTGACTTGAGGTGACAGAGAGCTCCCTGCTGGAACTGACTTGTGGTAGCAGTGATAGAGCTGGAAGCGCAGCTGAGTTCAGGGGCAAATAGAACCTGGGCAGCTGACTTTGAACAGTGAAGGTGAATGAGCTTCGCCAGAGAGAGGAATTGAGGTTGGTGCGGCCATTGGAGATACAACACAAGGATGGAGAGCAGGTTTTCTTCACGGTCCTTTCTTTATTTGGTTGTATTCACTCCTCCCACAGTTCTGACCAGTCTGCCTGTCCCTCTCATTGACAAGTGCCCCATACATGATGCTGCCACCATCATTCTTCACCAAAGCGATGGTATTAGGCAGATGATGAGCAGAGCCTGGTCTTCATAAGACATAGTACTTGAAGTACTGCCCAAAGAGTTCATTTTTTGACTTTTCAGACCAGACAATCTTTTTTACCTTATGCTCTCAAAAGTCCTCCAAACTGGCATATGCCTTTTACTCAATAGTGATAATTCCGTTTTGCTAATCTACCATAAATTCATGATTGATGGAATGTTGTTGAGATGGTCTTACTTTCCGACAGGGCTTCTGAAGCTCTGTTAATGTGACCCTGGGTTCTTAATCAGTTTCCTGACCAAGGCCTCTCTTGCCCAGTTACTCAGTTTGGCCAGATGGCTAACTCTATGAAGGATTCTTGTGGTTCAAATTTCTTAGATTTCACAATAATTGAGACCTCTGTGCTCATGGAATCACTCAAAGCTTTAGAATTGATTATAACCCCTTGTCCAGATCTTTGCCTCACTACAATTTGATCACAGAGATCTGCAAAGAGTTTCTAGACTTCATGTCTTGGTTTTAATCCTAACACGCAGTGTGAATTGTGAGTCCTTGTACAGTATACACAGGTGTATTCATTTCCAAACAATATCCAGTCAATACATTTTGCTCCAGGTAGACTCCAATCAAGTTCTAGGAACATCTCAATGATAAATACTGGAAACAGGACACACCTGACTACAATTTGGAGTGTCACCGCAAACAGTCTGAATACTTATATAAATGAGAGATTTCAGTTTTGGATTTTTAATCAGTATGCAAAGCTTTCTGAGGGGGCACTGAGTGTAGATTGAAGTTCAAATATTGCAAATTTATCCATCTAGAGAGAGAGAGAGAGAGGTTAGGAGCATGCACTGATACAGTGTATTGTCGCACCCACCTCATGACAAACCAACTCAGGATCCCAGATTAGGACCTGGATTTAGCCATGCAACGGGTGACACCTCAGCACCACACTTGTTCAGATGGAGTGGAACTAGTGTGAGGTTATTTTATGGTGGCTGGACTGCCAATTCTGCCACCAACCCCCACATTTTTTCCTGCAGTGTGGAGGGCCTACATGCAGGGCTGGATGCAGATTAACGTCATATCCATCTAGAATTAAATTAATATACTGTACAACACAAATTGTGCAGAATGTGAAGAGGTCTGAATACATTCTGAAAACTCCTTTGTATATTATTATGTATGTAAATAATGTATCAAGTCAAGTCAAGTTGGGGAGCATGCACTTCACCTTCATTTAATCCTGATACTCTGTATATTCAATTCATTATCATAACTATTCATGGTGGCTCTAAAATCCGTACTAACCCATACTCTCTCTTCTGTTTCTTTTCCCGGTTTTCTGTGGTGGCAATCTGCGCCACCACCACCAAATCAAAGCACCGTGATGTTCCTACATTGATGGATTAAAAGCCAGAAGTCTACATGACCATCATCATCAAATCATTCCATGAGAACCCTATATACAAAGAGGACTGTTTCATTTATGTTAGGTGGAATGCCCAGAGGGGGCTGGGTGGTCTCATGGCCTGGAACCCCTGCAGATTTTATTTTTTCTCTCCAGCCATCTGGAGTTTTTTTTGTTTTTTCTGTCCTCCCTGGCCATCGGGCCTTACTCTTATTCTATGTTAATTAGTGTTGTCTTATTCTAATTCTTACTTTGTCTTTTATTTCTCTTTTCTTCATCATGTAAAGCACTTTGAGCTACATTATTTGTATGAAAATGTGCTATATAAATAAATGTTGCTGTTGTTGTTGTTGTTGCACTGGTACAGTGCATTGCCGCACCCACTACATGGCGAAACAACTCGGGATCCCGGTTTGCAACCCCTCAGGCAGACACGTGGTCCACTTTGGATCTTGGTTTTTATCCAGGACACTCGCAAGCCCAGACACTCAGACTCCTCACTCAGTCTCTCGAGCGTCCTGATCAGAGCCTTCATTGACTCCACGAAGATCACAGCATCATCAGCAAAGTCAAGATCTGTGAATCTTTCTTCACAAACAGATGCCCCACAGCTGCTGGACCCCACTACCTTGCCCAACACCCAGTCCATACAAGCATTGAACAGAGTAGGAGCAGAACACATCCCTGATGAATCCCAGAATCAACTGGGAAAAACACAGTCCTGCCTCCACTCTTCACAGCACTCACAGTATCAGTGTACAGGCCAGCCATGATATCCAGCAACCTCAAGGGGATCCCGCAAACCCTCAGGATGTTCCACAGGGCACCTCGATCACCGAATGTCGAATGTTTTGCGAAAATCGACAAAGGCTCCAAAGAAACTCTGCCGATATTCACGTTTGTGCTCAATAAGAACCCTCAGTGCCTGGATGCGGTCAATGGTAGACTTCTTAGGCATAAAATCAGACTGTTCCGGTCGCTGGTAGGTGAGCAAGTGATCACGGAACCTATTGAGGATGACCCTAGCAAGGACCTTACCCGGCACCGAGAGCAGTGTTATCCCTCTGTAGTTGGTGCAATCCAGGTGATCACCCTTCCCTTTCCAGATAGGGATGATAAGTCCCGTTTTCCAGTCAGTTGGGACGATGCCAGTCTCCCAAATGGAAGCAAAGATTGCTTATAATGCCAGGAGGACAGCCTTAGCACCAGCCTGGAAAAGTTCACCCCGGATACCACAGATCCCTGCAGCCTCCCCAAAGCGGGTTAACCACCTGTGCAATCTAAGTGAGATTGGGTGGTTCACAGCTAATTGGAGGATCAGACACAAGAACTGTGGACCCAGAGATATCCAACATCCTAGCCGGAGGATCAGCTTTGAACAACTGCTCAAAGTAGCCAGTCCAGCGGGTCACAACTGCAGTGTCTTCCGTAAGGACCGTTCCATCAGATGCCCTGACTGCAACTCTCCGAGGAACAAATTCAGATGTGTGTAATGCTTTGATTCCTCTGTAAGCAGGATGTGGGTCACTAGACCACAGATGGTGTGTCAGTTGCTCACAGATTCCTCTAACAAACACCTCTTTTTCTGCCCTCAGAGCCCTCACAGCCGTCCTTCTCAGTTCCCGGTACAGACCAGAGTTGCAATTGAGCCGTGCACTATGACTCCTCTCGATGATATCCAGGGTGCCCTGTGAGATGAAACACTTCCTTCTGGGAACACCGGTAACACCAACACAACCCTCAGCAACCTTCAGGGTCTTGTTGCAGAAGGTCTACCACATCACATTAGGATCAGCAGTCGCACCCAAATCTGAAAGTTCCTCACACAAACTGCATGCAAACTCATTAGAAACAGCTTGGTCTTGGAATCTGGCAAAGTCCAGGCTCATTTTCCTAGTAGGTGGTAATCTACTGGACCTAAGCTGGATCCTAAGAGTAGCAACAACAAGTATGTGGTCAGAATTCACAAGCTGGGCACTTCTGTGGACCCTGCAGTTTTGCAAGAGCCTCCAGCATCTGCCTATGAGGATGTGATCAATCTCCTTCACCGCACCACCAGTATTGGAGCACCAAGTCCAACAATACAGTTCAGGGTGCTGGAACCAGGATCCAGTGATTTGCAGCCCCTGGCATTTTGAAAAGCCAAGGAACATGGAGCCACTTTCACCACGGTCACCAGACCCATGGGGACTGAAACAATCCTCATAGCCAGCCCTGTCAGTGCCAGTGGTTGCATTGAAGTCACCCATGACCAGAGGAATGTCACCTCGTGGGCACTCATCAAGCACCGAGTGAAGCTGCGAATAAAATGTCTCCCACACCGAGACATCATCACCACGGTCGGAGCATACGCTGAGACAACAGACAATGCACCCAGAGAGTGCCATAATCTGAGTGCCATAATACGCTCTTTGAAAGGAGTTATATCGGACACCATCGGAAAAAGCCAATCTGCTACCGCAACAGCTACTCCCTGTGTATGATAGCCATCAGAACGACCAGACCAATAAAAGGAGTATCCACCTACAGAGATCTGGCCAGTCCCATATCTCTGTAAATAAAGTATGTTTTTTAAAAAATAAATAAGTGTGACAGACTGTCATGTCACATAGCACTGGTCCCTGCTTTGCGGCCTAATTCTGCTGAAGTAGGTTCTGGACTCATGTCATCCTACAATCCTACAAATTGGATCTATGGATGGATGTGTTTTGCCTTTATATTTACTGTTTATTTATTTAATGTTTACTGCATATTCTGATAAATTTTCTTTAATTGTATATAGTCCATTCTTTATATTGCTCTCTAGTTTTGTTTCTCCTTTGTTTTTTCCACTCGTAATAGGAAAATGCCTTCCTGACATCTTGCTTTATTCAGAAAAACCAAAAAGGATGCACTTATTATTGTAAAAAGGGGCACAGTAGGAGAATTCAAAAATGCAAAGGAAGACAGTTTTGCTGTAGTCTTAGGGGCTGCCTTTACAGCTATTTGCCATGTCTCTCCTCTGCCGACGCATCAGGAAACATTTCAGAAAACTTTCCCTTCCCATTTTCTATTCACTTCTCCACCTAACACAACCTTGAGATTTTCCTTATGCCAGTAAGCTCTTAATGCAAACACTCTTCCTGATGCCAGGCTCACTGAGCTTTAGTTTGGAGAGTCTTTAAGAGCCCTCCAGGGGTCAGAAGGTGGCCTATCTTTGGCTAGAGGGACAACAGGGTTGTGCCCCTGTTTCCAGGTACCTCCAGCTACCCCTGATCCCTCAGTAAGCTGTAAAGTGCTATTCGTGGACACTATAAGATTGGACATGCTCTATCCAAATATTAAAAACTTTAAATGTAAACATGTGGCACAATCCGAGTAGATCTCACCTCATTTCAATGCAGCTTGTTCATGCAATACATGAATAGCAATTGCTTTCAAGATGGGTGTAGCAAGGATTTTCAGGTATTAGGGTCCTAGCCCATTTGTGATTTTCGTGCTCATTGAGACATGCATGTATGAGTTTGATGAGTTTCCCCATGGTGTGCCACACCTGCTTGGGGTGTCACGCATGTTTGTAATTTTGATAGGGCTACATTATACATGATAAATAAACAGATGAATGGGTTTGTTCAATAAATCATGTTTAAGATGGACAAAAAGATCAGAGGCTTAAGTTCCTGAAGCTCCCAGCCTAATGATGCCTTTACTTTAAGACTCCATCTTTTGGGTGTGATGTTTTTCACTTTTGTCTAAGAGAGCAAAAAAGGAAGAGCTGGCATTGGAGGCAGGGAACTTTTCCTGTAGCTTGTCTGGCTAAGGTGATTGCGCTCTGCATTGTGGATCTCGTTCCCCACATTTGCATTTAGTAGCTTAGATACACATAACCAAGAGGAATGGCATGCAAGGGGCTGTTGCACTGGTAACAGATAGATAGATAGATAGATAGATAGATAGATAGATAGATAGATAGATAGATAGATAGATAGATAGATGTCCCATGAAATATGATCACAAAGAATAACAACACCCCTAAATATACACAAGAATTACAAAAAGAAGAAAATTTACAACTTGACTAAAGATAACAGAGCCAGTCCCAGTCAGGCAATATAAAGGCATATCATCGGAGGTAAGACAGACCCCAATACTGTTTCTTAGCACACTTCTGTTGAATAATTTTTACCTGCGGCAGGTCCAGAGTGTGTCCAAAAACTGAGCCTGCCTTCTTAATCAGCTTATTAGCAGTAGGCATCTGTTGAACTTACAATTCCAGCGCACCTTAGCAAAGAAAATCTCATGGGCTGTCACATAGTTATAGAACATGTAAAGGATGCTATTTTTGATCATCCTCCACAGGAAAAATGGACTTTAGCAGATTTAATTTTTGAGCTACTTTTTTAAAAACAACACTGTATTTTGGGCTATTTTTACATATGTTTTTTTTTTTTTTTACCATTGTACCATCCAGCTCACATTGTGTGATGGTATATACCCATTCTATCACTCTGAAAGATTTCTTAGGGGACACCTCTCAGCCCAGGCTTTGATAGCTGTACCTAATCCTCTAGCCCTGACACTGTCTCCCACTTTCCAATGTGTCATTTTGTCTACTTCAGTTATTGGTCTATATTTTTGGGGAAATTTGCTATTTTTAAGCGCTCCTTGGGCTAAAGTTTTTTTAAGAACCTGGCAACCCTGGATGCATATCCCTCAGGGGTCTTATTGTCAACTACCTTTCCTATTTAAAATTTTATCTGACTCCTTCGCAGTGCTTCATTGTTACCTGGACTAATTCATCATTTTTACTATTTTGTCTTTTTTGCATCTGTGCTGTTACCCCTATGCTTCTGTTTTATTATCATTATGTCTTTAAAAAGAAACACCACCAAAATGAAAGAACATTTATGCCCAAAATTAAGTAGGAAAATAAAAACATACTTTAGTTTAGAAGTCTTTAGATAGACCAGTTTAGTGCTATTGCTTAGTTAGAAGTCAGTCCTTGCCAATAACTGATCTTATTTAATTGTATAGCTTGCTAGTGTGTTCATTCTGCTATTTCAGGTCATTCTTGTATCATTGATTTCTTCTCCTTTATAGGGATTTCATCCAAATAATTTGTAGCTGGAACTGGATTAGTACTTTTCACTTATTCATTTTTTTCTCTTCAGTTTCCCTGCAAATATTTTATTAAATTGGGTCATGATTAATACACACAACTGGAAATGAAAACAAGTTAATGGAGTTGGATATGCATCTTATTACTAGTAAGGAGCAATTCAAAACAGTAACTGCAGCTGTTTAAGACTAAAATAAGCAATTAAGGGTGGGAAATCTTAACAAGTGACTCAGCTGAAATGAAGCATAAAAAGTTACTTTAGCAGTAAGTGCTTCAACAGCAAGAGTTGACTTTTTATTAAGTAATCGGTTTTGAACAAAAACCTACTGTCTGTACAACCCTCAAGGCCGAATTATGCCGACCCCTGCCGAAGTATGTTTGTACAGCCTGAGGTTTTCTGTTCCTTTTTTCTTTTCCCTCCAGGTTCTGTCGATAGGGAGAACAGTTTTGAATTTCTTGGAGTAATCATCACTGATGAACTGATGGGAGCACAATACAGTTTGGCTATTGTCAAGATTGCCAGCCGATGCCTCAACCTCCTCAGACATTTAAGGAAAGCTGGGATTTCTCCATCTGTTCTCATGAACTTATACAGGTGCACAGTGGCTGTGTAATATCCTGGTATAACACCTGCTCAGCCTAGAACCAGCAAGAACTGGAGATGGGGGTGTAGGCAGCACAGAATGTCACTACCACATGGATGCCTTCTGTTCTGGACATACTGTGCATATCACTCAATGCCTTGGAAATGCAAACAAGAAAAAATACTTCAGCCACCCAGCACAATTGCATTTCTCACTCATCCCATATGGCAAACAGCACAGAACTATTTTTACTTGAACCAGCAGAGTCAGAGGCAGTTTCCATCCACAGGTCATAAGGTTATTAAACACCCAAGTATAATAACAATTACTTTGTCTGTCCTTGTATACATACTGTATATGGTATATAATTGTGTACATGGTGCACTCTAGGTATGCTGTTTTTATGTGGGTGTATGTCTTTTTGTTGGTATTGCATCATTGTCACCATTCTGAGGAGGCATGCAAGTAAGAAATTTCATTATACTATTTACACATGTCAACAAACTTGAACTTTGAATACCTTTGATAGATTTCCTGCTCTACATCTGCCAGACAGAACACACATAAGTGACAGTCCTTTTGTGGATCAATCTGTGTGTGAAGGTAAGCTGTTAATACAGTATGATGTGGTAATTTCTTGCTTTGACAAGCTATAAACCAGCAGTGATTCCAAGACTATGATATATCAAGAGAAATTTGCCAATGGCTTGGTGGCAAACTGTGCATACATTCTTAAAGGAATATTCCATTCAGAAATGATATATTTTTACATGTTACTTACCCCATTTACTTTATATTGGTGACCAAGAAAAAAAATATTTTCATGCTTTCATGTGAAAGGGAGAGAAAAATATTTAAATATATATATATATGAAAAGATATGAAAAACAAACAAGAAAAAAAGAAAAGAAAATCTCATATTACTCATGACCACATTTCAATTATTTAGTCTTATGCTCAAAATGTGCAAAACATGCTTTTTTTCCTAAAATATTGTTATATACTTTTACCTGCTACTCAAAAAATGAATCCCAAAAGGCATTAATTTCCTATTTATGGTATGCGCTGATTACCTCCAAAGGTCATGTGAAGCAACAATTTCCTCTCAGGGATTAATAAATTTTTTCAAATCAAAATCAAAAATTCTGGAAGTATATGTTAAAATTGTATTTGTATGATTTCTTTTAGATGACAGAGGCTAAAATTTCACTATATAATACTTTTTTCATCATTTTAAACGGATATCAAATTTCTCCCTGACCAGACTCAAAAAGCTAAAACAAAAAATGTGGCTGTAAATCTTTACCAAACAACATTTATTTTATATAGCAGCTTTCTATGATGAAACACCATTTCATGGCACCTTATAATTACAAAGAAATTCTGCAATTATATAAATGATTTTTTGCCCCAATTTGGATCACTTTAGAACACTAGAACAATCTGCTGTAGACGAGAACAGGGCATTCAGTCCAACAAAGCTGGTCAGTCCTATCCACTTAATTCTTCTAAAATAACATCAAGTCTAGTTTTAAAAGTCTCTAAAGTCTTGCTGTCTACCACACTACTTGGTAGCTTATTACATTTTTCGATGTTTCTCTGTGTAAAGAAAAACTTCCTAATATTTGTGTTAAGTTTACCCTTAACAAATTTGTAACTGTGTCTCCGTGTTCTTGATGAACTCATTCTATAGTCACAGTCTTGGTCCACTAGACTAATTCCCTTCATAATTTTAAACACTTCATTCACGCCTCCTCTTAATGTTCTTTTGCTTAAACTGGAAAGGCCCTGGTTTTTTAGTCTTTCCTCATAACTCATCCCCTGTAGCCCTGGAATTAGTTGCTCTTCTCTGGACTTTTTCAACCACTGTTATGTTCATTTTGTAGTCTTGAGACCAAAACTGCACCAAAGTACTCCAGATGAGGTATCACCAGTGCATTATAAAGTTTGAGCAGAACCTCCTTGGACTTGTACTCTACACATCAGGGTATTATATAACCTCACAGTCTGTTAGCCTTCTTAACATCTTCTGAACAATGTCTTTCAAATCACTTAACATGCAGGGGTACACAACAGGAGTATCTCAAGTAAAAACCTCAGACCAGGAAGAACTACACGGAAACAAATTTAAACCCAGGGTGTTGAATTATAAATATCTGAGCAAAAATATTATTTCAATGTATCATTTGTTTTTATATAACACCTTTTTACTAATTACATTTTTAAATACATGTACATTCTTCATGTGAACTTATACTACATAACTCAATGTCAAACTAGCTTGCACATTTCTTATTAATGTTTTTAATTTAAAAGTATCTTCTAGCCTAAATTCATTAGGACGGAAATTCCTGAAAAAATAATTGGGTGTTATCTTGCCTAGAGCATTCACAATATTTTGATACATTACACCTTTTTGTTTTCTTAATGTATCTAACTGATTTTGCAATATAATTGCTTGTCAATAGGGTCCAGTTTGGTGGCTCTGAAAAGCAAAATGCAAACAGAAATGAAAACGCAAACAAAAAAGGAAAGTGCAAGCAAAATAAAATGAAAGGGCAAACAAATATAATAACAATACCAATTAAGAAAAAGATGAAAATATAAATTAAAAGAGATGAAAAACAAAAAATGAAAGTGCAAAAAATAGAAAGAAAAGCAAACCAAAATTATTAAAATGCAAATTAAAAATAGTTCAGTCCCCTGCTATCTGTGAACTGAAGCTGCCCTGCCAGTTAGGAATGATCACCCGTTTCTACCCACAATTGCTTGCTTGTGTGTTACTCTGCTATCCGCTGCCTTTTATTTGCTACTGTTATAAAAAAGAGACATACAGATCACAATGGTAGGGTCGAACTTTTTAAAGTGGCACTCTTCTCCTCTACAAGCAGAGATTCTTGTAAGATTGAATGTACCTGAGAAATTCCACCACTGCCCCTAAACTTACACCAATGTCTGAGCACTACTGCTTAAAGTTCAACCGACAAGGTTGAAAGTTGGGGAAAAATGTTTTTTGAAGACCACAAGTTCAATGAAAAGGCTTCCTGAGATTTTTCTGTTTCTTGCTACTAATCCACCCACTTTCATGTTTTTCTCGTTTTCCTTCTAGAAAAAAAACAAAGCCCATAA
The DNA here is from genome assembly GCF_016835505.1 of Polypterus senegalus. NCBI lineage: Eukaryota > Metazoa > Chordata > Cladistia > Polypteriformes > Polypteridae > Polypterus > Polypterus senegalus. The sequence goes on along the minus strand of NC_053163.1, from coordinate 127,957,376 downwards.
TTGAATTCTTCAGGTTAAAAAGTAACCTAAAATTCATTCATACTTTGCTCAAAAAACTACAGAAAATCCCATAAACATGTAATGAAAAGTAAAAATCATAATAGAGCAACATCCAAGTGACATAACGAACATGGGAATTATGGTCATGCTTAAGACCCAAAGCTAAAACAGCACACAATTAAATACTCTATATAAAGAAGCATTCAGCACTACAGACCATTGTTTTCTATGAATGCAGATATCTTGACAGCTTTCACAAGGTGAATGGTCATATCTATTGAAAAGACACCAGGAACTAAACAATACATGTGTGGTCCAGAGAGTATCATGGAGGAACAAATAGCAACAGGGACTAAAGAAATGATGACCAGTTGCAACACTGTGTACTGAAGAAAAACTGCAAGAATAACATGACTAAATGGCCATTAGGAACAACAAATGTTATGTGCAATGAGAAAAAATAACAAAACAAAAAAACAAACAAAAAAACCTGGGGCTACTGTTGAAACTGATAGCCAAATGTTTTTTTGGTCAGTTCTTCAGAAGATTTTTTTGGAATGCTCACAATTATGCTTATCATGCTGGAAAACATCAGATTGGCTCAGGTTCAACCAATGGATTGAAAAACCCCTTCACAATATCTGTTTACGACTGTGAATTCTTTGTTCCTTTAAGAAGTCTAGGTTATCTGGGTCCAAGTCCCAGAAACCATCCCTAAGCTGTAACACTTCCACTTTGATGCAACAACATTAAACAGTTCTTTTCTTCAGTCACACAGAGGACATTCCTCCATAAAACCACATGAACCATGTTTTTTTGAGACCAAAGTATTCCCCTGACAAAACCTAATGTGGTACATTGTTGAGATGTAATCAATATTATCTTTAGCAAAAGAGGTCTGGACATACTATATTCCAGGGGTTCATACTGCAGGCGTAACGCTGTTGGATAATTTGGGAGGAAGTCCACTTCTGTATAGGATTATCATGGTCTTAAGTCTACTTATTTTGTACTCTGTGTCTTTGTAGCCCTTAGGGTATGCTAATATGTCAATACCAAACTCAGAAAAATTCCATGGAAGACAAGTAAAATGAAAAATGGTAATTTACAGACAAAACTAACTACACAGGTGGAGGTAAACAATAAGGAGTAATACAAATGCACAATGAAAGCAAAACAATGAAATCACAGGCCTCTCCGGGTCTGCCTAACACAGTAAAGTGTCCTTTAGCAGCATGTGGGGTGGTGAGACACCCACAAGGAACTACAAAATAAACACCCCCTCCTACGTTCCTCACTTTTCAGAAGAAGCAGTCTAACCTCTCTTCCTCCCATCAAGTGTGCCACTGCCAGTCAATTTGCACCAAGCTTTAAACTGACTGAAGTCATGATCGAAGGAGCTTTTGAGCTTCCTTATAGGAGTTCTTCCCAGCCTGCAAACTCTTTTTGAAGTCTTCAGAATTCTAGGTCCCAGCTCTTATCTAAAGAATAATTATTCTATTATCCACTGCTCTCTGTTATTCTTCCATTACAAAATCATACCCAGGATAGCTACTTCTGAGAAACCTTCCTTCATTTGACAACTTGGTCACATTGCCAGGACATCCCAAACATAATTAATCTATTCAAAATGAGTGTGAGCTCTAAATATATTTCAGGTGAAAACACATAATGTTATAAACAATGGCTAGAACTTTTAATTCAACTTCAGAAATAAAAAATGGGCATTTCCATAAACAAGTTGTATGAAACAAATAATCCTCCTTAAATTACTACAACCCTTTGTCTTTTTGTATTTAATTTCGGCAATCATAAATGTCCTTCTGCATTCAAGCAGATATATCAACTATCCTATTTCAATTAGCCTGTAGAGGATTAAAACTCTAGTGAAACTTATTTTGAAAAATCCATTAGTCTATGGTAAGACTGCAAAGTTAACTCTGGTTGTGAGAAAGGTCAGAATGGAATAAGTACAATTATGTAAGTTCTTGATTAAACTGATTTACAACTGTCTACTTGCTGTTTAATTTTTGCAGCATTTACAGTGCATACATAAAGGAGTGCATTGCCTTGCAAATATTCTCTGGCTAGAAAATGTTCGTCCATTCAACACAACAGTATCAAACCCTTTAGGTTCAGCTCATAACCATGGGGGAACTAAAGCTGTTCCTTGCAGAATCATGTACAAGCTATCCTTTAACAAGCCGCACGTTTATTGCATGTTCCACTCCTGGTCACACTCACATTCAGGCAGGGCTAATATAGTTGTAGTAGTTGTAGAAGATCTGCCACTTCATCTTATTTGTAAATCTTTAGTAATATGCTAACTTTAAAAACATCATGGATATATACATGGTTTTGCATTTTACCATTTAAATTAGAGTGCATTCTGCATAGTTTTTATGTGTAATAATGGCTACTAATAATTATAGGCTGCTATAACACCACAATTTTCCATGGGTATCAATAACGTATCTTTTCTATTTAATTTATATTTATACATTTTTCAGAGTGGAAGGAGCTTCTGGTACATATTTTTCATGCAATTTTGTGATTTTGAATTGTGTAATCGACTCTCTATATATAAAATCCTAAGCCTAAAAGTGCAACGATGTTGTGCAATGATTTTATGTGACGTGTTTATGTCACGTTTTTTGTCACGCTTTAAATCGGGCTTATTTTAAAACCTACATATATATGTTTGGTATCATTCTTTTCAGAATTGATCGGACTTTGTTGTGATGTTGTTAGATTTTCAGATTGTTCTTCCCTATTTAAATTCTAAACTAAAATATCAAGAAAGTCGTGCATCGAGCATAGTGGACCTCAGTTTAACGGGAATGCTCCAATCGGTAAGAGAGTAAATATTTTATTCTCATTTCATGATCTTTACTACGTTAAATAATAATTAATTTTTCTTTTACATATTTATAGAATTTCGTGATTTTTACTCCAATAAATAATAATTTTTCTTTTGTACATGTACAGATTTTACTAATATTCCTGCTGCAACTGGGGGTTGGGCGCCAAAGACGCTTGCCTCCGTAGTTAATGTATATTTACCTGTTTCACCAACACCTTTATCCAAGGAAGCTTACAACATTTGGGATAGTTGATTGCTTTTCTTTTGGTTTTCCTATTGGAGCACAGGAAGGTGAGGTGATTCACTCATGGTCACACATTGTCAATAGTGGGATCAGAACCCACAATCTCAGGGTTTCAGATCCTAGGTCCAAAACAGTAACCATGTACTGTAACCAACACTGCCTTTATGTTTGAACTATTTGTTAATACTTTTTGGGGAACTTCATATCTGTTAAATGAATTGGTTACATTTTAAGTTTATGTGTTTTTAATTGAACAAGAAAAATGTTTGATAATATAAAAAACTTGTAAAGCAAGAAAAACTTTTTTAACTGTTTTTATTTATAGTTAGAATAAATATCACCCTTATATATGTAAATAGTTTTTACAATTATATTGGAGGGTAATATGTTAGTATCAGGTTGTATGTGTCCTTTTATTTCATAGTTTATATTTCTTATTGCTTAATATAACTCTTGGAAAATAAAAACTTCCTTTAAAGTCCGCCTCGTAACCCCGCCCCTCTTCCGAGGCGAACGTACGGAGACCGCCCACGCGCCTCTGCGTCCTGACGTCACGTCCCGCGGAGCGAAAGAGGAGGAGAAGACCGAAAAATGGCGACGTCGAACAATCCGCGGAAATTTAGCGAGAAGATTGCTTTGCACAACCAGAAACAGGCAGAGGAGACGGCGGCCTTCGAGGAAGTGATGAAGGACTTGAGCATTACTCGAGCGGCACGGGTGAGTAGCGTCGTCACTTGGGGGATGGTTTCCCCCTGGCCCGGATGAGGGAACCAAAGGGGAGGGGGTGGTGGGAGGTAAACAATAACAAACGCGAGTGTGGCAGCCAGCGGACAGTGGCGGGGCGGCCTGGCATGGTCTCCCCGCACCGCCACCTGGTCCTCGGCGGAACCAGCTGCTTCGGCCGTCAACTTGGGTATGCTGCTCCGGTGCCTGTAAGCTTTGAAGGCCGCTCACGTGCCTCAGCACCAGAGCACAGCGTGGCAAGGTTTCCCCTCGGTGTTGGTGTCTACCCGTTTGGAGCATAATTGCTTTAATGGACGAGTGCTGACGTACCACCTAAACTGGGGTACCTCATTAACTGGCCTGTCGCTTTACCCATGCCGTGAACTTCGTTTTCATAGCACTGTTCGCTTAGCGGAAACTGAATCCTATGGGTCGCCTTTTAAAAGTGGGCGGGTTCGCCCGCGTCAGACACGCTGAGCTGCTGCTTGTTGCCATGTCATTTGGAAGCTTCTTCTTGTGCTAGCTAGCCGCAGCAAGGAGATGGGTTGCATCGGGAGGGAGATGCTGAATCTCGAACTTTCGTCGTAATGGGGTTTGTGCCATGGGAAGAAGACAGTTGTGGACGCGAAGGCTGTCGTTGCGTGGGCGTGTTAATGTTTTAAGTGGCTTTGCATTACTAAAAACAAACTGGTGGGTGTACATTCAGATGTACCTGTACTGGAATTAAAGTGTTGAAAGGAAAATTGTGCTGCCGCGTTGTCTAAGAGTGATTAGTAAAAAAAAGAAAAATGGGTGACTGTAGAATTGTAGACGTTGCATTTAACGTTAACCAGAATTTACTGGAAATAATACAAACTGTTCAGTATTCATACACTTAATTGTATGTAGTACTACCTGTAAATTCAATTATACAGAAAGATATTCTCAGTTGTGTGCTGCCTTATTGCACCTTACTATCTGTTGCTCTTTAATGTAATATTTGCACCAACTGTCAATCGCACCTTACTCTGTTTGCACGTTCTGGTTAGTCTGGCTAAACTGCATTTCGTTTAACCTGTACAATGACAAAAAAGTTGAAACTAATCAGAGCAGCTACCCATTTAAGTCATAATACTTTTTCTGAGTTCATTTGCTTAGCACAGATTCGCAAGAAATCCGTACCCAGGACACTTTTGGGAAAACTTTGATGGAACAATCCCAAATGTGTGACCAGTTCACATTTGACTGTAATCCTAATTTTATTATATTTATAATTCTATATAATAGTTCAAGGGTGTCAATATATGATATCAAACAAAAATACTTGTTTCAAATTATATAGGGGTTGCAAGATGAAATGTAACACCCTGCATTGTTACTGTTCTAAAGAAGGCAGGTAGCTTTTCACCTAATGACTACAGACCAGTGCCACTTATGCCTTACATCATTAAGACCTTTGATTATAGACTATGAGTCCCCTTGTGATAGATCAGTTGGACCAACTGCAGCTTGCCTAGGTTTGCTGTCACCTGAACAAAGCTAGTAGCAGTGTTGAAACTGTTTTTTGATTTTTCCAGTGGCTTTAATATTATCTAACCATCCCATTTGAGGCATAAGCTCAGAGATATGCAGGAGAATGAATCTATTGTGTCTTGAGTAATAGACTTACCTGTTGGGCAGATTGGCATTTTTTTAGTCACTGTGTCTATGATGTGAATGTGAGCACCACTGTAGATATCACAAGGAACATCCTGTATCTTTTTCTCGTCATTCTGTACACCTCATGCTATAAATATCATACCAGGGCAAGTCACATGTTGAAACTATTTGATGATTCTTTTCAAGGATTGGATGTAGGGGTGGTGCATTGCTCCAAGTACATGGTAGTCCACATCAATGACAGGCTGGACTGGTTTTGTAACTTAGAGAAACTATATATGAAAGGGCAGAGCAGACTTTTTTTTTTTCCTTTGAAGACTGTGTTACTTTAGTGTGGGTGGTGACATCCTTCACATATTCTACAACTCTGTGATGGCCAGTGCGATTTTCTGCTCTGTGTTGTGCAGGACTGGTAACATCACTTCAAGGAAGGCCAGTGCCTTATCTACAAGTTAATTAAAAGGGCATGTTCCGTTGTGGGAAGCACTCTGGAGCTCTTGGAGATAGTAGCAAATGAGAGAATGAAAGCAAAACTGAATGCCATTATGACCAATGCTGCACATCCTCTCTATGTCACCCTAAAACAGAGTACTTTAAGCTAACACATTTTTAGCTAACATGTGTCAAGAAATGCTACTGGGGCTCCTTTATGATAATGACAATACACCTGTATAATTCCTCACTATGAATGCAGCTGTCAGATGAGAAGTTTTTTTTTTTTTTAGCCATTCTGTTGTATATTTGCGAAGGGTGTGTTGTTTGTCATAATATTATAATAATTATCTTCTGTAAAAAGCCATTTTTTTTAGGTATATAAATATCTATCTGTTGTAATAAGGACGCCGTATATCGCCCGGCCCGGCACAGACTGACGCAGAGGCACATACAAAATGAACACAGGCTTTATTTATATTCTTCAGCTGTGGGACACGTCTTCCCAGTGCCACACAGCCCAACACAGTCCCAAAGTACAAGTACAACAAAGGAAACACTCTCTTTGTCCACCACTCCTCCTCATCAAGCTTAGTCCTCCTCCCGACTCCGGCCCCCGAGTGGTGGTGGCTGGTCCTTTTTATAGCCCACCTGGAAGAGTTCCAGGTGCCTGACCACCTGGTCCTAATTGCACTTCCGGGTGGGGCTGAAGACTCATCCATGCAGCTCCCCCTAGTGGCCATCCGAGCTCCCAACCAGGCTGTGGAAGACTCCATCTCCCATGGAGCCATGCGAAAGGGTGGGGGATCACTGTCGGCCAGGGAGGCTGCCACCAAGTGTCCCGAGGGAGGTATTGAGGTGCCCATGGTTGCTCCCCCGGAACAGATGCAGCAGGGGCGTCCCGGCCACACATGGGACCCGGCTGTCCATCACACTGTCTATCTATCATTGTGCCTCTTACTGTAAGAGGAAAGCAAAACCTGTTCTTACTCAACCTTAACCCTGCCAATTTAAAATCTCTTTTTGGGCCCAGTGCATATTAGGTGTTTCACATGTTTTTAAAAGTACATAATTTGAAGTAAAATTGGGAAGCTAAAAGTATAGAATCTGTTTCATGAAGGTTGACACCCAAAGTCAGATATGTTCCCTAGTGTATCATTACTTAATTTCACTGTATGTAAACATAGTCACATGCAAAAATGTATTTAAAATCTGCTTTTCTCATGAAAATTTATTTAGCCCTGTTCACATCATTGCACAAGAAATGTGGCAAAGTTTGAACAAGTAGCCTATTTCTATGAAGTATGAATCCACAAATAAAAGCATACAATTGCGGTATGTAATTTCTGCATATTATTTGGAAGTTTGGAAATCTGTTGCAATTAAACATAGGAACCTTTTATCATTGAACCAACACTTGTCAAATCTAGTATGCACACATAATGTTACAGCACTGTGGAAATGTTTTAAGTCACAAAAGAAAAAATGAAAGTTGGTTGCCTGGGTTCTGTTAATTGCTTGTGAAAACACTATATACGATTATAATAATGTAAATAAACATGAATAAAATTAAAAGTAACACAAATTTATTGTGTTCCAAAAAATTGTTGATATATTGTGGGATTCCCAGAACAACACAGGTTTGCCTCGCAATTCTGTACTAGAGATGCCATGATTATTTCATGTATATGTTGAAGTCCATGGGCAGCACCTCCAATTAAAATAAAAAGGCAGTGATTAGCTGAACCAGGTGTGCTGGTAGTGCACTTTAACATTAGATGGATGTATTGAATGGCAACACAAGATAATGGAAACTAACAAGCTTAGACAGGCATGAAATCATAATTTTTCAGCAACAAAGTTATATTCAGCTAGCCATACCTCACCAGACTGGATTTTCAAGATGTGATCTTCATGCTGTCATTAAAGAATAAGAAGGCATGGCAAGTTTAAGGCAGAAAACACAGTGAATGTCCCAAAAGTTATCCTCATGTTGTGAACAGTACTTAAACGTCAACTGTTTAAGGAAGTCCAGTTAAGTTCTTGCTTATGTTTATGGTACCAAAATACAGGCTTTGACAATGTGAATAAATCTTAAAAGAAATGGATGTGTAGTTCATATTGTAGCTAAAAAGACATTCTTTCAAAAAGGCAACAAGCAGAAGAAACTGCAGTGTGCAAATTAAAAAATTAAATAATGCTTAATACTAGGGAAATGAGTAGGTGCTTATCACATAATCCAATTGAAATTATGATTTTAATGATAGTATAATTTAGTATATAGAGTGTATCCATCCTCCGAAACAAGGCCCAATTTTCCACTTAATCACAAATTACTGTTTTTAATTTAGAATATTTGAATTGTGAAAAAAACTACCTTAAGTACATATGTGAAAAAGGAATTGAAATTTTGCATTTAATAACAACAATAAATCTTAATGAGCTCCCTGCCCGGGGTTTGTTTCCTGACTTGCGCCCTGTGTTGGCTGGGATGGGCTCCAGCAGACCCCCGTGACCCTGTAGTTAGGATATAGCGGGTTGGATAGTGGATGGATGGAAATCTTAATGCGTACTATAAATCAAATACCAAAAACTACCACATCATTAACACTCCTACCAGCAACATTCAGTAATAATAATGACAAATACTGTAACTTAAAACATTTGACGAAAAATATTCAGCATAAATTACCTTAAGGGTGGTACAGTGGCACATGATAATATTGCTGCCTCACAACAAGGGGGCCAGGGTTTGTCATGGGTGCTTCCTGCATGGAGTTTGTAAATTGTCTCCATGTTAGGGGCTTCAGTTTCCTTATACGGTCCAAAGTCATGGAGGTTAGTTGAACTGACAATGCTTAATTGTCCTGTGTGTGTTCACCCTATGTTGTATTGACACTGAGTCCAGGGATTGTTCCTACCTTGAACCAAATTCTTGTTGGGACAAGCTTCAAATGCCAGGTAACCCTGCTCTAGACAACTGGGTTTGGAAGATGGATGGATGGACTTGTTTTAAATCGATCTACTGTATTTCAAAGCCATAGACATCAAATTGTGTTGTTTTGTTGTTTTGGATGGTAGCCTTGGCATATGAAAAGTGAGCCCAGAGTTCTTTAGCTGATATATACATTCCTTTTAGTGGATCTTCTTCTGATTTGTACAGGTGCCGGTCATAAAATTAGAATATCATGACAAAGTTGATTTATTTCAGTAATTCCATTCAAAAAGTGAAACTTGTATATTGGATTCATTCATTACACACAGACTGATATATTTCAAATGTTTATTTCTTTTAATTTTGATGATTATAACTGACAACTAATGAAAATCTTAAATTCAGTATCTCGGAAAATTAGAATATCAATTAAGACCAATGCAAAATAAGGATTTTTAGAAATGTTGGCCACCTGAAAGGTATGAACATGAAAAGTATGAGCATGTACAGCACTCAATATTTAGATGGGGCTCCTTTGGCCTGGATTACTGCAGCAATGTGGCGTGGCATGGAGTTGATCAGTCTGTGGCACTGCTCAGGTGTTATGAGAGCCCATGTTGCTCTGATAGTGGCCTTCAGCTCTTCTGAATTGTTGGGTCTGGCGTATGGCATCTTCTTCTTCACAATACCCCATAGATTTTCTATGGGGTTAAGGTCAGGCGAGCTTGCTAGCCAATCAAGAACAGGGATACCATGGTCCTTAAACCAGGTACTGGTAGCTTTGGCACTGTGTGCAGCAGATGACATGGCACCCCAAACCATCACTGACTTTGGAAACTTTACACTGGACCTCAAGCAACGTGGATTCTGTGCCTCTCCTCTCTTCCTCCAGACTCTTGGACCTTGATTTCCAAAGGAAATGCAAAATTTACTTTCATCAGAGAACATAACTTTGGACCACTCAGCAGCAGTTTTGTCTTTAGCCCAGGCAAGACGATTCTGACGCTGTCTCTTGTTCAAGAGTGGCTTGACACAAGGAGTGCGACAGCTCAAACCCATGTCTTGCATACGTCTGTGTGTGGTGGTTCTTGAAGCACTGACTCCAGCTGCAGTCCTCTCTTTGTGAATCTCCCCCACAGTTTTGAATGGGTTTTGTTTCACAATCCTCTCCAGGGTACGATTATCCCTATTGCTTGTTCACTTTTTTCTACCACATCTTGTCCTTCCCTTCGCCTCTCTATTAATGTGCTTGGACACAGAACTCTGTGAACAGCCAGCCTCTTTAGCAGTGACCTTTTGTGTCTTGCCCTCCTTGTGCAAGGTGTCAATGGTCGTCTTTTGGACAACTGCCAAGTCAGCAGTCTTCCCCATGATTGTGTAGCCTACAGAACTCGACTGAGAGACCATTTGCAGGTGTTTTGAGTTAATTAGCTGATTAGAGTGTGGCACCAGGTGTCTTCAATATTGAACCTTTTCACAATATTCTAATTTTCTGAGATACTGAATTTGGGACTTTCATTAGTTGTCAGTTATAATCATCAAAATTAAAAGAAATAAACATTTGAAATACATCAGTCTGTGTGTAATGAATGAATCTAATATACAAGTTTTACTTTTTGAATGGAATTACTGAAATAAATCAACTTTGTCAGGATATTCTAATTTTATGACCGGCATCTGTACTGTGATTTTAAAAACAGTGTTGCATGTGAAAATGTTAAAAAAGGTAAAAATTCCAAAGGGAATGTGAGCACTTTTGTTTTATCAGTCACTAAATGCAAGTGAATCTTACCATCTTGATAGATTTTCTGTGTAATGCCACATGCCTTCATTAAAGTATGTGTCAGATTTGTTGACTAAAAATGAATATTTACAGGGGATTGGTACTTAAATAAAATATATATTGTAGAGTCTGAAATAAGTTTTTATATAGTAATTGAGCACCATTAGTGAGTTTTACATAAAATGAGCCACATCAATTAAGTTGTATCCGGTTAAAAAAAAAAAAAAAGGCCTTTGAGCATTGTACACTGGATCAGCAGGGATCACATGCCAGTTTATTACAGTAAGTATTTTACACCCTGAAGAGGCCCATTTAAAACTAATCACCCATGTACAGTATATGTGAATGCTTTCTTTGAGATGTGTTACATCATTTGTCTGATTGCTTCTTACCCATGCTTGCAGTGGGTGATATGCAGCAACGCCACTTTTCAAAACAGGTGAACATCCTGCAAAATATTTTTTTTCTATCTGAAGTGGAATTTTTACATATAAAGTTAATTGAAGTGCTTATTATTAATATTTTGACATTTTCTGCTACCGTGATATAATAGCTCATGTCAGCTCACACCTTAATAAAGTTAGAACTTGCAGTAGCCTTTAAATTTTTGTCTTGAAGACACAGCAGGATTTTATTTGTCTACCCTGATCCTGCACAGTTATTTGGTTACTAATTCAGTATTGTCAGTCTAGTTTGTAAGTTCATTATTAGTATTCTATAGATTTGTCCGTTCCTGTATGTTCCGTCCTGAAACCTGTTATTCTTATGGCAAAAAAAATGAAATTGCTTATGGAATGCATGTCATAATTTCTACCAGAATGTAGTATATTTTAATGGTTTGCTTGCTAGAGATTGAGCTAGCATCATTATGGGTAAATGTCATTACCCACAGATGACTGGTTTATAGTGCCTTGGAATAAAAGAATACACACTGGAATTCTTAATAACAGTTTTTCTGGTTATAACATAGTTTGTATCTGTTCTTAGGAACTAGTGAGTTCCCTTTTGAGTTCCTAAGTTAGATTTGATTGTGTCATGTTAAAATATAGATAGATGTGTAATGTGAATATAAATGTCTTTATAGAATATGAAGTTCAAACTTAAACTGTGCAAGGTCAGTGAATAAAATGCATGAGTTTGTACTTCCTTGTTTGAGACATACACAACTTGCAAAGAAACAGTTCAGTTGCTATTCATTCATATTATTTGTTAAACTTTCATGCATCATAATTCTGATGTTAAAAATCACACATTGTTATTCTCAATGCTGACACAAGTTCAGTATTAATGACCAATCAAAGAAAACTTCATCTCTATGTTTTTCTTCCCTTCCTTTTTTTAAGGACTTCATAATTATTATTATTGCACGCTAGATTTACCCTTTGCACAAAGGTGAAAATTGACTGACTAGGGTAAAAATACAAAGGATTCTTAGTTTAAGCACGCTTGCTACATCTCTTAGACAAATAAACAGACAGTGTGAAATGAGTGCTTTTCTGTTTTCCCTTAGTTATATCAGTTTGTGAATCTGAAGTTTGCATGTGCATGAATTGTATATATCAGATTGCAAATGCCAGTCTTTGCTTTCTGGAGTTTATGGTTTATAGAGCAACATGAATAAATTACCAAGAGGTGTGGTAGAAATTAGGCCTTTAAGAACCTTCAAAACTCAATGTGATGTTTATTTTGGATAAAATAGATCAATAGGATTAATGAGATTATTGATGACTGATCTGTTCTAGCCAGAATTATTATATGTTCTGTTATAAGGGTGAAATAAAGAGTACAGTAGTGCTAATTCACATTGCTCTGGAGAATAATTTGTATTTGAAAATGAAAGTGCTGATCTTTCAAACTGGATCAATGGTTGTCCATTTCATTGATAAAAATAACTTGCTAACCAAAAAGATGAGTGGGCTTTTTTCCTGAAAATGATATTTAAATACACGATAGTTATCTGAAAAATTATGGTATATTAAATGATAAATATATAACTTTTCAGACACATTTCTTGAGATTTTAAAAGTCAGTCAAGTGTTAGAAGTCTGGTAGAGTGTTTGAATTGGCAGATGGGATTCTTTACTTAATTTCCTCCTCCCTGCAACAAAAAATCAAGGAAGACGTCTTAAAATGAACAAAGTACATTGAAAGGTATAATGCATTTCACTTCTGCTATCTTAATGTACACCACAAAGTGTAAGTATGTAATATAAATACTTATGATTATTGAGGTCTGTCTGCAGTTGATCTGTATTGTCTTTGTTTTTTGATGCATTTATTGGCAGTTTCCATTCAACTGTGGAGGATGTTGTACCATAGTGTTTTTTGTTTTTTTTAAGGGTTTTACAGTAAAGAGCTAAGTTTTGTTTTACCTCTTGAATTAATCTGTTATTACTGAGGGAAAGGTATGTAGTAGCTCATATAAACGACATGATCTGTTTGTTCTGTGGAATGAATACATCAGCTAAAAACACTATGTGCTTCAGCATTTGGTAAAGCAAACTCTCAAATCATGGCTGTGCTTTTTAGAGAGAGAGATTTAGTTAATATTAGCATTCAGACAATTGTGAATGGTAGAGAAAACATTTGTTTCTGTTATCTTTTCTTCCTTACGCAATGTAACGTTTGTGGGTATGTCTGTGTGTGTGTTTCTGAGTGGTTGAGAGTTTTAAATGTGATCTTAATTGCAGGTTGCAGATATTCTTGCTGCTAGCTTTATTCTAGGTTTTCAAGTGGTGGTCAAAAAGTTTAGAGAAACACCAATGAAACCAAATAAATTTTATTTTATTCTTCGTTGCCTAGTGAGCAAATGTTTAGCAGATAACACATTTTCAAAGAACTCTTAACTGGGAAAATGTGAATGTCGTAAGATCACAACATCGCAAAGAGTGCCAAGTTTTTTAATAAAATATTAAAGTCAATTTTGAAATATTTAGACAATTCCCAGAATAGTTCTGGTTATTTACAAAAACTATGCTTTTTAGATGCACAGCAGGTTGCTAATTATGAAATTGGCAGTGATACTTTGTTTTTACCCATAAGTGGGTAATTTATTTCTCAATGTAGAGGCATGTGGTTGATTGGGGAAAAAATGAAAAATTGTTTTGTTCAATTGAGGAATATACAGAAAACACACTGTTTAAAGAAGTTTATTAAAATCATGTGTTTGGACACCAAGTTGCACCTGCCATTTAAACAGAATTGGAAAGAAACTGGAAACAGTGAGAAAATATAGTGCAAAGTTGACAGTTCTGACAAATTGCAGTACTGTAGTTACCTGAAGTTAAGACATTTCTCAGTTCTACCTGTAAACTAACATCAGGAATTTAAAATGGAATGTGACTTAGTGAATCCTATTGTAGAGGAAATAGATTCATACATACACATTGATCCAAATATAGACAAACATTTTGAAATGCCTGAATTTTAAAAAATGCCCACTTATCCATCTCTAAGGAAAATAATGGACAAAGTTAAGCGATTGTGTTTTTTCTTTTTGAGTCACAAAAGGATGGTGAAAATGTGAAAATAGCACAATAGAAACAAATGCAAATGCTCATTTGGATTATAGTTGCCACACATTCAAGATTGTGTCTATAATAAAACTGAAGGTAGAAATGTAGTCTGAGGAAAGGAAATTAGATTAGTTTAGATAAACTTTTTAATCCCTTGGGGAAATCTAGGTGCCTACAACAGCAGAACCATAAACAAGGGTACAGACTTGGTGTGGGAATGTATTGTCTGGCAGCATTGTGTCAGTTAATCAAAAAGAAGGTGGAATAGGAAATTCCTATTTACAACCTGTCTTGAATTTTTGTTTTACTAAATAGTTAATGCAAAACTATGGCAAACTCCAGTTTTCTACTTGTGATTGGTGGCAGAATTTACATCTACATGTTTTAAACAATCAACATATCTACTCTTGGTGGCTAGGTATCTGTTCTCCAGTGCTTCTCTCTCTTATTTACGTCATTGTGAACCCACTAGTCGCACTCTGTTGCTGACCAAATTATCAGTACTTGGACCCTGTGAAAATGGTGGTATCTGTGTCAATCAGAAAGCATACAGAGGTGGCAAGAAACAAACAGCAGTGCCCTGTGAGACTGCCAAACAAATGTCCAAGTCTTACAACATTAATACACCATGCATGCAGGTGAAGTATCCTATCAGTGCACACGTTAACAACTTGTTTGTCAATATCAATCAGGAATTCCAAAATAAACATTAATAACAAATATGTACATGAAATAAGAGAGTAGGCATATGATTTGAGGTAAATAAAATTGTTAAATGTGCAACATCATACAGAAGTTCACTGAAAATTGTGTGATAAGTCTACCACCCCAAAACTGAAGCACATAAGTGTAGGCCATTAGCAGAGCTTGTCTTCTGTTGTACACTTGGCTATTTGACATGTGTCCTTCAGTGCATAAACTTAAGCACATCATTTTCAAGTAGTCTTCTAATTAATAATTATAGAAAATACAGTGGTACGCAAATAACTGCCATGATATGATTTCAAGTGAAAAAAAAGTTTCTGTCCAAATAAAGAAGTCCATGGCATGCCTATGGGATGTGTATTGTTATGTTTAGTTTGCTTTGTAAGTTTACAGTGTGAAACGCAGCCAAAATAACTGGAAATTGTAACAAAGCATTGAAATGTCACTGATTCAAAGCAAAGCAAACAAACTATGAATGTGGAAATACCTTTTGTTTCTGTTTTGGCAAATTTGGGACTTGAAATTCTCTTATTGCTAGCTGGATGCAAGCTTTGATGTCAGTTAACAACTGAAAACTACTGATGTATTATTACTGCTATAAGCAGAAAGCTGCATATATGTTAATCCGCATTTACTGTTGCATGTCCTCCTGGTAGCGCTGAGTTTAGAGAGGAGGCATATCTTGTGTGGATTCTTCTTTCTTACATTGTGCTTAGTGTGACTGGTACATGTCTACTTCTCTGTGGTCCTATATTAGGAGCATTTCCTTTCATACAAATTTAAGATCATTTTAAACAAAATTAAAAAAATTCTTTACATATGCCCCAGTAAAAATGTTGTTTTCTTACTCTTGCTTTGTATAGGTTATGTTATGATTACGAGTAATTAAAATGTTGATTGTAACGAACAGTCCTGCTTTCAGTTATTTTATGTATTTCTTTTAGGTCTGTGTGATTTTTGTGAAAAAATCATTCTGATTTTCTTTTGAACTGCAGTATTACACGATTCAAGTTAATAGGAAATTGAAAAATGTTTAAAGAGGCTTCCTATTTGTCAGCATTAACCCAGGTTTCAAAATTTGCATAGTGTAGACAACAGGCAAAGCAGAGAGCTTCTTCATTCTATTGAAGTGTGCAGTGAATATAGGCTGTATGCTGCATTTTATACTTAAAATTAACAAGATCTCCTTAGTGTTCTTTTGTAGAATGGAGGTCATAGCCCTCATTCACATTTCAGGAAATAAGATATAAGCACCAAAATTGTCTTTGTTTCTCACTGTTAAAAAAAATGTGGGTGAATATCTTGTGATATAGAAAGGAAGATGGATAAATCAGTAGTCCGAATACCCGAGACTATCACCTTTTAATTCTGGACAACCAAACCACAGAATCACATAGCATAGTGGCCTACAAGATGTTTCGGATCTTGGGTTCATGCTGTTTTTTTTATCTAAACAATTTCAAAAAAACCCACATGTTCATGTACGATCTTAACTTTGTTATTTTTAAAGCCAGCTGCTTATAGCATGCTAGACTGCAGTAACCACCATCTCATATGCACACACTCAGTACCAAGGAACGTAGCAAAATTTTACAACAAGTTGATAAACCAAGCAAGAGAAACATAGCATTAGCTGGAAAGCAGCAGAAAATGCGGTGTTGTGTTCAGAGAGCATCTCGAAACCATAGATAAAAACAATCCTTTGTTTTCAGGCAAAACTTGAGAAAGGGTGAGAAAGCACAGTAACATTTGACTGTGTACTGTACTAGTCAGTCTGCAAAACCTAACAAAATGATGATATGGTACTTAGAGCAACATGGAAAGAAAAATGTGCACTGATACAGCAAGTAACTCTATTCAACTGACAGGGTCATGTGAGAAAATGATCTTGTTCATCATGTGATGGCTTGAATATTCCAACAATGCGCCTGTCCCACATTTCCAAGTATTCACCGTTATGAAATGACCATTAACCTTTGGAAATCGATTGGCTATATTCCATTACAAACAGATCTTGCCCTATGCAGTCACAGAAAGAGAGAGAGAGAGAGAAATCTCATAACAAATCAAATGTTCACCACTAACAGATACGTACTCTGGGCTCCTAACAGTAAATAACACCTCCCTCTCTGGTATAATGGAGGTTGTAAACATGCTACTTACTATTAGCTCAGGCACTGCAGGGTGTGAACATGCTTTTTTAGGTCTAAACCTCATTTTTAATAACATGAGATCCTGCTTAATAGTCTAAGCATGACACATTTTAATGAAGCTGTATACATAATAGTTTTTGCATCGCTTGAAGTCTTGATTATGTCAAGCGATTTGAGGCAGAAGATGGGAACATGAAGTCGTCTGTTTAATCACATTTTCCCTGTCTATTCTACCAAGAGTGTTATTGGGTTGTTTGAGAGGAAAGCTGACATTTGGTTCCGGTACCAAAAATCCTGAAATGCTGATACCGTACCATTTTAAAGGTTTATGACACTGTAAAGAACATGTTACACTTCAAAATAAGCCTGAAGTTCAAACTAATGGTGTTTTTGACAGATACGTTAATTACCGGGGTCTTAAAACACAATTTGAGAATACAATATTAATGGAGTATTCTGTTTATTTTTGATAAAATATTTTTGTGTACTTTGAAAAAGAACATGCATTAACATCACATAATCCTTTAAAATCATCTGTTTTTTGAAATATGATTGGGAGGCTGTGAAAATCATGTGAAGTGTTCTTGTGCAGTTTTGCATTATGTTCTTATAATGAATGTAGTATCAGTTTATAACATAGCATAGTGGCTAATCATCAAATTACCATTATAAAATAACATTTTATTTTTATAAATCAAAATATTTGGTTCTCAAAATAGTTGAAAATTTCTGGGGAGGCTTGGGTTATAGTCCCGAAACACTGGGTAGGGCAGGGTTCAAATGGTTAAGATGTTGGTACAAGTCTTGCTTTAGTGTTTCATTTCTGTGCCTCTTAAAGACACAAAATGGAAAAAATACTTGAATATATATGTCACACACACAGTTCCTTTGGGGTATGTATGTACCAGTGTTACACATTGTTCAGGAGTGATTCTTCCCCATTCTTTAGAGATCCTCTAGGTTGGTGGGATGCACCACTGGACAGCAGTTTTCAAATAGTGCCACATATTCTCTATAGTGATTCTATCCAGACATACCACTGGTCCATGTGTCCAAATAGTTCCAATTTAAATTCATAGTTCATAGAACTGTTTCCCAAAATTCTGAAGGCCTATCCAAATTTCTCCTGGCACATTCTAGTCAACCTTTGATGTTCTTTGTGGTCAAGAGTGGAGAGGATCTTGGAGTGCTCGTCTTATTCATCAGGTCATCCTGCTGGTGTTTTGCAGTAACATGTGGGTTTTCATTAGTTGTCCTGACTAAGTTGTTAAGGGCTCTTGATTTCATTTTGGGCTTTCACCCTTAGTCAGGCAAGTTTGCAGATGTGCCATAAGTTTTAAGCTTTCTCATAATGTTCCCAATGATGCCTCTTGGAATTTTTAGTTTTTGGGAGATCTTCGTATGCATGATGCCCTTCAGGTGCAATGAAATAATTTCTTTTCTCAGCTTTTGTGAAAGCTCTTTAGCCTTTCCCATGATTGTAACTCTTCTTCAGCACCTTCATGGGTGGGGTTTATATATGCATCACAATTGAAGCAAATTAACATTAGAATCCCTGAAGCCTATGGAAAAGTCATAATCCAGGGGCACCTTAACCCTTAAACTGCCACAACCAGCTATAGTCGGATCCTAATGCAATTTGCCAGCACACTGGAGCCAAGTATATTCAGTGACGTACATTCATTGAACACTGCAAACAGCTGTAGTCAGTTCCCAGTGCAGTTTGCCAGCATGCCCGATCCAAATATCTTCAGTGACATAGATTTGTTGAACACCGCAACCGGTGTGGAGAAATGCACGCGTTCTGAAGTGAGTTTAGGTGCAGCTGTCCCACTTTATAGTGCCAAATGGTGCCAGAAATGGTTCTATGACCACAGTCTTGTAAAGTCTATCTTCTGTGGGACGACAGGGATCTTTTCCTAAATAAGGATTAGCATTGCACATGCACATACAAATCTGTCGTTTTTCACATGATCTGCATGGATGTCTTTGTTGTCAAAGCGCAAATGCCACATGATAGTCTGATAGGAGTCATGGGGTATGGTATCTTTGATTTCCAGTACAACAAATAGTTCTGACCAGGAATCAATCACAGCACCAACTGTGGTCATTACTGCTCTTGTAAAAAGAATGGAGATAAACACCATCAACCCAGAGAGGGAGCGTAAAATTCACTGTATCACGTGAACATGAATGAGAATAAAACTTGAATAATAAGTAAAAAAAAAAACCAGTAACTTTTACAAGTAGAAAATATTTACAACTAGCAAAATACCCGCACTTCGCAGCGGAGAAGTAGTGTGTTAAAGAAGTCATGAAAAAGAAAAGGAAACATTTTAAAAATAACGTAACGTGATTGTCAATGTAATTGTTTTGTGACTGTTATGAGTGTTGCTGTCATCAAGGATTTGATTATCATTATTTCTTTCAATCAGGTTTGTATTTGGAGGATGTGTTGTGTGCAAGTTACATTCCGTGTTTGTCAACCGTTGTAAAGATAACAGGTTTCATTCATCGGAGTGTTCACTACCCAAATCGGTACTCGTGAATCTAAGATGTTTAACAGGCATTCCCGGTATTAAGTTGTGGATTTGCCTGCGAATATTTAGTGGCAGCGTGTCTATGAACTTAATTTAAATTTAAGCTTTACACCTTGCTTTCCTATCGATATGTCTACAAAGGCTTGTTCAGCTTCAGAGCGTTGTTCCTTTCTTACTGCATCAATAAACAGCTGGTCTTCCTCTTTATCTGAGACATCACACACTGCATGCACGGGTTTACCTTTCCCAGTCCTGCAAACTTTAGCGAAGTGGTTCAATTTACCACATTTTTTACACTGTCTTGCTTTAGCTGGACGTTGACTTTTTCCACCATGTGCTTTGTTTCCGCAGTAGCTGCACTTATGAATATGCTTGTATGCGTCACTCGCTTCATATTCTTTTGCTGCCTTCTCGATTGTGTAATGCGTTTTTTGTTCAGCACTCTTTGGAGCTCTTGCTTGTTGTCTGCGTACTGCGTTCACAGTCAGTTCACGTGAGCCGCTCGGAGTACATGCATCGAAGGTTCTAAGCTGTGCTTGTGCAATCTCATGTAATCTTGCGATGTCCACGGCTTTATTTAATGTTAGCTCAGACCCGCCGTTTAAAAGTTTCTTTCACATTTTCGCTGAGTTTGTGCCAAACACTAGTCTATTCCTGACCATCTCATCTTCGTTTGCATAAGCACAGTCCTTCACCAGCAATTTTAAAGTGATCAAAAGTCTCATTTATACCCTGCGTCTTCTCATTAAACTTGTATCTCACGAATATCGTATTCATCTTAGGCATGACAAACGCCTCAAAATGGTCATAATAAGTTTTCAGTACCTTGGCTTCCTCCTTGGGGAGAGTCCATGTGTTAAAAATGTCTCTTCATTTTTCCCCAGTCCACAGGAGCAGGTAGCTGCATTTCTGACTCTCGTCTTTGCCTTTTAGCGGGCCAGAAAGCATCAGCTCCACGTGCTTTCGGAACTTTTTCCATTCTCCTGGCAGGTTAAGAGAATCCCAGTCAATTCGTTGCGAAGGAACTCCAACAAAATCCATGACTGTCCTCTATTCTGACACCATGTCTTGTTTTCGCAAATTGTGAAAAATGAAGTGATGGCGAGACTTTCTTTTAAAGTATGCAGGGAAACTTTATTTATTACAGCTCTTACATTCTTAGCATCCAGGCTCTAAATTAACTTCCATAATAGTAACCTTGAGGTCCCTTTTTCTGGTGCCTTCCTGATGACATAGGTGCCTATACCGTGCCTGATAATAATACATTTCAATGACATATAAATATTACAGTGATCACCTCGGTAGACATCTCACCACCCAAATTGCTACTCGTGAATCTAAGATGTTTAACAGGCATTCCCGGTATTAACTTTTTGATTTGTCTGCGAATATTTACCGGCAGCGTGTCTATTGGATTGCTGCTGACGGACGGCCTTATATGGGCAGGCACTCAATTATGTGGGAGGCGTGGGTATAGGGGACGCAATATAGGCAGGCAGCCAACTACGTGGGAGACGTGGTGATGGGGGACGCAACTCCGCCTCACACGGCAACCGAGCTGCAGGTTATGGCCGTATATATGTACGTAAGTAGGATTCAGTTATGACCGTTACGCGTAGAATTTCAAAATGCAACCTGCTTAACTTTTGTAAGTAAGCTGTAAGGAATGAGCCTGCCAAATTTCAGCCTTCTGCCTACACAGGAAGTTGGAGAATTAATGATGAGTGAGTCAGTCAGTCAGTCAGTGAGGGCTTTGCCTTTTATTAGTATATAGATGTGTGCCACAGACTTACTGTAAATCAGATGTTTGTTTTTATTATGTAAGAGTAATAATAATAGCAGCTCGCTACTCAAAACGGAAAATGCAGGGAAGACCCAGGCACCTCACACCCAGATAAACAGATTGGAGCTGGGAGAACTTCTAGCTGCATCGGTGGTGGGGATGAGATAGCAGGCTGCTTGTGCGGATCGTCACATTTGCAAAACAAAGATATTGATGAAGAGGTGCAAAGGAATTAAAGGTGGCCCGGGATTACAACTTTTTTCATGGGCTTCAGGGATTCTAGTGTTAAGGATCATTATTGAATCCCCAAAGGCTTAATTATGTTTTAGCTCCAGTGGCCATAAAAACTAGCAGACATTTTTATAAAACAGCAATATTATATAGGGGTTGAATAATTGTGCCATGGCTATATTAGTAAACTATCCAGTTACTCACAAGTACTACATCACATATTTTCTTTGTTGATTTTACATATAACTCAACTAATAAAGAAGTTATCCAAAATAAAATCTAGCTGTTTGAAAACTTTCATTGGTAAATCCTTACAATCTTTGGGGTGGTTGAATATTTCTGACTGCAACTGTGTGTATAACACATTTATAAATCACAGCCTTTAACTAAACTTTTTCTTTGCAGTTTAGTAATGATAATATCATAGTCTTGATTTTAATTCAGTTAATTGTACAAGGATATATATATTTTTTTTCCAGCTTCCTTTATACAAAGCTAGTTAAAATATAATGGTAGTCCCAGGCAGTCTTTACTCAAATAGTTCAATCATTTCAACAAAACAGAATATGCTACATTTGACTATTCCTGGGCTTATTGCACATTCCAATATAACAGTAGGAGGAAGTGCATAATAAACACTTGTTTTGAAAAAGCAAAAAATAAAAACACAGTGAGTGATGGTCCACTGTGGCCCTTTCAGGTTGTCGTTGCAACTGGTAACACAATGCAATTACCTTAATCTGCATGATGAAATAGCTGTCTTAATCTTATACATACGTGTCTTAACTGTGCAAATCTCATGAAAACTGCTTTGTGTGATACTGGTTAGATGTTTACGGTGTCATGGGCTTTTTTATTATTATTATTTTTTTTAAATACACTTCATTAATCCTGGAGGGGAAATTGTCTTTTATTTGCCAAGTAGCCGAAGTACCCGGCGTTGCCCGAGTATATTTGTAGAATGTGTTAAAGATAGCAAGGAAAGGTTTATGTGTTTTTCAAATAGTGAATCTGTCGTTATTGCTAGCTGTCCCGTCCATCATCCTCACTGCCTCTTTATCAATGTCTGTGGTCTTGTAAAGTTAGGAATTTGTTCTTTTTGGTTCCAGTTGGATTCCAGAATTGTGTTAAGTCCTTGCTGGGTTGTAACCATGAACACTGTCTGACTCATCCTCTTAGTTCAAAGTGGACAGTTTGTAGTGTTAACATTATGAGGGGAAGCCAACAAAGCAGGCATTAAGCAAACAACCTTTAATTTTAATTTGTGTTGCCCTGCTTCCACTCTTGATCAAGCCTATCTCAATGCAGCCCTGCAAAAGCACAACATACTCCTTTACATATTGTGGTAGATAGAAGCAGCACACCGCATTGTCTGGTTAAATAATGTTAAGCTTTGGTCATTTCGTCTTGTATTCGAGCTTCTTTTTATGCAGATTTCTCACTTGCAGTGACCCAGCAGTAGCCCACAGGAAAAATAAAACCCACTGTGACTCCCCAGGGTGAATATTTTGGGTTCCAAAGTAGACTGTCATGTTTGTATGGTCATAGAGTGCAACTATGCAAAATTTGGTCCAGATTGGTCAATGGGTGTAGGATTGTACAGGGAACACACAGATAGCCTTTCTGTTTTATCTATGTAGATTGCATATCTGTGCATGATAACAATTTGTCTATGTAATATATGCAGATTACAAGCTATAGGATTCTTTATAATTTATTGTATTTTTCATGTTACCAGAGTAAGATTTCAATGTTCAACTGCCATCTGCTTATGATGTTGAAGTTCTAATATGTACATACATAGACAGTTACACTAAATTCACCATTTTTATTTATTTTTATTTATTTTATTTTTGTCGAATGATCCAAGATGTGCAAGTACGAATTTTATTGTACTATGTACACATGGCACTACATTTGACTTGACTTGTGTGCACAAGGACAACAGTTTTATACACACAGAGGATGGAATGTGAGCTGTATGCCTAGTAGTTCTTAAATATAAAATAATGTGTTTTAAGGTGTGAGTTGGAAGTGGAACTTCAAATGTATATCTGCTTGAGGTGGAATGATTTTGTCCTTTCTATACATTATGCCCTTCCTTTTAGACTTTATATTCTCTACTATATAAGTATTTATTCAAATTATTTTTTTCAAATTCTGTAATAGTAAGTGTGGGTTAGGTTTATCAGGGTTCCTCCTTTTTCGTGGTTTTCTTTCTAGATTCCCTAGTAAACAAAGCTTCTTGTGTGACAGAAGTGTTCCTGAGAGGGTTAACATATCTAATTCTAATTCATAATGTTCACAGACCCTTTGAGTATTTATAAGTTCTTTCTATTGAAGATGTTAGGTTTTACTGCTCTGAAAAAGAATCAGTGTCTCAGTGGTTGCCTTGCCTTGTCATTTGAAAGCAGAGTAGATGAAAAGGTTATATGGTTTCTGACATGTTTTTGAGAAAATGATAATTACTTATTAATCAAAGCATTTAACACTAACTCTCCAGAAGCAAGGACCTCTTTATTTGTCTCTAACCTGGTCCCACTCTATTTTGGCTGCCAGATTTTGCCCACAGCATTTCATAGAGGCATTAGAATTGTAAGTTGATGCGTTTGTGGCAATTTGAGGAATATATACTTTATTTTTTTTTTATCATTATATGGATGACCTTTAACAAGTTTTTTACAATTTTAACTATGACCAGCTTATTGTGAAATAGTAGTGCAGAGTAACTTTTGCAAATGTACTATAAGAGTAGCCAAGCTTGTTTTAAATGAATCAAATATCTTTTCAAAGATGATTATAGTTTACATTTGGAGGAGCTGGTATGACGATGACCGAAAAGCCATATCATACGGGGATGTACAAATTGTAAATGCATATGGTATTCTGCTCGGCTACTACCTATGCAAATCTGGTAATCGAGCTTTATATATGGGGTGGAGGGTCACCTGCAACTTTTTACAGCAGCATTTATTTGTAAAGATTTGCACTCTTCTATCACAATATAAACACAATTGACATCATGGAAATAATATTTTAGAAAATAGTTAATTTTTAAAGGATTATGTCCGGTTGATGTGTGGTGTTTTTCCAGTGTGCACACACATTTTATTAAAAACTAGCAAAATACCCGCGCTTTGCAGTGGAGAAGTAGTGTGTTAAAGAAGTAATGAAAAAGAAATGGAAACATTTTAATAATACCGTATGTTTCCTGCAGAGGCATTAGCTCTCTTGGAAATGTGTTCTTTTAATATTGTGGCTTATTAAATAATTAATATACCAGAAAAGGCGATATCCCTCCCATAGTGATTACGGCGGTACAAGAATCACATGAGACAAAATATCTTTTAGCTTACATTTACTGGCGTTTTCACGCAGTTACAGGCGAGGAGGCATATGGACAGACTTTATCCAGGTGGGAATCTGGATCAACACAGTCAGCCATTTTCTCCGTCCCTACGCTGGGAGGTTTTCCAACACCTGGTGTCGGCGTCGGCACAGCCTCGAAGGGTCTGGCCACTGGCCAGACCTTTTATATGGTTCTTGCTTCATTTGCTGGTCTTCTCCGTCTCCAAACAAGGGCTGAATTCCTCTCCCACAAAATACAGAAATATCATAGTGCTTACATGTCGATTCTCATTCTCCCAAGAAGGAAAGAAGGTTTGCGCTGATAGAGGACAGAAATACCTAACCTGTGTTTAAGCTGACTATACAAGCCTCCAGTTGTCTTTGGCTATCTAATCCAATGCTTGGTCAGCAATTCTAACTGCTGAGCCCGTGTGTGCCACAGTTAACATGCACATGTGAATAAAACTCATAACAGTACTGTCTAGATACAGTGACATAAAGAAACATGTAGTATTACACCGTAACATGATTGTCATTGTCATGAGTGTTGCTGTCTTATATACACATACATACATATATAAATATATATATATATATATATATATATATATATATATATATACACACACATACTGTATATATATATACACATATATATATATATATATATATACACACACATATATATATATACTAGCAGAATACCAGCTTACATGGAGATAGTGTGTTAAAAGTTATGAAAAGTAAAGCAAACATTTTAAAAATAGCATAAGATGATTGTTAATGTAATTGTTTTGTCATTGATATGAGTGTTGTTGTCATATCTATCTATTTATATATATATATATTTATATATATCTGTATATATATATATATATATATATATATATATATATACACTGCACACAGACACATATATAAACATATATTTACATATATACATCTATACACATATATATACACAGTTATATATATATATACATATACACACATACATATATATACATATACATATATATATACATATACTGTATATACACATATATATATAAATCTACATATATATCTACATATATATATCTATTAGGGGTGGGACTCGATTAAAAAAATTAATCCAATTAATTAGAGGCTGTGTAAGAATTAATCTTGATTGATCGTATGTAATCGCACACGTAAATTTGCCCCAAATCGCTAATTTTTTTTTTTTTTTTAATTTAAAAGGGTTTTAGTGGGCGACAGAATCAAATAATAGACATGGACATGAATATTGTAAACTGAAGCTGTTTTAATTTCTGAAAAAAAGGCTTTTAAACTGCATTTGAATTCAAAACAGAAACCAAAATATCATCCCTGGTTAAAATTGGGCAGACTTAAAAATAAAGTGGTAGTTTAAGTACTTTAAGTACATTTTCAGAATAGTATTGTCTTTAAATAATAATAACCAAAATTTCAGCATAAAGTGCAGTTTTTCTTCTTAAAAAAATAAGTCAGAAACATAAAAGGTAATTTGACCAACTTAATCTTTAAACTCTGAGTAACATTAGCCAAAATTATTATTTTGTACATTAGGCTAAAACAGTGTGATCATTGAACATTTTGCAATTAGATGTAATTAGAATTACTAACGGTCACGGAAGTCCAATGATCCCCAGTAAGAGCCACAAAGTCCGCTTTCTGTAATGCATCTAATTTTGCTTGCTTTTCAGTGTGCACAAAACCATGCTTTTATCAATGCTTCGCTTGGGTAGTCGAAATGATCAGTCGTAGGAACGCGCTTTATTCCGACTCTAACATTTTTGTAGCTGTGATGTGTGCATCAGTGTAATGAATGTACCAGGAAATCATGCATTGACAAAAGTTCCCATTTTGCACTGCGTCAGTTCACGTGAGCCGCTTGGTGTTCTTGCATCGAAGTTTCCCAGCTGTGCTGGTGCCATCTCGTGTAATGTCAGCTAAGACCCGGCACTTAAAAGTTTCTCTCGCAGTTTCAATGAGTTTGTGCCAAACACCACCCTGACCATCTCATCTTCCTCTGCATAAGCACAGTCCTTCACCCGTGAATATTTACCGGCAGTGTTTGTATTGGATTGCCGCTGATGGACGGCTTTATATGTGCAGGCACTAAATTACAAACGCTAGTGGCAGCCTGTCTATGAACTTAATTTAATATAAACTTACGGTTCACGCCGTGCTTTGTTTCCGCAGTAGCTGTACTTATGAATATGCTTGTATGCATCATTTGCTTCATAATGTTTTTCTGCCTTCTCAATTGTGAAATGGCGTTTTGTGCTCATCGCTGTTTGGAGTTCTTCCTTGTTCTCTACGTGCTTACGTAGGAAGCGTGATGATGTCACACGAAACTCCGCCCCCCCACGGCCATCTCCAACTCAACTCCATTACATTATATGGAGAAAAATAGCTTCCAGTTATGACCCTTACGCGTAGAATTTCGAAATGAAACCTGCCCAACTTTTGTAAGTAAGCTGTAAGGAATAAGCCTGCCAAAGTTCAGCCTTCCACCTATACAGAAAGTTGGAGAATTAGTGATGAGTGAGTGAGTGAGTGAGTGAGGGCTTTGCCTTTTATTAGTATAGATTAATTAAAATACTGTATTCATATTGTTTACTCAGTTTGTTTTCAGACCCAATTTAGACCCCCACCAATTCATTTCTTTGTTAAAAAATGTCATCAGTTTGTCTTTCATGCCTATTCTGAAGTGCAATATATCCATTACAATATCATACACCTTTAGTTGACCACAGTTGGTGACCTATGTATACAGCTTTATTAAACTGTGACACACTTGGACCATTAAGAGGGTTCTTATGTTATTAATGATGAGGTTTAGGCCTGAAAAAGAATACTCACACTCTGCAGTTTTGGGGCTAATATTACTGGGCATTTTCACAGCCTCCTGTACATAGTACTTAATGGTTAGCATTTTGTTTTTGTTTTTTTTTTTTTGAGATTACTCTCATGCCCTTTCTGCGACTGCGTAAGACAAGATCTGTTTGTAATAGAGTACACTGTATAGCTCTGTGGTTTCCAAAGGTTAGTGTCCATTTCCTAATTACGAGCATTTGAAAATTTGTGACAGGAGCATTGTTGCAGCATTCATGAGCAACTATGCAAAAGTATAGTAAGCCCTGTCAGTTAAAATGAGTTACCTGAAACATCAAGTATTCATTTTTTTTTTTTACAAGTTGTACATTTCATGAACATATTCCACACTGTAACTGCATTTGTTAGAATTGCAGGCTGACTAGTAAACATTCTAATGGTATAATGTTACGGTGCTTTCTCATCTTTTCAATCCGAATATTTGTTTTTCTTCAAAATAATGGACTATTTGTTGTTTCTGGATGCTCTCTACATACTACTTTGTGGAATATCCTCTGTATTTAATATGTTAAAATCATTCTTCCAGTATTTCAAAAGTTATGTTCTTTTTATTTTTGTCATAATGCTTCTTGTAATTATGTTTCTTTTCACTTCCAAATTGGTATTGAAGCAGTAGTTGAACCAACTAGGTCACCTGCTCAGGAGAATACTGTACTCACAATCCTTTTGCCCTTTATCATTTTGGCACTAACATAACCTGCCTGTCCCTCCACTCCCCCTTTTTTTAAACAACAATATGGTATGTATTCATTATTACTTTATTTGTATCTCATTAAATGAAGATAAGACAGGATACATTTAACTTTTGACATTCTTGCCCTCACTGCCCCATTTGCTTTACAGTTTCTGTTGCTAGCTCTATAAACCTGCTGAAAAATTTTGCTCTGTTGGTCACTAGTGTGTGTGTGTGTGTGTGTGTGTGTGTGTTTGTGTGTGGGCACATGTGTGCATGCAGACCCATTAACCAAAAGCCGCAAAGGGCAAGTATGATATTCTCGTGATAGATTACATACATACAATATTAAACAATACAAATTATTTTTGTATAGCCCAAAATCACACAAGAAGTGCCGCAGTGGGCTTTAATGGCCCCTGCCTTTTGACCATTGTGTACACTCGCTGCACCCACATCTCCAAGTAGTTAGAAAAAAATTCCATATGTGGCACATAACAAAAACTCTGCTCATGGCGTCACGTTCAAATTAATTTTTGATATATTGCCATCACAACCAGAGCTAACATGTCAAGTATAAACCAGGCATTAGGCAAGGGCTACAGCAGTCTGCCTCACTATAAGCAGCTCTCCTTAGAAGTAACACTAAAGGTAAGATTGTACATGAAGAACTGAGGCTTTTGTTTTATAAAATTGTTTTTGATTAGGAAAATATTACATAGACCAAAGATCTGAAACATCTGGTAGTCTGCTGGACTTTGCAAGTGTATAGTTTGGTTGTCCCGAATTAAAAACTGTTAATCCTGAGTGTCTGGACTACTGATTTGTCCAAAATTCTGATAGTTTCAGTAGATACCATTGTAAACTATTTTTATTTATTTTTAAGATAGAGACAAATATTTTAACAAATAGCAAATGTATTAATGATTAATTTTGCACACAAACGTGCCTTTTACCCATCAGAATACGTGGCTTTTCCATGTCATCCATCCCTGTTTCAAATTGCCAATTTTAAACACACATTCATTGTTTAAATTACTTAATCCAATGCATGCTAGACTAGCACAACCTCTCTAATCAGGATGGTTCACACATAACTCTGAGTAGTATTAATAAAGAGATGGGGTCACTTATGACAAACACTAAAAGTCTATACACAATAACATTCACTTCTTAGTTACTTTGTTGTAAGGCTGTCACATTTCTTATCTAAGCCTTAAATACACTGTAGTACATTTTAAATAATAAAAAATTGATTTGAAAATGGTGAGTTTATGTTTGATCTGTGTATGTCTGAGACATTAGCTAGTTTATAACATCAAACAGTAATATTTAATAGACAAGTTAAATTTCAAATGTCACAAACTATTAATGCTTTATTTGGCCTCTCTTAGCATTTTGCCTACTTCAAGTCTACCTTAAAAAACAAACAAACTTGTCAGTTGAATTCATATTATTTGCTTATTATTCTGAGATATCCTGTATTTATTCAACCCGAGAGGGACCGCTACAGTATATGTAAACACATATAAACATGGCCAACAAGAAGGGGGGTCCGAAAGAATCGAAGACTAAAGCTACATCCAAGCTGCGATCAGCAAGCCCTAGTTCGAGATCGGCTCTCAGAGACAGACCTGGATCAGATGGAAAGTACAGACTCCTCGGGACCACGGTCCGCTACATGTCGCCGCTGAGGCGAAAAGGGGAGCGAAGGTGCGTCGTGAGTGCAGATGTGGATAGCTCGCCGATTGGAGGATTACCTGAAACTGGAAAAGGCGGGAGGTCCGCGGCTTCAGTTACGCAATCACGCGGGACTGGAGCAGCGGGGACACCGCTTCAGCAGAGTCTGCTGCTTCATCTACGGTACAAGAAGGCACATTTGAGCTATCTGAACTGAAAGTGTTGCTCGCTGAGCTCAGGCAAGATATAAAGAAAAGCGAGAAGGCTAATGAGAAAGCAACGGCAAAGGCACATGAGAGACTGAAACAGGAGATGAAACAGGCCAATGAATGTCTGCGACAGGAAATCCAACAGGCAAATGAAAGGCTTCGTCAAGAGGTACAGCGTGAACTTCGACAGGTGCTGGGTAAAATTGAAGAGCGCATTGAGA
This sequence comes from Polypterus senegalus, assembly GCF_016835505.1. NCBI lineage: Eukaryota > Metazoa > Chordata > Cladistia > Polypteriformes > Polypteridae > Polypterus > Polypterus senegalus. Next base: position 127,926,799 of record NC_053163.1, on the reverse strand, counting down.
AAAACTCGGCTAAACTGAGCACGCTTGCTGATCGATTGGAGCATCTTAGTGAGACATTCACGAATCGGATCGAAATAGCGAACATCTAGCTGCCAGTGCGAGGAAAGAGCAGTAAATGTCAGTTGAATGTAAAAACTTCGGAGAAAAACTTGGAGACAGACTGGCTGCTTTAGAAGATGGGAATAGAAGGTATAATGTCAGAATTGAAGGCCTGCGGAGAATCGAAAGTTTAAACCCGTGAAATTCGCAACTGAACTTTTTCTAAAATAATCGGGCGACTTTAAAGCAGAATCTGAGATAGCAGCGGCTTACAGCGTCGCGATCAAACACCGTCAGACCCGACCAAGATCTTTTATAGTTCGTTTTGAGCGATTATCGTTTAAGTTAGAGGTGATGGAACTCCTCAGGAAAAAAAAGGAAGATATTATATATGAAGATTGCCACATTCGCGTCTTCCCTGACTTCTCTCCAGCAACAGCTATTAAACGCGCCGCCTTCTATAATATTAAACAGCGGCTACGGCAAGCCAATGTCAAATACGGCCTCCTGTATCCGGCAAAACTGAAAGTGGAATGGCAGGGTCATTTCTATGTTTTAAGCTAGCAAGGAGGAGGCAGAAAATGAGTTAAGAAAGCTGATCCCGGGACTATTCTGATACATAATTGTGAGTCATGGCGGTAAATGATAAAGCTAGGATTAATAATCTACTGTCTGATCTATTTGTTTTAAAATACGGGTTTTTATCAGCATATATTCTCATATTCTTATATTATTATTACTTACTTATTACTTATCATTACTTAGTATTACTAGGGCTAAATGTTTATGTTTTATTGTGCTTAGTTACGTTTTCCTCCTCTTTTTTTTTTTTTTCTTTTCTAATTATTTCATGTGTACCCTAAATGAGACTGTTCAATATCATACCCTTGGTTTGCTGTTATTGCTATTACTGCATTAAGACTTGTTATGCTTGTTTTGGACACATCTTTAACACCATCACCTGGGTTTATTATCTGGGGATATCATCTTAATGCACTAAAATTGATGAAGATTATATGTATGTATGTATGTATATATATATATATATATATATATATATGTATATATATATGTATATATATATATATATATATATATATATATATATATATATATATGTATATATATTAAGTGCAAAATTCTTTTCTTTTTTTTTTTTTTTTTTTTTCCTCTTTTAAAGACTATATTGGTAACAGATATCTCTATCTTTTAACCTTAAAGCGCCACTGCATGGGGGCTTGATGTGCTTTGGACGTGCTCTGTCTCTGGGTATGTCAGAGGACTGGGACTGCGTGAAGTGGGTTTTAGCCTCACCTGGGGAGGCAAAAAGGGAGGGTGGGGGGTTAAGGGGAAGAGAAGAGAGCAGGCTTGATCTATATCTAATCTATCATCTCAATCTTTATAATTATAACTATCAACGTAATAATAAGCTGCATGGCAACAACTCTTGGGGGAATAGGAAATTAAGACCTAAACTATTTCACTTCCAGTTAAGACTATAATATGACACCAAAAACTCAGAATCAGTGTCTCCATGATGGGACAGTTAACTTCGTAAGCTGGAATGTTAAAGGCCTGAATCACGAATTAAAGAGAAAGAAAGTACTTTCTCACCTAACAGGTCTAAATGCTAAAATAGTATTTTTACAGGAAACCTACTTACTAAGTAAGGATCAGTTCCGGCTGCAAAAAGACTGGTCTGGCCAAATGTTCCATTCTAGTTTTACAAAGAAAACTAGAGGGGTGGGAATTCTCATACATAGAACAGTACCATTTGTAGCATCAGATGTAGTATTGGATCCTGAAGGGAGATATGTGATGGTCATGGGAGACTTATCTAACTGTAAAATGATTTTGATAAATGTTTATGCACCTAATGTTGATGATAAGGAATTTATACAAAATTTATTTGCATCCATTCCCAATCTGAACACTCATAAACTTATAATGGCTGGGGACTTTAATTGTGTTCTAAATCCACTTTTAGATAAGACTTCCTCCACAGGGGGACGGCAACTAACACCGCAAAGATAATTACAAAGTTTATAACTGATCACAACTTATCAGATCCCTGGAGGTTTTAAACCCAAATTCAAGAACATATTCTTTCTACTCACCAGTACATCATTGCTACTCAAGGATTGATTACTTCTTTATAGATAATAACTTCTTGCCTAAGATTAAATCTTGTAAATACGATGCTATTGTTATTTCAGACCATGCTCCGATGATCTTGGAGCTGAAATTACTAAGCCCCATACACTCACTCGCAGATGGCGTCTCAATCCGCTTCTATTAGCTGGCGAGAATTGTACTGAATTTATATCCAAACAAATTGAATTCTTTCTAGAGACAAATACATCCCTGAGATCTCTGCAGGAATACTCTGGGAAACTCTTAAGGCCTTCTTAAGAGGACAGATTATCTCATATCTTTCCCACAGAAATAAATCCGAGCGAAGAAAGTAGCAGAGATAAAAGCGAAATTACTAAAATAGATGAAGAACATGCCAGACTACCAAGCGAGACTCTACATAAGAGGAGGCAGGCTCTACATTCAGAATTAAACCTCTTGACAACTAAAGAAACCGAACAACTAATTTACAAATCCAGACATCATTATTATGAACATGGAGAAAGCTAATAAGCTTTTAGCGCAACAAATTCACAAGCAAGAAGTGCATAGCGCAATCTCGGTAATTACTAACACGAATGGAGATAAAATCATGAACACAAAAATATAATGTACACTTTTAGAGACTACTATAAATCCCTATATACTACTGAGTTTAAAGAAGACAATATACAATCTAATGCATTTCTGGATAAATTACAGATACCACAAATTGGCGCTATTAGTGTGGAGGAGCTCGATAAACCTCTGTCATTATCAGAATTACTGGATGCTATAAAGTCACTCCAAGGTGGAAAAGCAGCAGGCCCTGATGGCTACCCTGCAGAGTTTTACAAGAAATTCTCCGCTCAGCTAGCTCCCTCCTATTAGCAACATTTACAGAAGCCAGAGATAACCAATCTCTTCCACAAACCTTTAAGCCAAGCACTAATCACTGTCTTTCCAAAACAAAATAAGGACTTATTACAATGTGCATCATACAGACCAATTTCACTTCTGAATAACGACGTTAAAATACTCTCTAAAATCATAGCTAGAAGGATGGAGAAAGTGCTCCCCTCAATAATATCACAAGACCAAACTGGATTTATTAGGGGCCGACACTTATCTTCAAATCTTGACGCCTGTTTAATGTAATATACTCACCAACTAAATCAAACACCCCAGAAATATTATTATCATTGGATGCAGAAAAAGCATTCGACATGATTGAATGGAAATACCTTTTACTATTTTGGAGAAGTTTGGGTTTGGCCCGAACATTTGTGCATGGATTAAATTACTGTATACTAACCCAGAAGCTTCAGTTTGCATCAATAACATTTGCTCAGACTACTTTAAACTAGAGCGTGGCACAAGACAAGGATGCCCTTTGTCACCACTGCTGTTTGCAATTGCCATTGAACCACTGGCAATACATTGTCGAAATACTGATCAGATAAAGGGGATTAGCAGAGAAGGACTGGAACAGAAAATCTCATTATATGCAGATGACATGGTACTGTATATATCGGACCCAGAAAATTCTGTGCCTGCAGTCTTAGCAGCACTCACAGAATTTCAAAAGCTCTCTGGTCTCAGAATTAATCTGAATAAAAGTGTACTCTTTCCGGTGAATTCAAGCATATAATATTAGATTAGACACCCTTCCTTTTATCATTGCAGAACAGTTTAAATACCTCGGGGTAAACATCACAAGTAAACATAAAGCTCTTTATCAACAAAATTTAATCGTCTGTATGGAAAAAATTAAACAAGACTTGCATAGATGGTCAACCCTTCATCTCACACTAGCTGGAAGAATTAACACTGTTAAGATGAATATTCTTCCTAAGCTCCTTTTTTTATTTCAAAACATACCAATATACATTAATAAATCGTTCTTTAAGCAATTAGATTCAACAATAACCTCATTTATTTGGAATTCTAAACATCCACGCATCAAAAGCGACCCTACAAAGACAAAAGGCAGAAGGCGGCATGGCTCTACCTAACTTCCAGTTTTATTACTGGGCGGCAAATATACAGTCGATAAGAACCTGGACACAAATAGAAGAACATACACAGGCATGGACCGCAATAGAAGTAAAATCCTGCAGTACTTCTTTGTATTCCTTGCTTTGTGCTCCAATAAACACGTTATCGGCAATACACTAATAACCCAATTGTGCTCCACTCACTTAGAATCTGGAACCAATGTAGAAAGCATTTTAAGACGGAGAAGCTTCTTTCTGTGGCACCTGCAAAAGAACCACCTCTTTCAACCCTCACAAACATATGCAGTTTTAATATCTGGAAAAATTTGGAATTAACTTGCTTAGAGATCTTTATATAGACAACGTCTTTGCATCCTATGAACAATTACATTCCAAATTTAACATTCCAGCTACAAATTTCTTTCACTATCTTCAAATCAGGAACTTTGTTAAACAGAACCTTCCAGATTTTCCTCATCTTGCACCCTCATCCACGCTGGAAAAATTATTGCTCAATTTCAAGGAGTTAGACTCCATCTCTACAATATATAAAATCCTTTTACAATCCCTTCCTTTCAAAGATCCAAGAGGACACTGGGAAAATGACCTCTCAATTAATATATCAGAAAAGGAGTGGAAAGTAGCAATGCAGAGAATTCACTCAAGCTCCATATGCGAAAAGCATACAATTATACAACTCAAAATTATATATCGAGCACATCTGTCTCGACTAAAACTCTCCAAAATGTTTCCAGGGCATGATCCAACCTGCGAGACGTTGCAACCAAGCCCCAGCCTCACTAGGTCACATGTTCTGGGCCTGCTCCAAATTAACATTATTCTGGACAAAAATTTTTAATTACCTCTCAGACAGTCTTGGACTCACAATCCCTCCTAACCCATTAACAGCTGTGTTTGGGGTTCTTCCGGAGGGTCTTAAAGTGGAGAAAGACAAACAAATTGTGATTGCATTCACTACACTGTTGTACGCAGACTTATTCTGATAAACTGGAAGAACCCAAACTCTCCTCTTTTAAGTCAGTGGGAAACTGATGTGTTATATTATTTAAAATTGGAAAAAATCAAATACTCAGTTAGAGGATCTGTGCAGACTTTTTCAAAACATGGCAGGATCTAATCAGTAATATTTTGAAATGATTTCATAAAGCACATAGAATTTGTTGATTTAGGTATTTTTAAAAGCCTTAAATTTTACACCGTTTGGCTTGCTCTCTCTCTCAAGGGTGGGGATCGATCTGTTCTTAGCATAATTCTTTTTTTTTGTAAAACTTGATTGCTATGTATTGATTGTAATAAAATTAATAAATAAATAAAAAAAAAAAAAACAAACAAACTTGTCAGTTGAAGATTAACACATTTTTTCAGAATTTCTGTAAAGCAGACTTTGTTCTGTTGTTTTCATGGTTCTTCATATAAGTGATCATACATTATCACTTGTGTCTGTGTACTCATATAGAATAAGCAATTCAACTGGTCTGATTTCAACCGTAATAAATATTTGTAACTGGAGTTTACATATCTTTTGCTGCTCTGCCATTCAAATATGAGTGCTGTTTGCTTTCACAGCATTTATTACATTTTTTTGTTAACTCTAATGAGCTTTTTAACTTAAAAAAACAATTGATTGTGATTTTGTTTGTTCATTTTCAGCAATGAAGTGAACTGTTTTAGTAGTCCTTCTAACTTCATGCCTCTGCGATTATGCACTTCTTCTAACACATTAAATATCATGTCATTAGGGACAGATTTGCCGCATGCTTCAATTGTGAGCTGAGCTACACAAATATTTGGCCAGCATACAAGATTTGAAGCACATATCTAATTTGGAATGAACATAGGAATTGCTCATTTGGTCATTGTTGTAGACCATCCATTTGATTTGAAACTTGCCTATATTTTACTTCATACAAATCCAACTTGCACTGTCAGTGTGACTTTTCCTCTGGATAGTCTGGTTTTCCTCCCATATCCCAAAGTTTTACAGATGAGAATATCTGATGACCCCTTATTAATAAGTGTGGATGTAAATACACCAGAGCTGTGAGATTAAATGTCAGTAATCAAATATAATATGAATGTATGTTTTAAAAGTCTTATTCAAAGGTAAAGAAAACAATTTGTTTTCTCTCAAACTAATTTTAGCATCATTTTGCTCCAGACACACTATGTAATATTTCACTGATCTGTTTTTGTACATCATTACCATGAGTAGCCTTTACATAATGTTGAATGCTTAACTTATATCATCATTAGAAAAATGCATGCTGATTTTGGTTTTTGATCTCACTTCTTCATAGTGTGTTTAAGGACAGATTTTTTTTAATCCCTGCATTTGGGGGTATAGTTTTACTAAAATAGGTTTTTAAATATTTTTCTAGCACCAAAAAAGTGTCATTTTTTAGATAGATAGATAGATAGATAGATACTATCTATTTTACTGATACATTTGACCCTGAGATTCCTGTCTTAGTGATTTTTGCATTTATTATAACAGCTTTAAAGTCACCATTTTTAAGAACATTTTCTTTGTCAGGAATGCTCATTTTGCTACCTCAGCCAGCACATTGTTTCAAGTGCTATTTGCGGGTTATCTCTTTGCTGACATGATACACATTTCTTATAAACACTGAAGAGCAATTAAAGAAGACTCCTGTATTCTAGGCTGGAGAGTCTATACACAGAACCTTAGACTCCGACTCCTCAATTTATAGCACCACTGATTCTAATTCTGACTACTCTGTTTGCAATTTAAGCTAATATATGGAACTTGTCAAAATGTTTTCAGCAGAAATTGATACCTTCTTTATCAAGATACCATTAAGTTGAATTAAAATTATAGCCAAGGCTTATACTTGTGTATATGTAAGTGTATCATACTGCATAGCTACAAATGTAATTCACCCACAAAAGTGCTATTTCAGGCTGACCAAGTTATCATTTTTATGCTGTGTTATTGAAGGAGGTAAAAGTTCAGCATTACGCCAATACTTGGAGAATTTGCGTGTCATTTTTTTCTCCAGTAGTCCCACTCAGAGCTCACACTTCAGAGATTGCTCACATAAAATTTCCAAGTGGGAAACTACAGGGTGAGCCAAAATGAAGTACCACATTTCTCAAGGTCATTGAACGAGATAGAGGCAACCAAGTGGATTGGGGTCCTTTGATAGGCAATCCCTTGTAGGTTTCAGTTGGCAACATGCCTTGGTCTGGTGCGGACCATGCTTTCATTGTCAAAGTGTTCTTCAAAAAACAACTAATCCATCATCACTGCGCAACGTGCTTTCCGAACTCACTTCACCAGTCCTCGTAACTGTAACGTCCCAAATCAGAAAACAATTCTTCAATGGGTGGCTAAATTTAGACAGATGGGTACAACATTGAACAGAAAATCTTCAGGCCATCCTCGGACTGTATGAACTCCTGAAAATATCCAGGCTGTAAGGGCATCAATTTTGTAGTCTCCTAGATGTTTAGCGCGCAAACATGCTTGTGCCTTAGGCATTTCCAACACGTCTTTGAGGAGGATTTTGCATGAGGACCTTAGTTTCCATCCATGCAAAATGAAGGTAGTGCAGGAACTCACTACAAGAGACTGGGAGAGCCGTAAAGAGAGTTTTGGGTAAACATTCTACAAACCGATCATCGAAGTGCCATCATTATGTGCAGTGACGAGGCAATTTCCATCTGAATGGTTGCATAAGCAAAACTTTTGCTATTGGGCTGAAACCAACCTTGTGAGATCTTCATTAGAATTAGAAAACTCTGCACAGTGAGCGTGTTATAGTTTGGTGCGCCGTTGCAGAATTGGGCATTGTTGTAGGGCTGCAACGATTAGTCGACGTAATCAACAACGTCAACTACAAAAAATCGTTAACGTGGATTTTTTATTGTCGACAGGTCATAAACAGAACCTTCAATAGAGGCTCCAGTCACAAAGAACCACATTGGTTTTTGTAACTGCAATGTACTACATGAATGTCTAGAGGCAGTATCGTTTGTTATTGTTTGTCAAGACTGCACACAGTCCTACCAACGAAGAAGAATGTCTGAGGAGAAGAAGAATGTAGAGGAAAATAAACATGGTTGCAATGGTGAGTCGGATAGAGGAGGGAGAAGGAGATGGAAAAAAATTGAGACAGAAACTTTCTAAAGTGTGGGAGCACTTCACCGAAAAAGGAAAAAAAAATTGAGTGCAGATTATGCAAAGCGGAGCTATCTTTTCTTTTCAATGTATGAGCATTGGAAATGCAAGCATCTTGGAGCTGTGATGCTGCTGTCTCTTGAAAGGTAAGTTTTAGCAAGTAAAGTTAGTGTCACATGTTAACGTTGATGTTTGTAGTATAATGTGTATATCATGGTTTTGACAATGATAGTTAACCCTTAAACCGACACATACTTGGAGGATAATGCACCCCTGGACGCCAAATACTTTTTAGCTGCACTTTTTAAGTAAATGTCACAATTAACAAAGAAAATGTGAAATTTTAATGGAGCACATATTTTTTTATGCAAAATGCATCACAATTACTGCAACACTGATTGTTTTACACACTGGAAATGAACTGTAAAAACTATAAAAAAAACTACTGCAACAATCTATTATATACAGTATTCAAGGTGCAACTGAAGGCATTGATGAAATTCATTAAATCACAGAACCACAGAGCTTGAACTGGCTGCATGCAAACACACAGAGGTAAATGCTGATGATTGCAGGCTCGTTTAGTGCAGCGGCTGAATCCCACAGACAATGAGGCTGCAGTTCTGCCAGGGCCGGCAGTGTTCATGAGGTGGCTGCTCAACGAATGTACGGTGCTGACTGATCAGCTCCAGCATGCTGCCAAATTGCTCTGTGAAGCAAATATAGCCAGTTGCGGGGTTCAATGAATGTACGTCGCCGAATATACTCACCCCCTGTGTGCTGGCAAGTTGCACTGAGACACGACTACAGCCGGTTGCAGCAGCCAATGAATATACATCGCCGAATATACTCGGCTCCAGCGTGCTGGCAAAATTGCACTGAGAAACAACTTCAGCCGGTTGCAAAGTTCAATGATTGTATGTCACTGCATATACTCTGCTTCTGCGTGCTTCCAAATTGCACTGGAAACCAACTCTAGCTGGTTGCGGCGGTTTAAGGGTTAAGTTAATATAACTTCAATTGAACGATTAGTCTACTACCAAAATAATCATTAGTTGCAGCCCTACATTGTAGGCCCTTACTTTTTTGAGGAGAGGGGAGCAATGGTCACCATCACTTCAGAACGTTACATTAAAACGCTAGAGAACTTTTTGCAGCCCCCAACTAGAAGAGATGATGGATGGATAGATACTTTATTAATCCCAAGGGGAAATTCACATACTCCAGCAGCAGCAGCATACTGATAAAAAAACTATTAAATTAAAGAGCTATAAAAATGCAGGTAAAACAGACTAACTTTTTATAATGTTAACGTTTATGGGGTGGAATTGAAGAGACGCATATTGTGGGGGAGGAACGGATCTCCTCAGTCTGCCAGTGTAGCAGGACAGTGACAGCAGTCTGGCGCTGAAGCTGCTCCTCTGTCTGGAGATAATACTGTTCAGTGGATGCAGTGGATTCTCCATGATTGACAGGAGCCTGCTCAGCGCCCGTCGCTCTGCCACGGATGTCAAACTGTCCAGCTCCATGCCTACAATAGAGCCTGCCTTCCTCACCAGTTTGTCCAGGCGTGAGGCATCCTTCTTCTTTATGCTGCCTCCCCAGCACACCACCGCGTAGAAGAGAGCGCTCACCACAACTATCTGATAGAACATCTGCAGCATCTTAAGGAAGTATAGTCGGCTTTGTTCTCTCTTGCACAGAGCATCAGTATTGGCAGTCCAGTCCAATTTATCATCCAGCTGCACTCCCAGGTATTTATAGGTCTGCACCCTCTGCACACAGTCACCTCTGATGATCAAGGGGTCCAGGAGGGGCTTGGATCTCCTAAAATCCATCACCAGCTCCTTGGTTTTGCTGGTGTTCAGGTATAAGTGGTTTGAGTCGCACCATTTAACAAAGTCCTTGATTAGGTTCCTATACTCCTCCTCCTGCCCACTTCTGATGCAGCCCACGATAGCAGTGTCAAAGCAAACTTTTTCACGTGGCAGGACTCCGAGTTGTATTGGAAGTCTGATGTATATAGGCTGAACAGAACCGGAGAAAGTACAGTCCCCTGCAGCGCTCCTGTGTTGCTGACTACAATGTCAGGCTTGCAGTTCCCGAGACGCACTTACTGAGGTCTGTCTGTAAGATCTCCCTGCATGGCAATGTCGGGTGACCTTTATGTTCGTCTGATCTCGCTCCATTCAATTTCCTCTTGTGGGGCTATCTCAAGTTGAAGGTATACACACACTGACGTCAAAACCTTGAAGCCCTCAAGGACGGTATTATCCACAAAATCTCCTCTATTCCACTTGAAATGGCTGAACGAGCCATGCAAGTGTTCAGAAATTGTCTAGAAGACATAATTTTTAAAACGGTGAAAAAAATCTATTTTGTATACCCATTCCGTGTCGTAGTGAAATTTATTTTATCTTGTAGCGTTTTTGCAGAATAAACATTTGAAATGTGGTACTTATTTTTGGTTCACCCTGTAGTACTTTCATGTCTGTCCAATAACAAATGAACACAGCAATATGCAACTATCATTACACATACTCCATTCTCATTTGCAATGTTTTAATTTCCTTTTCCTTTTGACAACGCTACTAGTGATTATAGTAGTATTTAACTCTCCAGTAGTTTTGAAAATTGATCTCAAAAATGACTAAGCATTAAGACCGCAATGATGCCTACACTGTGCCATAGTTAGTGCTCCAGAGTTGAAAGCAGTCTGTTATGCATTTCTTTGTCTAGAGACAAAGACAGAAAGATTTAGTAAGAGATTTTTCTCTATCATTAATGCAGCTACCAAGCCTGTATAATCATTTCAATTACAAATGCTAAATCAGAGCTCAATGGGCTAGTTTTGACTAACTAATGAAAGTAGTCATATGATATGGTGAGTCCCATTCATTCATCACAGTGCAGAAATTATTACCACTGCCTCTGGGAAAGACCAGTTCTTCTAATAAAATGTTTCATTATAAATACCTCTCACACAGAATTTGGAGCATCATCTCATCATAAACAAACATCTGCTAAGTTAATACACTGCATGTTAAAATTCACATATAATTTTAATTTAGTTCTCCAAATTTCACTTTTTGCAAGAATATAGATTACAGAAAGAGAAATGTGTATATTTCAAGTTTCCTAGGTAAAGGCACATAAACCTTCACTAATGTTTCCCCATATATTTACAGGAAAAAACGCAGAGAGTTTTATCCAGGGCTATGGAATCGGAGTCGAGGAGCCAGAGTCAGAGATGATTTTGGGTACCTGGAGTCAGGGTCGGAGTCAGCAAAAATGTGCTGACTCCGACTCTTAATAAATGGATGCCAGAGGCCAGATGCACCGAAAGCACACGTGCACAGTGCCTCAGCACCCCAGAGTCAAACTCAGCGGCTTCCCAGAGTCAGTAGGTGGCGTCCAAACAACACAACACAACCTGTAAACTAAACTTCAGGTCACAGTACAACCGCGGCCCGAACGCGAACGCGCACACTACCGCATATACTGTATAGCCTTCGTTTAGTAATGTAGATCTCCGAGCCGGGATCTGCTGCTATGGTTACTTCAGCACGCGAATGCACCAGCGTCACCATCAGGGAACTAGGTGGCGCCAAAACCGCACGCGCATAGCGCCTCGGAGCCCTAGAGTCAAACCCAGCAGGTGGCACCAAAACAGCACGCGCACAGCGCCTCAGTGCCCCAGAGTCAAACCCAGCAGCTTCCCAGAGTCAGTATGTGGTGCCCAAACAACACAATACAACCTGTAAAATAAACTTAAGGTAAAGCGTCCAATGCCAGCAGTCAGTGTGCCTCAACAGTGCCAGCAGTACTCCACTCCACAGTGCCAGCAGTATTCCACTCCACAGTGGCAGCAGCTACTACACTAAACAGTGGCAGCAGTCAGTGTAGCAGCTGTCAGTGTGGCATATTTGAATCATATTAGGGTAATTCAGTGTTAAAAGTAAGTATGATTCCTAACAGCAAATGACTTCTAGCTAATGACACAGCCACAGAAAAACAAAAACGAGACCGCATGGATAAAAACAATAAACAAAGGCACCTACAACGCTTCTGAAACACCAGAAGCAAAGGAGTCACGGCTCCAAAAAGAAAGAGCTCAGGTATCGGATAGGCGTGCAAACGAGACAACAGAACAACGGGAGAAGCGTTTGGAAGGCTTGTGCAATTGTTCATCACAAAGAATATCAGAGGAAACTGCAGAAATGCTAGAAAGTCGTTTAGAAGGTTTAAGACGTTCAGTATTCCAACAAAGAAAAAGCCAAAGAGAGGAATGACTGCCGCTGAACAATTCCGCCAGTTAGCTTAGAACGCATTCTGTAATGAGTCTACTGTTCAGGAAAATTCATTTGGATTAATGAGTTTAATTTGCAGTCATCGTCATTCACTTAATTTCCTTGAAGAAAAAACTGGAAATACAACTGACGAGTTTACACGTTGTTCTTAAAAGGGTCAAGTTAAGCTGCCTCCTTTGAATGAATATCCTAAATATTTATGAAAGCTTTTGACTAACGATATACCCGAAAGTAAAAGCTTTATGGAGTGCATTAGATGCTACAATAGTTCATTTGCTTTTGTATCTACCGGGGTAAATATCAAGCCACCACCTAGGAATGGCCCATACTGCTTTCGCGTGTAGCATCGAATTGGAACAGTGCACCCTGAGCCAAATCACGACCGCAAATTTGCCCAAATTTACATGTTAGATCTAGATGACGCAGTTTATCAACGACATGGACAACTTTATGTTGCCTTTTCAAGAGTCTGGCGTTCGTGTGACGTTAAAGTGAAGGTTTTAACTACTCCATACCAGGGACAGCTAATTCAAGGACAGGAAACCGTCTTTACCAAAAATGTTGTTTATATAGAAATTTTTGATTAACTATTTTGAATTTACCATTTTATGAATTTTTTGTTTCCAATTTACTTCATTTAAACCTATGCACTCCAATATTTTACTTATAAATGCAGCAACTCAAAGACATTTTGGACTTAAATTTCAATTTTAGTTTTAATAAATTGGTTAATTTTAGTACAAATATATTTATTCAATTAAATGAAAACTTTCCCAGGACGCTCCCACCTCTCCATCATTTTTCATCCCTCCAAAGATCGGAAGGAACAGAAAGTGATTGCCATTCTTGGGTTTGCGATTCTTTAGAGAATCGGGGGTTTACTGGTGTAAGAATAAAGTCCACTGCATAGTTGTGTTACTATTAGTGTGAAGTTCAGCTGAGCTATTATACAACCTGACATTCATATATTGTAATCTGGATTATGGTACATTACAAAAATGTTTTATTTTATTTCATATATAATATGTTTAACAGGTTCATTTGAGTGTTAACAAGTGTAATGGTGTAGGTGTGTGCTATGGCCTGATGTGTGTTCAGGGGTTCTTGTCTTTTGTTTAAACTGGCCAATACGGTAGAAAATCAGCTTCCTATCCAGTAGTTCTGTGGTTAAATGATATGTATGTTGCCTTCTTTCAATCAGCATGGAAAATACATTAGCATATTAAATATAGAGGAGTCGTAGTCAGAAGTACCAGAAACTAAGTAGCCGGAGTCAGAGTCGAAGGATTTATCTACCGACTCCACAGCCCTGGTTTTAACATTACAGTACTAGGAAACTAAACTAACAGCCAGAATCAGGTTTACAAACTCTTTTTAGTATATATTTTTTTCTTAATCCTTTGTAATTAATTGCTTAACAAGTTGCAACATATTGCCATAAATAACCGTGTTAATAATTATGATTTTTCGTGTTTTTTTATTTTATTTACCTTTTTTATGTTTTTGTTTGTTATGTCTCAAACTATTGTGATGTATTTCACCATCTTACTAATAATCAAAGTTTCTTTATCGCGTTGAATACTTTCCTCAGCTCAAAATGCAATAAGAGCTTTCATGTCAAGTCTGTTCAATAGCATGCGTAGCTCTATATCTTGAAAAAGTATGTATGCATGTATTTAAGTATGTTGCAAAAAATAAGCCAAGGTGAGCATTTAAAAAAAAAAATACACAAGGCAGCAATGCCTCTACTACAGTCTTGCTACCTACCTAATAGCACATAGTGAAATTAGTATTGTGGCAACTAGTAGGCAGGCTGGCTATGCACGGCTGAGTCTATACTGCTGGGCTTATTCTTGGAATTTTAGTTCTTCCCCCAACTCATTACTGGACCAGTGATGTCATCAGCCTGCTCTTTTCTGATGATTTATACGCTAAGGCTGCATTGTTTTGTACTTTGATTTTTTTCAAAATTCACCTTAAAGAATGCTTTCTACTCTTAAATGATAAACAGATCACTGTTCCATCTTATCTTATATGTAACCTTTTCTAGAAAAGAGTTCAGTGATGCCATGTTAGAATTTCCTCTCTGAAACAATACTACAGTAAAGATGAAAACAGTATGGGAACACAGTTCCACTTAATTTTTTTTTTTTTTTTTAAACATCTGACAAAATAATGGTTCTAATTCCACACCAAGTAAGAAACTGGGGTGGTGGCATAAACATATGACTGGGTTGATTGGAGTGACAATGAAAAAACTACCAGAGAACAAAAGCATACCTTTATCTCCACAGTGGGGAGGTTGAATCAATTGTCTAAGTTTGTTAAGGGAACGATATATATTTGAGTTTTCTGAAGATGCAGGTATATAATTTATTAATGAGGCATTCATGCCCATCTGGTTAGAGAAAGTCTTTGTTGTATTTATGTATTTGCTTCTGAAATTCCAATTTTCACAACACTTGTCTGCATATGGTGTGTATGAGTGTGGGTAGCTGGCAGTAGATTATGCAAAAGTTTGCAGTTGTAACGTTGGCTTTTATTTATTTATTTATTTAATTTTTTTTATATTCATTTTTCATGACTCATGACTTGATTTGCATTATATCATTGTAATCACCTCTGGAATTGTAATCTGCCAAAATACAGCAAAATGTACTTAAACATTATATAAATTGTAAGCCTTGCAGCTCCCTGTTGCCAGGAAAATATGCAGTTACCTGATGATTGGGTACACTCACAACCTTCCCACAATCTTTGGATGAAAACAACTTGTGGATCAGAGGAGTCAAAGGGAATGGTGAGAATAATATAAGTAAGCAGACAGGCCACAACACATTGTTCTATCAGAAATAAACTATGGAATTTGTAGCCTAATCAACACAATGTTCAGGTATTGATGTTCTAAGCAAAAAACAAGGAAGTGCATCACCAGTGGGCACAATAGCATCAAAAATGGACTGTTGAAGAGGAAGAAAAGTTCCTTAGTTGGATTAATCAAGGTTTACAACATGATTTCATGGAACTATCCACTTTGGTGTCGACAGTATAGGCTTGTTGTAGCCATGTGATGGTGTGAGGAATGTTTTCCTAGCACACATTAGAGCCGCTGACACCCACACCATCTGGGCATTTTGATTTTATATAACAGCTTTTAAATTAGCACTATTCTTGGTAACACGTTAGTTTAGGTACTGCAGAATGCCTATATTACTCCTATACTGTTATGTAACAAGAGCTTGACAAAGGAATTTTTTTGATCTTACTAACATTATAGAGCATCAGTAAAGTGGTTATTCAAGTTTGTGCAGTGTGGCATATTGACATGCTGGTAAAATTAACTGTGCATATGAAGCATTCATCGTTCTTATACTCAAGTATGCAATATTAAGACAAAACTATCTCAGTTAAGCCACATCAGACCATTTCAAACTGAAGCTATTTTAGGAGGTCACATTCGTGAGACAATTACTTAATTGATACTTTGTTAGTGTTATTTAGACCATTAGAAATGTTTCTTACTATCTTGTTACATAATATTAAATGAGTAATAGATGTATTTTTGCATTACCTAAACTAAAGTGTTACCCAATTCTTAAAAGAACAAAAACTTTGCTAATTTTGTCTGTGGGGATAAAAAGAAAGGCAGTGGCTGGCTTAAAGATGGTAACGAAAAGGGTTCAGTGGTACATAGGCAGGTGGCCTGTGTTAAGACACCAATTAGGCAAAAGTGGCAGTAGGAGTAGACAAGACAGTAAGAAATTAACTAGCAGTGGATATTCACTAAGCAAGTTTTTCCAGATTGAACAGTTCTTAGTGGTCAGGAAAGCAGAGCAGTTAAGAGGGCAACAGTGTAAGGGTTTGTTAATACAGAGGAGTACAAATAGTGATGGTGTGGAGCTTTCAAATAAAGAATAAGAGGAGCGTAAAGTTAGAGAACAGACAGGAAAGTTAAGTTAACCTCATAGAAAGAAAAAACAGCAGGCAGTCTAGCAGGTGAATATAAAATGAGCTTAAGCGGTCAGAAGGTGTAAAATAACTGTAGCAATTCTTTAATTTTTTGGGCTTAAATATTGTTGCTTTTCCTGTTTAAGTTAATCAATTTAATTTTAATAAAATACAAAAAAAGTTAAGGCAGTTTTATGAATCCTTATTCAAATTTTAATAATGACACAAGGGCAGAGCATGTCTTGTTGGATGTTGTTCTTTTTAGATATCGGCTTGGAGGAGCCAGTCTTCTATAAGGGCTACATCTGCAGGAGATTTCAGGTGATCCAGCACTTCAAGCTCAGGGTCGCTGAAATGGAGGAGTGCTATCTAATTCTTTTTCTTTTCTTTTTTCCTGTACAGTTGCAGCTCCAGAAGACTCAATATTTGCAGCTGGGACAAAACCGTGGCCAATACTATGGTGGATCTTTACCTAATGTGAATCAAATTGGAAACAGCACAATTGACCTGCCCTTTCAGGTGAGAGTATGAACCATGACCACTTGCTAGGCACATAGTATGAATAGTAAGGTCATTTCTGTAAGGTCTTGATAAAGGAGAGGTTGTTATTGTGTTCATGTTCACTGTATTGTGCGCAATTTATGCTTTTATATACATATATATGTATATGTATATATCTGTATATATATATATATATATATGTGTGTGTATATATATATATATATATATATATATATATATATATATATATATATATATATATATATATATATATATATATATATGTCTATGCTGTTTATTTTTGTAGACTCCATTTCAAACATCTGGACTTGACACAAGCCGGACAACTCGTCATCATGGCCTAGTTGACAGAGTATATAGAGATCGGAATAGGCTCACCTCTCCTCACAGACGCCCCCTCTCTGTGGACAAGCATGGCCGCCAGATATCCTTGCGTAATAGGTCTTTAATTTGTTACACATTTTTTTTTAGCAATAGAAAATGTGTAGTGGTGCTAAGCTTTAATTTTGCCTCATCTGTCTGAGTTTTTAGCCAAACCTGCAGAAAATGCAATATTAGTATTTTTTTCAATAAGCAGTGAGCTGAAAATTTGTTTGAAGTAGCTGTTTTATTTATTTCAATTTTATTTAATGATTGTTAATGTCTTCTTGTCTAATATTAGACAGTGTTGCTCAGTGGAGTCGAAAGCAATATTAAATTACTGGAGTTGGAGTCGACTCTAAATGTAAATTGTAACATAATGTTTTAAAATTTGCAGTTTCATTTATACTAATTAGGGCTGTCAAATTAGTCAAAAATATGGTTTGAATATTTAAATTGAAATAAGTAAATGGTTTAATATATTCAGAAATAGTTTAAGGATTCTAAATATTACATGTACATTCATATGTTATATTTTGAAATACATTATTATTGTTGTTGTTGTAACGACAGTGGTATCAGCCACAGCAAAAACAAAACCCAAAAGAAAAAAAGTTTTGCAATACTTCACCAACATTTATTATAATACAAGAGCCATCAAAATTACACATAAGGTGCACTCTATAAAAGTGGAGAATGTGCATCACTGTCTTACCTTCATTCTAGAACTGATGACTGGGTGGGCAGATACTTGTTAGAACAGTGAGCCATAAAGTCAGGAGCTTAAATCCTCATGAGCCAGGCATACTAGCACCAGGCTTCAGTACATTTCCATATATCATTTTTTTGTTTCTCACTCATGTTGTGCCTACAGAGCATGAAGAGCTCATGAAACTGTTGTGTGAATAATGAAGTTTTCCAAAATGAAAGAAGCTTTGAAAACACAGCCTTTTCCTAAAATGGGACTCTCAGTGCGTACAAAGTGACTTGATTAAAAAGAAAATACACCCAAATGTACCTAGCACTGCCTGTAATGCTCATATGTAGCACATACAAAATCACCTATGATTGCTTAAACATATTAAACACATTTATTATTTTATATTTTATAGATAAGCAACTTTTGATCCTTAAGGTTGAAGAGCTGAAATTGCTGTACTCCCTTTGTATAAATTTAAGCACTGTGAGCCAATTAGTCTTGAACAAAAAAAGTAACCAGAAGTACTAAATGTTACATCGTGATGATCTTTTAAGTATTTAATCCTCATCATTTTTAATAACAGGCATTTTCAAAGCAACTTAAATTGTATCGAATGAGTTTGAATGTTTGCCAGGAAACTGTTAACTAACACCACAAAGAAAACTTTTGAAGAACATCAGAAGACATATAGGATGTATAGTAGTTAGTTAAAAATAATAAAATAAAATGCAGATGGTGCAAAGTTGAGTGTGCAAACTCTGACTTGATAAGTTTGCGGTACTGAATGCCAGGTGAGTGCTGTAAGCAAGAACCAGTGATCGATGAATAACAGGTAAAATTGAACTAAATTAGGTCTCTTTTCTCTATTACAAATTTTGTAAAGCTATAATAAGGGTAGCCTGAATATTTGTATTGCACCTCATTGTTTTAGATGTTATGCGTCAAGTCAACAGCCAAGTTGGACGACAGCACCTCCTGTTGGTGGTGGTAGCTAGATGTGCACTGTTGACACTGAAGAGGCACATTACAGTGGATATTTTAATTCTTTATCATAATAAGAAAGAAACAGAATTATAGTGGCATATGAAAATTTGGGCACCCTTGCTTAAAATGTCTATTACTGTGAATGGTTAAGTGAGCAGCCGGATCACCAAGAGGCATAAAGTTAAAGATGACATATTTCTTTAATATTTTAAACAAGAGTACATTTTTTATTTCCATCAATCACAAAATACAAAAAATAATGAAAGGTGCCTAAAGCAAAAGTTAGGGCATCTGACATGGTCAGTACTTAGCAACACCCCCTTTGACAAGTGTTATAGCTTGTAAATACTTTTAGTAGCCAGCTTCTTTAAATCCTTAATTTGGGGTATTTTCACCCATTTGTTCTTGCAAAAGGCTTCTAATTCTGCAAGACTCTTGGACCGTCATGCATGCACTGCTCTTTTGAGATCTGTCCACAGATTTTCAGTGATGTTTGGGTTGTGGAACTGTGAGGGCCCTGACAAAACCATCAGCTTGTGCCTCTTGAGGTGTTCCATTGTAAACTTTAAGTTGTGTTTCGGATCATTATCTTCTTATACGATACATCCTTTTTTTAACTTCAGCTTTTTACAGATGGTGTGAAGTTTGCTTCCAGAATTTGCTGGTATTTATTTGAATCCATTCTTCCCTCTACCAATGGCATGTTCCATGTGGCATCAGCATAAGCCCAAAGCATGATCGATTCACCCACATGGTTAAAAGTTGGACAGGTGTTCTTTTCCTGGAATTCGCCACCCTTTTTTACCTTTGCACATTGTGACCAAAATGTTCTATTTTGACATCATCAGTTCACAGGACTTGTTTTTAATATGCATCAGGCTTGTTTACATGTTTATTTGCAATGTTGTGGCTAGGGCACAGGAAAGCTTTTCATCTGCTGACTCTACCATGAAGGTTATATTTGTTCAAGTGTTGCTGTACAGTAGAACAGTGCACTGCCACTCCAGAGTCTACTAAATCTTCCTGAATGTCTTTTGCAGTCACATGGGGGATTTTATTTGCCTTTCTTGCAATCCAACGAGCAGTTCCTTCAGAAAGTTTGTCTTCCAGACCTTAACTTGACCTGCACCATTCATGTTAACTGCCATTTCTTAATAACCTTATGGACTAAGGAAACAGCTACCTGAAAACACTTCTTGTAGCCTTCTCCTGCTTTGTGAGCATCAGTTATTTTATTTTTCACAGTGCTAGGCAGCTGCTTAGATGAGCCCATAGTTGCAGATTGTTGAGCCAGAGAATTTATACAGCTTTGCAATTTGCATCACCTGGGGTTTCCTAATGATGACTGTAAACAAACCATGGCTCTGACAAGATAATTAAGATCTGAGACTTCAAATATTTTGTTCAAAACAAAAACAATACACTAATCTTGCATAAAATGCTGAAAAGAAATGTGTCATCTTTACCTTTATGCCTTCTGGTGTATCAGTTCATCTTCTGCTTACTTAACTATACACAATACCAGATATTTTAAGCAAGGGTGCCCAAACATTTGCATGCCATTGTATGATGATTATTTTTCATTTGCATTAATTAAAATGTCTTCACATCTGACAGCAGTCAGGATTTGGAAAATAATTGGAATAGGATAAGAAACAGTATGAAAAACTTAGAAAAACTACTGCTTTACTCAAAAAGTAGAGCTGTGGGATAGAGAAAACTGTCTCAAACTACGTTGTAATGTGGTGTCGCTGTTAAGTTTTACTAATGAAGATAACAAGAGAACTATTCAAAATAAAGAAAAGGCTGATGTACAAAACCAGATCTGGAAAATACTGCATCTTTGAAAAGCTTGTTTAGAGTAATAGAATGCAAAAATAAGTGCAAGGTTAAACAAACCTCCATTATTTTACAATTGTCCATCAACTTTGCCTCTAATTAAGACCATTTTCAAAATTAGTTATATTGGATGGATGGATTTTTCGATCTGACATGTCTTATACTAATTGAATCAAACTTTTTTCTTCTAGCCTTTTGACAACAATATAGCCTGTCTTTTAATTTTGTAAGTTTTGTCTTAATGTTTAATGTTACTCAATGTTTGTAATTTCATAAAATAATATTAAACCACAACTGCATCACTACAGCTTTTAAACCCAAACTTTAATAGATTATTGTGCTAAAAAGTACCCCGATGGTTCCTGCTGGCAGTAATGAAATGCCTAGTATCTTGCATGTTGTCTGCGTTCAAGCAACATCTCTCTATTATAAAAAAAAAAATATGGGACAAGACTTTTTTATTGCGACGAGACGTGATCTTTTGAAGAGAGACAAAGAGACACTTTCACGTCCTGCAAGACGGGCAAGTTACGTCATACTTACAGTCTTTCGAAGCAAGTCCTGTGATACACATGCAGAGCAGGTTAGAGATAATGGAAGTAGGAAAATTTGAAAATCTCAAACAAAAATGAGAGTAAAGATCACATTAGCGCAAACAAACAAAATATTACTTGGTGAAATAACGGAATATCGAAAAGAGATTAAATACTGTTTGAATATGTCTGGGGGAGAAGAGAACAAGGCAGTGACTTTAAAATGTTCATAGCGGCACACAAAATGCAGATCACGCGGCACGGTATCGGCAGCAAGCCATTAACTGATTGAGCAAAGAGGAGGTTAAAAAAAAATAGGAATTTGTTTCCCATTGTATCATCATTTAAGAGGGGATTCGGAGGAGTGGCCACGTCTCCTTGGGGTGCATTCAGTCCCCCTCTTCACAACTGTAGCCGACGGTCTCCAGGGGATTAAGGGGTTGGCGAGCAGGGGGTGAAGCCCCCTAATATTAAATACTAGCAAAATACCCGCACTTCGCAGTGGTGAAGTACTGCCTTAAAATTTTTATTAAGAAGAAAATTAAATCTTTTTAAACTGAGGAAAAAGATACCAATAATTATTTGTTAATGATCTCTTTGTATACCACATTGTGAGTTCAGCCCTCCGGTTGTAATATGACCAAGCTGTGCGCTGAGCTTACTCTTGAGCATGCAACGTACAGTTGGCCATGTGAATAGTAATCTTGTTTTAAATCTCACAGCTTGGATTGCTGCTGTCATAATCGGTTTGAGTTTCATGGTTTGTTTCAATTACGACAGTATTTGTAGGACTTGTGTTGAAGAGACATTTGGCATCTGTCAAGCGCTGTAAGTATACAACCGGTTTCATCAATAACTTCACATCCAGCTTTTTAGAGTTTAAACATTCATAAACATCAAAGTGTCCACTACTGAAATCGTCACCTGTCAATCTAAGATGTTTCAGAGGCATTGGCGGTTGTCGAAAGGTGTAAAATATTTGGCCATTTTGGTACACTTGAAAGCGACAACCAAACAATTCAGCGGCAGCCATCAACTCGCATGCAGATGCATAGGTGAAGGGCTTAAGCATTTCACTCTTATAGTGCTCCTGTGTAGTATAATTATCTCCTGTACCGTCATCAGTCCACATCTTGAACCTGTCCCAGTCATTCAATACATAAGACACAATGTTCCTCCGGATATCAAGATTTAGCCTGATATGGCCGTGCAATATGTAACAAAGATAATGGAAAAGGCAGGTGCCATCTCTGGGCATGGAAACCACTCGGTAAGTGACAGTTCTTTGATCGATGGTGATCACCTCGATAGACATGTTAATGGGGATACGGTTGGAATGATAATGGAAATGGGTACCTGAACAATGTAAAGTAAGTCTAAAATACCTAAACAATAACTATAAAAGTATAAGTGAACAATAAAACAGCGGAGAAGCCGTGGATTAAATAACAAGGCTGTAGTTATCAGCAGGGAGACGTGAATCCCGTGGCGAAGCAAGGAAGGGAATGTAGAGACTGGAGTGACAGATGGCCTTATATAGGCAGGCAGCCAACAACGTGGGAGGCGCTGGAATGGGGGACTCAACGCTGCCTCACACGGTGACCGAGCTGCAAGCTATGGACGTATATATGTACGTAAGTAGGATTCAGTTAGCGTTGGGAACCCGCTTACCAAATTTCTTGAAGATGGGCCCATAAGTAACAAAGACCGTTGAAAAGTTCAATATGGCGGCCGACAGTGGCATCATACCACCGAAATAAGTACCAAATTTCAGCCTTCTACTTACACGGGAAGTTGGAGAATTAGTGATGAGTGAGTGAGTCAGTGAGGGCTTTGCCTTTTATTAGTATAGATATTAGTCTAATTATAATTTGAGTAGCCATTGTCAAAAGTTTTGTGTAATGACTCCATAGCCTAATGGTAATATTAACTAATGAAAGCCTTTTTGTCTGTTTGAATTTTTTAATGAGCAAAGTGTTTTTTTTTTTGGTTTTTTTTTTACCATTTTTTCCTCACCTGACTCTAATCAGCAGTGGAATTTTGCTTCTCTTACACAACATTCTTAAATAATATAATATTTATATATGTATTTCAGTAAAGCTTTGATTTTAACTTACACTATTACCTCTTTGTAGCATTTTATTTTCTAAGTTTTGAGAGAATTGTATGGTATGCTTCTGTCATTACACTGTTTACACTATTAGTAAACCCTAGATAACTGACTGCATTTACAATATCTGCTGCCTTCAACTCCATTTGATAGAGTAATTACAGAGTAGTACTTGGCACACCTTTGGAAGTTTTTTTTTTTGTTAAACCCTTAACCACCAGTTTACATTGACAGCTGTCCATACGGCTCTGTGTATCTGTCACCTCCACCGGACACCAGTTGGAGAAGGTAAGCAGTGAAACTATGTCTTCATTCATTTATTTGTCTACATACAGTATGTTTAGATATTTCAAATAGCTGCATTATTTCTGTATCTTTAATGAACTCAAACATATTTTCTATTTATAATTCTCATATCATTGTTCTTTAGTTTAAAGCCATGACAAACACTGAGGCCCCATTCACAATTCAGTACTTCATTTCCATTCATTGGGTACATAAAGTACAGAACACAAAACACAGTGTTAAAAGGTCTTGGGTATGGGTGTAACCCTTTTTAACTGCCTTTGGCAGTTGGAAAAACAAACATGATTTCAGTACAGAACTCACAGTTAGGCAAGTTCTTCCTCTTCAGTTGGCCAGTGACTGACACTATGTTGAGGTTGAGGAGGAGTCTGTCATGGCAGGCTTTGAAGAGGTGGGACTAGAGGTGGGGTCTTAGGCCAGGTCACTGCCCTTCTTTTATGTCTTGTTCTTCTTTGAATTAGGCAGAAGGATAATAAGGAGAAGCAGTGGTATCATTTTCAAATCATTATGTAACATATTTTTTTAAATTGGTCTGACAGCAAATTAACTTTTTACCATTAGTGAGAATAAAATAAATCTGACACATTTTTAGGCAAACCTAAATACCTGTAAGGTTTTTGTTTAAGAGTGAACTTCTTTATCACCTATGCAGTATTGCCTGTCTCTACTCTTACTTTTCATGATGGAGCAATCCTAATTCATGCTTTTGTTACTTCAATTCTTTACCGCTATAATTCATTATATACTGGTCCTTCTTCTGAGTCTGTCTATTAAATTTCGATATATCCAAAACTATGTTTTAATTAATGTTCTTCCTATTTACATTCAAGACACTTAACACTTGAATTCCTGAAGCCTACAAAAAAAAACTTGCAATCCCAGGCCACCTTAAATCCCCTCACACCTCTCTGTTAGCATCTTTTGTTTTGTAAATGTTTCGATCAGCACAAACAGCAAGCAGTCTGCAATCCCATCCCCTACATTGATGGAGCTCAGCTCAGGCAAAAAGTTCTCCCAGCTCAAGCCAAGGCTCCTTATCTGCATATAAGGTGAGATGCATGGGGTTGTATAGGGTAAATAATACAGTATATCATTATTTTAAATACGTGCATTACATTTGTGTTTTGTGCCTACAAAGATCTGGGTAAGTGTACGATGAAAGGAAATATGAGAAATGCTGAAACATTTTCCATTTTATACTAATAATGACTTGGGACTTCTACCTGCAGCTAAAGTCACTACAGTACGCAAGCAATTCGCCACGCTAGTGTTTAGATCTGACAGCACCATGCTTAAGGTGTATGCACCCAAACTTTACACTGGCTATTACAGACTGAAATCGAAAGGTTCTCGTTTTTGGCACATACACCCTCAGATGGAAGTCCCATTTTACTTATGGTGCCAAGCAGAGTTGCTTTGTGGTGCAGCAGTCTATTAACCAGCGAAAGCACTGTGAAGAAACTATCTGTTGCTACAGTCCTGCCTTTGTCCAGGTTGATAGCAGTCACGGGACATCGTATCTTTGATTGCCAGTACAACAAATAGTTCTGAGAAGGCATCAGTCACATTGCTGCTCTTGTGAAAAGAATGAAGATAAATGCCATCAACTCAGGCAGGGAGATGCAAGTTTATTGTACCACGTGAACGTCACTGAGAGAATAAAACTGAATAGTCAAAAAACAAGTGCCATCTTTTACAAGTATCCTAAATTTACACCACATGTTACAGACTCAAATCAAATGTATGTTATTATATTGTATAAATAATAATAATAGCAGCTCACTACTCAAAACGCAGAGCACCAGGTCTCGAACCCGGGACCTTCTGGTTATAAGGCAGCACTTCTTACCGCTGCACCATTCAAGAATACGTGTAAACTCCCTGTCGATTGACATTTGAGCTTGAGTTTTTAAACTCCTTGAGAGCCACATATAAGTCAAATGCTTTTTTTTTTCTCTTTGGTTATATTCTTGAATAAAAGCGCATGTGTTTATTTGATATTTGGACTAAAGTCTTCACACATTATGCACTTCACGTCATTATTAGTATAATGTGGAAAAAGTTTCTGTTTTAGGTATGTGGTCAGCATTTCTTGCATTTCTCACATTTCCTTTCACCCTAAACTTACCCAGATGTTTGTAGACACGGAACACCCATGAAATGCATGTATTCCAAATAACGATATACTGTATTATTTACCCTATACAATTACAGGCACCTCACCTCACAAGCAAATAAGGAGCCTTGATTTGAGCTGGAAAAAGTTTTTGCCTTATCTGAGCTCTGTCAAAGCAGGGGATGGGACACCAGGCTGCTTGGGCTGATTGACACATTTGCAAAACAAAGATGCTGATGGAGAGGTGCAAAGGGATTTAAGGTGGCCCCGGATTACGACTTTTTTCGTAGGCTTCAGGAATTCTAGTGTTAATGTTGCTGGCCTCCCTGACAATTTTTCTCCTTGTTCTTCTCATCAGTCTTGGAGGGAATGATCTTGGTAGAATCACTGTTGAACCATATTTTCTACACTTGTTGATGACTGTCTTTACTGTGCTCCATGGGATGTTTAATGCTTTGGATACTTTTTCTGTACCCCTGTCCTGATTGATACCTTTCAATGATGAGATTCTGTTCATTTATTAAATGTTCTTTGTGGACAATGGACTTTGGAGTATGTTGTAACCAAGAACATATCAGAATACTCCTACAGGAACAGCCAAACATTATCTGAGCTTAGATGAGATGAGACTTACTGTGATTGGTTGATTCTGAATGCAGCCACATCCTTGATTATTAAAGGGTAAGGACTATAATGCAACCAGGGTTTTGTATGATTTATTTTTTTCTTTTTTTATCAAAACATTTTTTTGATTTGTTTTCACCAGTTTTGTAATAAAGGTGGAATAGGTTCTGACAGGATTTATCTTGGTTTAATTTTATATTACAAAAAATCTGCGATTTTGGTGGGGAAGTGTAGACTTTTTATATTCACTGTATTTAATTAATTTAAATCAAGTTTACCTGGTATGTCAAATTAATCACAGTGTATAACATCATAAAAATCATAACATCATAACATTCATAAAAATGAATGTAAACACAATATAACTATTGGTAGAATTCATGGCATTTTCTAAGCAACTAAAATGCTGCATTTCTAACTTTAATTTTGACAATGGAATTAATTTTCATTCATATTTTCTTTTTGTAGAAATACTGTTGACTCAAAACTACTTACATAAATATTTACATCACAGTCCTACTTCTATGCTGCAGATCCTAACTATAAAATCATCCAATAAGTTGTAATTTAATGTTTATCATTAAGTTTGCTCCGGCAGTCAGTGTCTATTGCATATTCTCAATATGTGGAAACAAAAAGCATGAAAGGGAAGCTGCTGACAGAGAAAACCCCATTCCTTGCCATACATCCTTGTCAAATTTAATCTCAGTAGGAACTCAAAAGATTGATTTTAAAAAAAAAGGTTCATCTTACAGGTGAAGCCTCAGGTTCATTTTTGTCTGAAAAATTATAGATATAGTTTTGTTATAACCAAAAACTAAGGTGCAAATACATGTTTTTTTTTTTTTTATTATTTCAGAACCTTAGCAGAACTACACTATTATTTGCCTCAAGTATATTTTTCTCCTCTTTCAGAACCAATTCAGATTCAGCCCTACACCAGAGCACAATGAACCCCAGTACTCAGGACACATTCATTGGTGGTTCTCAGGATTTACAGCAGAAAAGAGGTATGAAAAAAGATTATTCCAGTGTTTAAACGGGCTTATTTATTCACATTCATACCTGCTGTCACACCAAATCTTTAATCTCAGAATGCTTAAATCAATTAGTTAACCTGTTTATCATTTATAGCTGGAGTGTAGATATCCTCTACCGTATTGTTGATGATCCTTTTTAAAAGTTTGTACCCAGCTATGTAATTAAATAATTTTTTTAGATAAAGGGTTAGTTTTTTTTTAAAGTCTTTTTCATTTTTTAAGTATAATAATCATACATTTTAAGGTGCTTTTCAAGGACTAATGATGACAGACCTCTGCAGTGTTCGCTTTGCCTTGAGTTTGGAGAAATCATGGAATTTTTCGTGAATATTGCCAAATTTGGCAAAATGCATTTAAATCAATTGGGACACATTAACTGAACTAGATTTGAGTGGATTATAATGGTGCAATCATCTTTAAAGTGTCCCTGAGAGCTAGGGAAATGTCTGCTATACTGGACTAATTGTGGCCAAAAAGGCAACCTGAACTGTGTGACAGCAGTGCCAGCCACTGCATCACTTTGCCTCTGTGAGATGAAAGAAGAAAGAATGCAGTCAGAGACACACAATCATATATTTCGCCAAAACAAAGTGGAAATGCCAAAATCGTAGTCAACACTTTTATGTTGATTTATGTGAGAAACTATTGCTTTGTGTGTTTTTCATCAAACAGCCTGACAGTAAGTAGCTCATTGCCACTGCTGCCATAGTGTACAGGGCAATGCATGCAGCAACAGACATTTTATATTGGTTTATGTGAGAAACTATTGCTTTGTGTGCTTTTCAGAAACCTGAGTTTGTTTTTTTTAATTCAACCCTGGGAGAGAAGGATAAAAAAACAGCCCAAAAAGAGTTTTGATCGTTCTATTTTTTGCAGTTCTGCTGAAGGCTCTCCAAACTGTCTGTGCTGATGCTTTGCACTTTTTCTTCTATCAAAATGATAAAAATGTCTCATGAATAATAATAAATCTTGTGTTATAATTATATTTATTATTTCATAAAGTTTCCTGTGTTTGGTGGCATCAGGCTCTTTCAGGGTTTGTTGTTTTATTCTCCACGCGGCTAATTACATATGCTTAGGGCACATGCCTCCTTCTCTTATATAGAAATGGAACTCTTAGATCGACCTTCACATTTGGCAACAAGCGGAGATAACTAATCATTTGTGCTTTTTATGTTTCATAAAAATAGGTCAGCTAACCCTGAGTTTCTTCCAGTATTCAAATCTGCAGTGTGTTGGCCAGTAGACTAACGATACTAACTGTGAGCATGTGCTCTTCATAGTGCCAACCACTGCATGACCGTGCCTCCATGAGATCAAAGAAGAAAGAATGTAGTGAGAGATGCACAAATTTTGTTACTACTCTGTAATGCATGGGGGGTGGGCATCCAGTGTTGGCTGTTACAGCTCCGAGGAATGTCACACTGGCCTCAGAAAGCATTATGGGATGTTGAAAAAAAAAAGTAATTCTAAACTGGATGAATTATCTGTAAATAATTCAACGAATAAAGGCAAATACGAGCGCAACAAATTCACTGGGAATAATGTTTTAAAACAACGCAGTCTGAAGTCCAGGCAAAATGTAATTTAATGAAAGTAGATGTAGCCGAGCATGTTATAAGTGAATACCCAAAGATCAGGAGGAAAAAAAAGGATTACCTAAAAAGTAAGCTTTGAGTTGAGCCCTAAAATTGACTTACTTATCTATTTATGTATTTATTTATGTAAAGATTATCTATCAATCCAAAGTTGTGCAAAAACTTGCATAAATAGTGTTAATTTTGACAATACATTTTGATTTAGTTTTAGTCTTCTGATTAAATTGAATTTTACTTTTAGTCACATTTTAGTCATTTAATTATTATTACTTTTAGTAGTTTTAGTCAACAAAAAATTAATAAATTTTAGTCATGATAAAGTAATACGGAAGAAGATGATCCGCTGTGGCAGCCCATAACGGGAGCAGCCTAAAGAAGAAGTAGTATTCAAGATAAAGTAAATTGGTTTTAGTCGACTAAAAATAAAAGTAAATTAGTCAGTCATAATAGGATGGATATCCTGTTTAACATATGAAGATGCACAGAATATACTGTACCTCTGAAATATTATACGAACATATACATGAATGAGCCAAACCACATGTAGTGATTATTGAACATAAAATGAGGAGTAGGTGTAGAAAGAATTAACTACTAAAGATCTTTGTCAGATAATGGCAACCCTTGCCTGTCATCACACCAACATGCCTTAGTTATATTGCTATAAGATTTTACGAAAAAAGGCTAGACCAAGCAGCACACATACTGTATAATTTCAGGACAGGGTTTATAAAGTATGTGATCATCATGGACTATCTGATTTATCTGATCAGGTGCACATTTTAAATTTATTCTGATATTTTTTCTCTCCAGCAACTGAAAAATACTGTTTAAAATGATACTAAAACTAAAAATTCAAACATTATTATATCTGTACCTTTGAATTAGTGAATTCCTAATAAATCAAGGATACTTGCATTTAAACAAACCCTTAAAAGCTGTTTTTGTAACAAAATACTTTTACAATCTAGTTTGTCAGAGAATCCCTCTGTTATGTTTGCAACATTTGCTATTATAAGATTTATATTTACACCATTAGCTTGTTAAAAACTCACTAAAGAGTAACATTTAATGGATTATTCAAATGTTTTTACATTAATCCAATATTGTGTCACATGAGTGATCAAATGTTTTTATTGCTTAGCTGTGTGCAAATCCACAATAACAAAAGTTATCTGTAGTCAATCGCAACTGAGAGACTGCATTACATTCACGAATGTACCATTCTTATATATGACATCCTAAAGTGCTTTTAGTGTATTCTTCACATTTTAGCGGTTATGTTCATAAACATTAGTCTGCACTCAAAAACCAAAAAAAACCCACAAATTTAGTGTTTGCAGATTCCTCTTTAGCAATGACATGTACATATCGTATTAATTGTAAATGTATTTTTATTTTAGTATTAACAAATACTATGATTTAGAAGCCAAACAGCCATTTCTTTTGAAACTTGCCTCAATTTTTAATAGCTATGGCTTTGCGTCACTGTCACTGTGCATGTATGTATAAGTGGATGTGTGTGAGGTGGTTTTTCACTCACACCCCTGAACTGTATCCACCAGTTACAAAATGGATGGATACAAACATATGTTGAGATGCTCATTAAAATCAAAGAACGAATGCAAAGCTTCTGTTGATCCAACCCATCATTTCTTCTACTGTAACAAATGTGTGACACTACAAGCTAAAATAGTTAAAACTCACATACTGAGGCTCAGTGCATCTGATTGTGCTCTCAAAGCTGCATGAATCTGTTTGCTAAGTAACTTGTCCAAGAATAAAACTAGCAATAACAAAATCGTGTGTGTGTCTGTGTGTTGGCTTTTTATTTATTTATTTATTTAATTAATAGGCATGTTTTCCCCAACTGTACTTGACGCATTAGTACTGTTAGCAGGATATTGGCATCAAAAGTATTGGCATTGGGCAAGTCACCACCTAGATAACAGTACAAACCTTTCGCGGGATGGTGCACCTCTAGAAACTTCATTCCACTTGGCTGACACCTGGGAAACATGGTGTGTGTGTGTGTGTGTGTACAAACCGGATTCCAAAAAAGTTGGGACACTAAACAAATTGTGAATAAAAACTGAATGCAATGATATGGAGATGGCAAATGTCAACATTTTATTTGTAATAGAACGTAGATGACAGATCAAACGTTTAATCCGAGTAAATGTATCATTTTAAAGGAAAAATATGTTGATTCAAAATTTCACGGTGTCAACAAATCCCAAAAAAGTAGCAATAAGAGGCTGGAAAAAGTAAATTTGAGCATAACGAAGAGCTGGAAGACCAATTAACACTAATTAGGTCAATTGGCAACATGATTGGGTATAAAAAGAGCTTCTCAGAGTGGCAGTGTCTCTCAGAAGCCAAGATGGGTAGAGGATCACCAATTCCTACAATGTTGCGCAGAAAGATAGTGGAGCAATATCAGAAAGGTGTTACCCAGCGAAAAATTGCAAAGACTTTGCATCTATCATCATCAACTGTGCATAACATCATCCGAAGATTCAGAGAATCTGGAACAATCTCTGTGCGTAAGGGTCAAGGCCGTAAAACCATACTGGATGCCCGTGATCTCCGGGCCCTTAAACGACACTGCACCACAAACAGGAATGCTACTGTAAAGGAAATCACAGAATGGGCTCAGGAATACTTCCAGAAACCATTGTCAGTGAACACAATCCACCGTGCCATCCGCCGTTGCCAGCTGAAACTCTACAGTGCAAAGAAGAAGCCATTTCTAAGCAAGATCCACAAGCTCAGGCGTTGTCACTGGGCCAGGGATCATTTAAAATGGAGTGTGGCAAAATGGAAGACTGTTCTGTGGTCAGGCGAGTCACGATTCAAGTTCTTTTTGGAAATCTGGGGCGCCATGTCATCCGGACCAAATAGGACAAGGACAACCAGAGTTGTTATCAACGCTCAGTTCAGAAGCCTGCATCTCTGATGGTATGGGGTTGCATGAGTGCGTGTGGCATGGGCAGCTTGCATGTCTGGAAAGGCACCATCAATGCAGAAAAATATATTCAGGTTCTAGAACAACATATGCTCCCATCCAGGCGTCATCTCTTTCAGGGAAGACCCTGCATTTTTCAACAAGATAATGCCAGACCACATTCTGCATCAATCACAACATCATGGCTGCGTAGGAGAAGGATCCGGGTACTGAAATGGCCAGTCTGCAGTCCAGATCTTTCACCTATAGAGAACATTTGGCACATCATAAAGAGGAAGGTGCGACAAAGAAGGCCCAAGACGATTGAACAGTTAGAGGCCTGTATTAGACAAGAATGGGAGAGCATTCCTATTTCTAAACTTGAGAAACTGGTCTCCTCGGTCCCCAGACGTCTGTTGAGTGTTGTAAGAAGAAGGGGAGATGCCACACAGTGGTGAAAATGGCCTTGTCCCAACTTTTTTGGGATTTGTTGACACCATGAAATTCTGAATCAACATATTTTTCCCTTAAAATGATACATTTTCTCAGTTTAAACTTTTGTTCCGTGATTTATGTTCTATTCTGAATTAAATATTAGAAGTTGGCACCTCCACATCATTGCATTCAGTTTTTATTCACGATTTGTATAGTGTCCCAACTTTTTTGGAATCCGGTTTGTATATGAATGATATTTTAGAGTTGTGCCTGTTTTTTGATTCAAATCTTTTTAAGATTTCCTGACTTATTAAGGGCAGATCAAGTGTTATACTATCTGTACTTATAACAACCTTTGAGATATCAATGAGAAACCTTGGTTTTGTGACAAGCGCTGTGTAAATAAATATTAGGTATTCATAGTTGAGTTACTGAGTAAAAATATGCCAAAAAGTTTATTGGCTTTACTCTAGTTATGAAGTTACAAGCAATATTAATCTTATAATCCAGATACTGAAGTAGTAATATCACATGTTCTCTGGTTTTAGTCATCTCCTGCTATGGAGGCGATGCTTTATGGCCCGATTTACAGCCGGCACTAGAATCATTATGTGCTATATGTCATGCAATTGTATTAATGCAAATATTCTATTTATTGACTTTTATGTTAAAAGCAAATGTGTTTTTTTTTTTTTAATTTAGTGATATTATAAACAAATCATAAGGTATTTATTACTTTATTTCCTATGCAGTGCTGCTGTTATCAGTTCCTGGAACAGAAGATGTTGAATCAGAAGCAGACAAAACACTGCAGAAACAAATATGGGACAATAAAAAGGTAAATCATTTTGGTGTGGTGTTGAACAATGTATCAAATTTAGAAAAGTCTGTTTTTAAATGTTTGCATTTTCTGTATATGTAATTAAATATATGTTGCTACCTTTTTTATTACATGTCCAGAATGCATCAAGACCCAAATCCTGTGAAGTTCCAGGAATCAAGTGAGTTTTTATAATTGCCACTGGGTGAACAGGTTTCAGTTGTTACATTATGGAACAAACTTTTGATATGATACCTAGCAAGCTTTAGTCATTTTTTAAGTAAGGATAAAGTGAAAATATAAACATGGGTGAATGTGCAACTGAAAGCTATTATTTTACTTGTGTTCAAGACAGTAAACATAATATGTGGCATATTAGGTAGAACAGGTTAAGCACCCTATTCTGAAATGCCTAGGACCAGAAGTATGTCAGATTTTGGAATCTTTACATATACATAATGAGAGTTCTTGACAATGGAACCTAAGTCTATTCATGTTTAATATAAACATTAAACACATAGCCTGAAGGCAATGTTATACAATATGTTTTAAAATGTGTTGCATAAAGAAAAATGTATCCACAGTAGCATCAGCAGAATGCCTTTATCAGCTGTTAAATAGTGTCAAACTTTCAGTTTACACCTATGATGTTGTGTTTTGATAAAAAATATTACTGTACACGGAGAATAAACAAACAACACGGTGAACAATGCATGTAGGTCTAGTGTTGGCTTTGTTTGATAACAAACTGGACACACCTTAGTGTCAGAGCGCATGTTCCCTCTAAGCTGCACTTGTGCATAGCTGTGCAGCTTTTTTCTGTGTGCTGTGTAGCACTTTTGAGCTGCCACTCATGTACTCTCCCATATTCAGTTTGGAAGTGCCACACAGCTGTTGTGGAACCTTTCACCCTTTAGTAATGCATCTGCAGCTTTCAGAACTCCACTGGGGACTCCCAACATCCCCATCCATAGTTCTCATATTGGTCCTTTGCGGTGCTTGATATTTCACGGAACCAGTCTCTCCCTGCCTAGTCCTATGTAGTGATGCTTTGAGACACTTGAAGAAAAAATCAGTCAAACAGTAAGCACTAGTTTATGTGTTACATCCGCTAATCAGTTTTTAAAAAAAAGAGAGAGAGATTGGTATAAATGGGCAAGTCAGGTTAGGTGTGAAATTTTCATGTTGGCATTTAAATATTTTCAGATGTTGGAGTATTTCGGATTATGGATGCTAAACCTGCGTAAGGTTTTTTTTATGCTGTCTTTACCTGTGTTGTATATCTGAATGCCTTTTTTTTTTTATGAAGATTGCTTTTATTACACTGTGACAATTGAGCGGATGTGTTTGCATTTAAAAAAAAAAATTAATCTGTAATCCTATTAAAATGGTACTTTGTCAAAAGCCAAAAAAGATAAATTTATCAAAAGTAGTTTCATAAATTTAGCGTCTGTGTCCTCTGCTCATTTAACAAAATGACTGTTAGTAAAAGCGTTACTGATGCTAGAAGTGCCGTGCTATTTACATACTACAATGTATGAAGTTTTTATTCCTAAAATTTCACAGCATGGTATACCTAGCAGTGGAATTTGCCTTTGTATCTTGAGTCTAGTAAAATGGTAATGTATTCATTGCACACTTGTGCGCTTTTAATATTTCTTAATAATTCTCATGATATAGTTTAACATTACTGTTTCTATTTTTAAAGAGTATCCTAATATGTTCTGCATAACAATATTAAATAAAAAATATTAATAAGCAAATAAGATTTATTTTGAGAAATGGC
Source organism: Polypterus senegalus (assembly GCF_016835505.1). Classification (NCBI taxonomy): domain Eukaryota; kingdom Metazoa; phylum Chordata; class Cladistia; order Polypteriformes; family Polypteridae; genus Polypterus; species Polypterus senegalus. Next base: position 127,891,511 of record NC_053163.1, on the reverse strand, counting down.
ACATAAACTGTACATTAAATATTTCCTTAAAGATTCTGGAACATTTTTGAGTTTTCAGAATGACTGTGCTTACAGTATCTTAAATTAACTATACATTATATCAGTGTAGAAAAACTGTGCAAACAGTTCAACAGTGCAAATATGTTAAATTGCAAACATAACACAATGCATACCAAATCTGCATTACTAGCTGCCATAAATATGAACTTATATTCTAATCAGTTTATATTTGAGCAGATTAAACTCCTCTTGTGCTGCTGCCGGATCTCTCTGCTTTTTCTGTGAAAAAGAAAATTTGTTAAGCACTTTTTTTTTGTTTTTCACCTATAGCTTTTTCAGTTCTACTATCTCTTCCAGTTCTCTCTATAGCAGTGCAAAAACAATATATTCATGTATTATTAATTAACAATTACCCTAGTAGTAGAAGCAACTCAGCTGTAGTATATTATAATGTTAGTATTGAAAATGTAATCTAAGCAACACAATACCAAGCATATTCATAACAGTAAATTAGTTAACTAAACTAATAACGTTCACTTACCGATTGCTAGGTGTAATTTATGTCAGAAGCACTGAAGGTAACTGTCATTTTTTAGCGACAGACCCTTGGCAATGTTCGCTCTGTTGTCTGTAGTAATAGACACCTGGCAGTCCTCTCTAAGTCCCCAGGATGATGGGCTGTCCTCTAGCACCATTGTAATCCACCGTAAAATATAAAATTTGCAGATATTTGTTCTTTTAATTCCATTTTCTGTCAATGTAGTAAATAGCAAGACTTTATGTAAGGCTCCAATGTTCGACTCAACCATAAGTCTGTCATAGTGGCAAAGCATCTTACATCTTTTAACGTAGCCTCTAACTCTAACTATGCCTGACGTTTATCATAAAGCTGTGGAAGCACTGTCCAAGAAAAACATTTTTTGGCTGGGAGCTTAAAATTCGGGTCTATTACTTTTAAAAAGTTTCCTGAAGCCTTCTTTCTCAACAACATTTACTCCATCACGTCTTTCGCCATGAAGCTAGACGCCGTGTTTGTGATGTCCTGATGCCTTTTTCATTTTCTACTATATGGACTCATAGCAGAAAATTATGACACAATCGATTGCTGTTTAGGAACAGCACCACTGCTCAAAAGCTTGCTAGCCACATTACTCAAGGTTTCTTTTTGACATTCAGTATATCTGTATAAGAAACATCACCTGGATGCACTGGGACACATCATCAGTGTTGTATCCTGAGGTCATCAGGCGTTTCGGGTCTCGCAACATCATACACCCTCGCTCAGGTGACCCAGCCGGGGTTGATCACTCCCCAACTTGTGTCCCAGTAGCAATCCACGGATCTGCCCTCTTCATCCAAAGCCACCTTGAGGCTTTCTCTGCGGCTTCACTTGCGGATTTAATGGCCCTCTTCTTGGCCGCTCCTGTTATGCCCAACCGTGTGAGGACTCTACAGAGTGAGTGTCCTGCAAATCCTCTGCAACCTATTTCTATGGGCTCATAGAGTACCCTCCAGCCTCTGCCCCTGCACTCCTGTACCAGCTCCTGGTACTTGGCACGTTTCCTCTCCCTAGCTTCCTCAATACGTTCTTCCCAGGGCACTGTCAGTTCCAGCATGATCAGCTGTTTTGAGGCCTCAGATGTAATGATCATGTCTGGCCGGGTTGTGTAGTTATAATTTGCTGCGGGAACTTTAGTTGGTTTCCCAAGTCAGCCTGCAGCTGCCAGTCAGAGGCTGTGTGGAAGAGGCCTGTTGTTACTGCCTTTGCCTGGGATTGCTCTCCTGCTTTAATGAAGGTAACCGACTTCTTAGGGCCGCGGATGTGTTTTCTTGTCTTGATGGCTGCAGTCAAGCTTTCAACAACTGCCTTGAGCACCTTGTCATGGCGCCACCGGTAGCGTCCATCTGCCAATGCCTTAGGACAGCTGCTTAGTAGATGTTCTAGAGAGCCTCTTCCTGAACAAAGTGGGCAGGATGGTGTCTCGCTCTTTCCTCAGACGTGGAGGTTTGCTGGACTTGGCAGGACATCGTAGACCGCCTGCACCAGGAACGGACACGAAAGAAATCTCCTGCATTATGTCCGACCATGTGATCCTCGCTGGAGTGCTCTCCCACCTTGTCCACACACCCTGTTGCCGGCGTCCTACTGCCATGCTCACTCTCTCTTCCTCCACCCCTGCTCGGACCTCTTCCTGGAGTAGATGGATTCTCTCCTTGCCCTGGGCCTTGCCGACCTGGGTCTTTGGGAAGTAGCCCAGACCTGCTCTACCTGTTGCCACGGTGCCAACCAGAGCCTTCTGTCTCAGGCGTGACTCTGCCACCTCCACAGCCTTCTCCGCCCTCCACTTCCTGCCTGTCCTCACCTCAATGCCAGCTGCTGACACCTTACAGTCCTTTGAGTTCCTGTACTGTAGGACTTCTCTGGTGCGTGCTACCATGAATTCTTCCGTGAGGCCTCTAAATGGTAGCTGCAGGATGTTCCTAGTTCCATACAGTGCTGCTGGTGAGGCTGCGTGGGAGTCCCAACCACCTCGAAGAAAGCTGCTGATCTTCTTTTCAAAGGACTCAACTGTTGAAAATGGGACTGCATATACCAGCAGAGGCCATAGGACCTGGGGCAGGATTGAATGCTGATAGATCCAGGCTTTAAACCTACCAGGCAGGCCAGACCTATCTACTTTGGTGAGCCATGTCCCAAGCTCCTGTGTGAATTTCTGAATGGCAGCTGTGTCTTTCAGACTTGAGTCAAAGACTTTCCCCAAACTCTTGACTGGCTGTTCTGTGATGGATGGGATGACTGTTCCTGCAATAGCAAATCGATACTTATCAGTCACCTTCCCCTTCTTCAGCACCATGGACCTTGACTTGGAAGGCTTAAAACTCATCCTTGCCCATGTGATGAGTCTCTCAAGACCTTGTAGGATCCACCTGCTCCCTGGGACCGATGTTGTTGTGATGGTTAGATCATCCATATAGGCTCTTATCGGGGGCTGTCGTACACCCGACTTAGTCAGGGGCCCTCTACATTCTACCTCGGCTGCCTTGACCATCATATTCATGGCAAGGGCAAAAAGAATAACTGAGATTGTGCACCCTGTTATTATCCCCTTGCCAAGCTGATACCAGTCTGATATTTCTGACCCAGAAGTGACCCTTATCCTGAATTAGTTATAATAATCCAGGATCAGATCCTTGATTTTCCTGGGAACATGGTGGCGATGTAGTGCAAGCTCAACCAGCTTGTGTGGTATAGACCCAAAGGCATTGGCCAGGTCTAACCACAACACAGCAAGGTTGCCTCTGTTCTCGTGAGCCTCTCTGATCAGCTGAGTTACCACACCTGTGTGCTCCAGGCAGCCAGGGACTCCAGGACCCCCTTCTGAACAGAGGGGTCGATGTAGTCATTCTTTAGGAGGAACTCTGTCAGTCTTTTGGAAATGATGCTGAAAAATACCTTACCTTCTACACTCAGCAGGGAGATCATTCGGAACTGGTCGATGTTCCTGGAATTCTCCTCTTTAGGGACCCATACCCCCTCAGCACACCTCCACTGGTCATCGACTTTCCCTCTTTGCCAGATCACCTTCAAGTTCTTCCATAGGTGCTGGAGAAGCGCAGGGCAGCGCTTATAGACAAGGTATGAGTGCCGCTCGGGCCTGGAGTGGAAGCTGATCGGGCTGCCTTGATGACCTCCTCTACCTCCTTCAGACTTGGCTCCCCCAGCTTGAATGCTGTTATTGGGAGGGCAGGGTTGATGATGCCTTCATTGGCATCGAGATCTTGATCCCTCCTAGGATGCTCAATGTGTCCTGGAGGCGCTTCACTTCCTCCGATGAACACTCAAGATGCCCACTACGCTTATCCCCTAGCAGTTGTTTCGTAAAACCAAAGGGATTGGCAATAAAGGCAGCCCGCCTCCTTGCTCTCTCTCTTCCCCGCCTCCTATGCCACTCTGCTCTGCTGTTCTGCAGTTCTGCTGCAATGCCTGCTTTTCCTCATCAGCAGCTGTCTTGTACTGCTTCTTGAGGGTTCGAAGCTCTTGCCGTATTTGATGTATGTTGAGGGCCCTGCGGTTCATAGTATATGAGGTGGACTTGTTCTTACCCTTCTCCACCTGACCAAACCTCTCAGAGGCATAACTGATGATGATCGTGGTCATTGTTTGAAGTCGCCTGTCGACATCTCCTTTGGCTGTGGCTTGGATAATGTTGGACACGTCCTGATCAAACTGCATCCAATCTCTCCGTTTGCTGGCTGGAGGCCACTTAATCCGCTGCTGTGGAACTACTCTGCCGGAGTCGGGAGGCTCAGGTGCGTGGAGGGACTGGGCTCTGTGGGTTGCCTCCCGGCCGGGCTCCTCCTGCGTCTCACCAGGTCCAAGACCTGTGCGTTGCACCTCCTTCTCCTGCTCCAGACACTTCATTCTGGCCTGATGGATTTTTAGGCCACGTTGGTTCTTGCACAGCTTTCCGCACATGCATGTTATACTCGTAGTCTGTCCGTTCACATGGGTCGTCAACGTTTTGTCCGTCCGATTGGAGATCTCATCCTCCCCCCCTTTCGGGATCTCCTGGGGGTATCTCTTTTTAGGGCTTTCCGTAGCTAGTTGGGGTTCTTCCTCACGGAAGACACAGGTTGGGGTGCTAGCCCATACTGTCCCCGTTGCCGTCTTTCCGTGCTGTCAACTGACTTTCCAGTAGTCACCAAGCTATTCTTGGTTGTCACCTAGATTATTCCTAGGAGTCACTGGCTGTGCCAGGCTCTGACTGTATAAGAAACATCACCTGGATGCACTGGGACACATCATCAGTGTTGTATCCTGAGGTCATCAGGCGTTTCGGGTCTCGCAAAATCATACACCCTCGCTCAGGTGACCCAGCCGGGGTTGATCACTCCCCAACTTGTGTCCCAGTAGCAATCCACGGATCTGCCCTCTTCATCCAAAGCCACCTTGAGGCTTTCTCTACGGCTTCACTTGCGGATTTAATGGCCCTCTTCTTGGCCGCTCCTGTTATGCCCAACCGTGAACACACCCCTCACATTTTTTAAATATTTTATTATATCTTTTCATGAGACAACACTGAAGATATGACACCTTGTAACACTAATGAGTCACTTGACACCGAGGAGGGAAAACGGCTAATTGGGCACAGTTTGGACATTTTTCACTTAGGGGTGTACTCACTTTTGTTGCCAGCGGTTTAGACATTAATGGCTGTGTGTTGAGTTATTTTGAGGGAACAGCAAATTTACACTGTTATACAAGCTGTATATTGACTACTTTACATTGTATCAAAGTGTCATATCTTCAGTGTTATCCCATGAAAAGATATAATAAAATATTTAAAAAATGTGAGGGGTGTGTTCACTTTTGTGAGATACTGTAACTGTTAGTTTGTCTTTCCTCACCAGATTGCTAACGTTTCCCAGCAGGACTACAAGTTAAGTAGGTGGTACTTACAAGTTAATTAGGTGCTACCTTTTCAAGCAACACACCCATCTTTTTTTTGTCAAGTTCAAATACTCAGAATAGTTTTAAGACAGTGCAGTTAAAGAACAGAGAATGTATTCCTCCCTGCAATTTAAATCTGTAGTAACAAAACTACAAACATTGGCTTGTTAGTGGTGAACCCATATTTTGTGATGGTGTTCAATATAGAAACATACCATATAACAAAGTTTGATTACTTTGAATTCAGCTTTCTGCTTAATGCTGCAGGGATATGCAGGTGTTTCTTGAGTCCCACTAATCAATATACAGTAGTGAGGTCACAGTGAATGAGTGAATGGACGGATGTGTCATGTTTAGCCCCATGTTATATTTTTATAAAGAATATTTTATATTATTTTAAATGTATTTTGGTCTTTTTTTACAAAATGGATAGATAAAAATACAGGTAGAATTCCATTACAACGAATATCAATATACAACAAACTTTTCATTACAACAAAGTATTTTTACGGTCCCAGCAGTTTCCCCCATAAGTCATAGTCTGTAAAAAATCTTGTTACTATGAAATATATTCAGCAGATACTTTCATTACAATGAAGGGACCAAAAGACCTTGAGATTCCTGAGTGAATCATTCACAGAGCAGTTCTGTGGTTGCAGCTCGATGCCCGAACTCTGTAAATGTTTCTCTTTCCCTGTACTTTTTTTTTTTTTTTTTTTTGCTGTGTTTGTTTTCTGTTTTTTTAGTGATACATTTTGCTTATTGCTCATCAACATTTAAAAAACATCCATTGGAATTTAACTCATTGTCACCCTCCTATAGAAATGGCAGACACGAAAAAAAGACGTTGGCAGTGAATTCTGAATTTTGCCATCAACACTATCAACTTTCGTGAAAGACTGAGCAAAAATAGAAGTATATGTGAACTGTTGGATTTGAAGATGTCGAAAAAGCATTTTTTATGTGGTTCAGTGATGCTCATTTAAGAAACATTCCTATTAATAGACCATTCGTTGAAGAAAAAGCAAAGTCACTGTCAATATTTTACTGCCAGCTGGGGTGGGCTAATTCACTTTCCAGATCATTTTGGAATTGCAGCCAAAGCAATTTGTGGAGAAGAATCTGCAGTTTCAATTGAAAAAAGCAAACAAATGGCATGCAGGTGAAATCAGGAAAATGATTTCAGCTTATGAGCCTGAAGACATCTACAATGCTAATGAGACTGGCATCTTCTACCAGCTGCTACCACATCACAGTTTAGCACTCAAAGGTGATCTGTGCCGAGGAGAAAAAAAAAAAGAAATAAACGTTGACAGCTGTACTTTGCTGCAATTCAACTTGCAACCCCAAAGTTATTCCTCTCATCATTGGCAAGTCGACCAATCCTCTGTGTTTTAAGTGCATTACATTCCTTCCCAGTGAATATAAAGCAAACCAACAAGCTTGGATGACTCAAGACATTTTGGGAAACTGGCTGCATCAATTTGAATAGGATATTGTGATGCATGAATCTCTGTTTTGCACCCCAAAATACAAGGCTGAGTCTCAATACTTTAGCAAAACTAGCTTATTCAACTTGAAACAGAAACAGCACACTTATTTGTTGTAGCGGGAGCTACTACTCTCCTATATACAGACAGGCAGAGTCGGACAATCACGATTCGGGATGCACTTCAGGGACTCCCAAAACAATTCAGAAACCACACAATATGAAGAAGAATAAAAGGAAGATTCTGCTTCTGATTGATAACTGTGCTTCCCACCGCATGCTTCAACATTTAGATAATTTTTGCGTTGAGTTCCTCCCATCCAAATGCATGGCAGTGCTTCCATTATTCGTACTTTGAAAGTATATTATCGCAAGGAAATGCTGAGAAAAATTCTCGTCAGCATAACTTGTACACAGGAGGAGATGAAAATTAACGTGAAAGAAGCTATTGAAATGATTGCAAACGCCTGGACACAAGTTAAAGAAAGCACTATAGCGACAAGTACAGAATCTCATTACTACAAAATTTTCATTACAATGGGCACTTCGTTGTAACAGAATTTTACCTGTGCTTAAATAGAAGAAACTTGCCTATCTACAGGACTTAATTAATCAGTTAAGCCTAAATGAGCATATATCAGAGTAACGTGTTTATTTTTGTTCTTTTTTTCTTTCCCCAAATGTAGTATTTTTCCATCACCTGATCAGGAAACAACCACGTCTCTGATTCCAGCCACCCACAACACTGGAGGTTCCTTGCCAGACCTGACCAACATCCATTTCCCACCTCCACTTCCTACACCATTAGACCCTGACGATTCCTCTTTCCCAACACTGAGCACCTCCAGCAGCACTGGTAATCTTGCAGCAAACCTTACTCACTTGGGAATCGGCGCAGGCAGTCAGGGTAAGGGAAAATAATTGTTTTGTGCAGCTGGTTTCATAACCCCCACCTCTTCCCTCCTTACTGGGTTATGTTTCTTGATACCATTTATTCTGATCTCCCTGGAAAGTTTCTGGGAATTGATTACTGTAATACTTCACTTCTTCTCAGGGTCTACGACAACGCAGGGATCACTTAGTGGAACAGCTCAGCATCGAGATTCAGGAGTTGGCCCACTACCCTTGAATTCAGACTCTAGGAGGCAACAGTCTCAGCAGCTTTCGCCTACCTTATCACCACCCATTACCATCCCTCAGGTAATAGATTTGATCTGGAAGTAAAATAAACCACATTCTTATCCCCACCCTCACGAAGAATTTTACAAAGCATGGAATGGAAAGGGCGGATTCATTCTAAGAGAGCTTTGAAGTTGTGAGAGCGCTTTTCTTATTAGCCAGGTAGCATATAGAGCTTATTTTATATACTGGGTACTACAAATACATAGCAATGCCTGGATACATTACAAAATGTAATACAGTAAAACCTCTTATTACATGAAGGATATGTTCTTAGGCACAGTGTATAGTGGAAAATCATTTATTGTGAAATGTATGCAGACACCTAAATAATGCACATAAAGTACAACAGACTTAGTTTTTCCTCTACCCAATAATAAACAATCTTTTTCGTCAGGAGCTTCAAATGCAAATATTCATCCATAGTTTTAGGTACAGTGTACCTATATAAAGTAAAGCTATTTGCAGGTAACTCGGGCTGTATGTATAAGGCTACAGCAGAGACAGACATTATACCTTGCATGTGTACAGCATCAGTAGAGTTATAACGAAATGTACTGTCATTCAAGTGAAATTTTTTACATTTGTATATATTGCTGTAAGATAGAGAAGAGAGTACAGTAAGTTGACGTCTCACTCCTTCTTAAGAAATGAGTCAATGATATGCATACTTCTCGCTCTCTCTTGAACTGCAGTTTTTATTTAGCTTTTGATGTTATTTCATTTTTATTTAATTTCAGTTTTTCATCATTTTCTGGTTTTAGTTTTCATTTACTTTTAGATTTTCAGAAGTTAACTTTTAGTTTTTGTCACATTTTATTGGTTTTGTTTTATTCATCAAAATGTCTATATGAATACTGTTTTCGCAATTCTATAAGTACAGTGTTTTTATATTTGTCAGATTATGTTTCATTCATGTTGCATGTACTTGCCAACCGTATAAATGCAATTTTGTTCCCTGGATTAAGTCAGTAATTATGCAAGGAGTATTAGTTATGTTGCATTGTACTCTCATTTTCTCTCTCTCTTCACTCTCTCTCTCCCCCTAAATTAACAATGGCCACTGTTTGTTTTCTTCCTGTCACTTTCTTCAGGCTGTTGGATTAGATGCCATAACATTGGAGCAACAGCTCACAGCCTACCCCTTCTTTGCTCAGTCCACTTCACAGACGCAGACAGTTAGTGGCTTGCCGCAGCAGAGACTGGTACAACTCCCACCCCTCACTGTCTCTACACCTTCCTCCTCCATCCCACAATCTCCCCCGGGTAATCCAACACAAACATCCGTGGGGATTGACATCAATTCGGTGAGTACTACCCCTGCAGTAAAGCATAGCATGCCACACATAGTAGTTTCAGGTTCGTAACAATGAAAGAAACTGTAAGGCATACACACATGTAGAACTTCTTGTCTGTGTACAATCTGAAATGTTATTTAATAAAAAAATAGTCATTATACTGAAGAGGTTTAATGCTGGTGCCTCATGGATCCAGCACCTTGGTTTCCAGCCTCATACCAGTTCATAATCTGTTTGTAGTTTGCAAGTTCTCCCCGACCCTTTGTGGTTTCCCCCTATGTACTCTGATTCATTTTACACATTCCATATATGCATGTTGTTAATTTGCCTCTCCTAATTTTTTCACAGTGTGTGTGTGTGTGTGAATGTGCACGCCTGTTTGCTCTGTGATGTCCTCTCTTAAATTGAATCTTGCACTGTGCAAGTAGTTTGTGAATATATGATTATCTGTCTATTTTGACAATTGACGTAAATTGCTTTTTTCATTTTGTGTTAACATAGCCTCTTGTGGCCTGTACCAGTTATATTCTCTGTTCAATTTCTAATAATTAGATACTGTGTGTGTATGTATGTATATACTATATGTACTGTATGGATATGGATATGTGTGTGTGTGTATATATATATATATATATATATATATATATATATATATATATATATATATATTCACACACACACACACACACATATATATATACATATACATACATACATACATACATACATACACACATATATATATATATATATATATATATATATATATATATATATATATATATACAGTAATCCTATATATCGCTTTGACTTTTTTGGTTTACGCTCTATAGCGGATTTTATATGAAAGCATAACTAAATATATAATGCGGATTTTTAAGCTGCTTGGGTTCTCGGACAATGTGTCTTTTACTTCCTGTACATGCTTCCTCAGTTGGTTTGCCCAGTTGATTTCATACAAGGGACGATATTGGCGGATGACTGAGAAGTTAACCAATCAGAGCACGCGGTTAAGTTATCCTGACTGAGAAGCTAACCAATCAGAACCGCAGTTAAGTTCCTGCTTGCTGAATACAGTGTTAACCAGGAAGTCTCGTCGCTCATTCAGCATCAGCGTGTTTCACTGTGTAAAGAGTTGTGCTCTTTTGTGTTTATCTTTGTGCATAGTCAAGCCCTTCATTATGGCTCCAAAATGATCTGCTACTGCTTCAGGGCGAGCCCAAGCAAAGCGGAAGATGTTAACGATTGCGAAAAGGTAAGCGTTTTGGATTTGTTGAAGGCTACGATTCTTTTTATTTAAAAGTAGGAAAGGAATATAAGATCTACGGCCGCAGTGTCCTTTTAACCAGGGTGCAAAACAAGTTGTAAGTGGATGTAATAAGGCAGTAGTCTGGATGGAATCTGCGTTAGGGATTTGGATTAAAGACTGCCAGAAGAAGAACAACGGCAGTGCTACACAATCGCCTGAAGTGGCTCCTTTAAGGGCTGTAACGCTCTCCTTTGTTGTGCAGTAAAATAAAACTCATTGTTATCGGACAAGTCATCGTGTCATTGTTGGTGAGTAACCATAATTAATTTTCTACTTACAGTACTTAGTACATATGCGTCGTTTAGTGTCACTGTACACACACATTTACTGTATACTATTTTTGTTGCATTCTACGTATTTATTGCTGGTGGCATGTCTATCGTAATGGCTGTAACATGTGATATCGGAGACACTCAATATCTTTAAAATAATATTTAGGTTTTACTGTATATAAACAGTGTGTTTATATACATAATTTTAATGAATCTTACCTAATATCTAAGAGAATACAAAGGGATTATGCTGTTTAACTCTGCGGGGAATATTTATAAACAGTGTGGGAGAGTTTATAAGGGCTTAAAATATATAAAATAACCATACAAACATATGGTTTCTACTTCGTGGATTTTCACCTATCGCGGGGGGGTCTGGAACGTAACTGTATATATATATACAGTGGTGTGAAAAACTATTTGCCCCCTTCCTGATTTCTTATTCTTTTGCATGTTTGTCACACAAAATGTTTCTGATCATCAAACACATTTAACCATTAGTCAAATATAACACAAGTAAACACAAAATGCAGTTTTAAATGATGGTTTTTATTATTTAGGGAGAAAAAAAATCCAAACCTACATGGCCCTGTGTGAAAAAGTAATTGCCCCCTGAACATAATAACTGGTAGGGCCACCCTTAGCAGCAATAACTGCAATCAAGCGTTTGCGATAACTTGTAATGAGTCTTTTACAGCGCTCTGGGGGAATTTTGGCCCACTCATCTTTGCAGAATTGTTGTAATTCAGCTTTATTTGAGGGTTTTCTAGCATGAACCGCCTTTTTAAGGTCATGCCATAGCATCTCAATTGGATTCAGGTCAGGACTTTGACTAGGCCACTCCAAAGTCTTCATTTTGTTTTTCTTCAGCCATTCAGAGGTGGATTTGCTGGTGTGTTTTGGGTCATTGTCCTGTTGCAGCACCCAAGATCGCTTCAGCTTGAGTTGGCGAACAGATGGCCGGACATTCTCCTTCAGGATTTTTTGGTAGACAGTAGAATTCATGGTTCCATCTATCACAGCAAGCCTTCCAGGTCCTGAAGCAGCAAAACAACCCTAGACCATCACACTACCACCACCATATTTTACTGTTGGTATGATGTTCTTTTTCTGAAATGCTGTGTTCCTTTTACACCAGATGTAGCGGGACATTTGCCTTCCAAAAAGTTCAACTTTTGTCTCATCAGTCCACAAGGTATTTTCCCAAAGGTCTTGGCAATCATTGAGATGTTTCTTAGCAAAATTGAGACGAGCCCTAATGTTCTTTTGCTTAACAGTGGTTTGCGTCTTGGAAATCTGCCATGCAGGCCGTTTTGCCCAGTCTCTTTCTTATGGTGGAGTCGTGAACACTGACCTTAATTGAGGCAAGTGAGGCCTGCAGTTCTTTAGACGTTGTCCTGGGGTCTTTGTGACCTCTCGGATGAGTCGTCTCTGCGCTCTTGGGGTAATTTTGGTGGCCGGCCACTCCTGGGAAGGTTCACCACTGTTCCATGTTTTTGCCATTTGTGGATAATGGCTCTCACTGTGGTTCGCTGGAGTCCCAAAGCTTTAGAAATGGCTTTATAACCTCAATCTCACTTACTTCTGTTCTCATTTTTTCTTGAATTTCTTTGGATCTTGGCATGATGTCTAGCTTTTGAGGTGCTTTTGGTCTACTTCTCTGTGTCAGGCAGCTCCTATTTAAGTGATTTCTTGATTGAAACAGGTGTGGCAGTAATCAGGCCTGGGGGTGGCTACGGAAATTGAACTCAGGTGTGATATTGGCACCACAGTTAGGGTATTTTAGAACAAGGGGGCAATTACTTTTTCACACAGGGCCATGTAGGTTTGGATTTTTTTCTCCCTAAATAATAAAAAACATCATTTAAAAACTGCATTTTGTGTTTACTTGTGTTATATTTGACTAATGGTTAAATGTGTTTGATGATCAGAAACATTTTGTGTGACAAACATGCAAAAGAATAAGAAATCAGGAAGGGGGCAAATAGTTTTTCACACCACTGTATAATGTGTGTGTGTGTGTATATATATAATATACACACACAGTACACCCCCAAAATTCACGTGGGTTACGTTCCTAGCCCGCGAAATGTGAAAAACCGAGAATTTTGGATGTGGTTAAAAAAAATGGCAATTTTCATAGTTTAATCCCTAAATATGCCCCCAAAACACTTTTTAATTTCAAACTCAGCTTAATACATTACCTAAAAATAAAAAATGTAAAGGTAAACCTGTATACTGTACTGCTATGTCTCCCGCAGTGCAAGAATATAAAATACACATGTTATCGCTATATGTACTCTAATTCATGCAAGCGCGTTTTCATTTCCAGAAGCCTTAGACAGTGCAGCTCATTTTGGCGGCATCTTGGGGCTTTAATCCTTAAACTGCCACATACTTTGGGGTTAATGCATCCCTGGACGCCAAATACTTTTTTGCTGCACTTTAAGTAAACGTCACAATTAACAAAGAAAAAGTGAAATTTTAATGGAACACTTTTTTTTCATGCAAAGAGCATCACAATTACTGCAGCTCTGATCATTTTACATACTGCTAATGAACTGTAACAACTATTTAAAAAAACTACTGGAACAATATGTACAGAGTGCAACTGACGCCATGGATGTAAATCGCTGAGCCAACTGCGCTTGAACTGGCTGCACGCAATAACACACAGGTAAACGCTGACGCTGTCAAGCTAGTCTTAGTGCAGCTGCAGTACTGCAGGGTGTCACACTTGGGTCACAGAAACACAGGAGATTGTAGAGACAGGAACTTTATTTAAACACTTCAAACAAAAATGTTTCTTTCATAAGTAAAACGAGCTCAGAATGCAGTTAGTTATCGATTAAACAATAGATAAACATCATAAAGGAGTACAACCCCCAACAGAAGCAGAGAATGTCTTGGGGAGGAGAGTGAAACAAAGCAATCAGCCAAAAAGGACAGGTGCTGTTCACGCTGTTAAGTAAATGGAAAACACAAGAACTCTCAGCTGGAGATGTGTCACAGTCAATCAGCAGCAAGGAGAAATGAATAACGCTGTAGCAGTCCGGTGCCGCTAAGATTCAACTGTAGAGAAGTCGGTGATTTATTTATTTTTATGGTGGAGATTCCAGGGACGCACCCAGCCATGACCCGACCAGCGCACACTCACAAACAGAGACAAAAACAAATTAAACCGGTAATCAAACAGCAAATGAAGAATTAATGAAAACAAATAAAATAAGAAAACAACGATATCACCCGTTTCCCTCATGGCGATTACACGTTAAATACAACAAAGCACAAACAGAACAAACACAGTAAATCATGAGAAAGTTCATGAAAAATGGCAACAGATGAAATGTAATGATGAAAATAGATAGTCCAAAGATCCGCACAGTGAATGGGAATGTAAAGATAGTCCTACCGGTAGTTCCTGAAATGGTAAAGACGGGTTCAGGAGCACTCCTTTCTTTGCAGGATGGCCATGAATCCACTTACAGTCCTCATGTACACAGGCAGATGATCCAGGACAAAATGAATAAGTACAGGTAACCCAACAGAAGGCAGACAGGCAGGAACTTAAACACAAATTACAGAAACCTTTTTTTTTTTTTTGCTTTTGGTCACCAGCCCCCTTTTTAACACTAGAATTACCAGAGCCTACGAAAAAACTTATAAATCCGTCCCACCTTAAATCGCTTCTTAAAATCGTTCACAGCTCTCCACCAGCGTCTTTTGTCATCTAAATGTGCTGATAAAATCAGGCTGCACGCAGCCGGCTATTCCATCCCCCACCGACTTTGAACGTGCACAAACTTCTCCCAGCTCATGCCTTGATTGATTTTCTGGGAGTGAAGTGGAGTTTTAGAGTGGAAATAATATATCGTTGTTTGGAACACACGTATTTCATGTGTGTTCCGTTTCTACAGTAATCTGTGTAAACACATTGTTAAAACAGAAACGTTTTTTATATTCTAGTCCAAATATCAAATAAATAATTTCACAAAAGGTACAAGTCTAAAACAACAATTGCGCTTTTATTAAAAAACTAGCAGAATACCCAGGCCTTGGAGAGTAGTGTGTTAAAGAAGGTCGAAAAGAAAAGGAAAAATTTGAAAAATAACGTAACTTGATTGTTAATGTAATTGTTTTGTCATTGATATGAGTGTTGTTCTCATATCTATCTATCTATATAGATCTATCTATATCTATCTATATATCTATCTATATATATATATATATATATATATATATATATATATATATATATATATATATATATACCAGCTTGGCGGAGTAGTGTGTTAAAGAAGGAAAAGAAAGAAAAGGAAACATTTTGAAAATAGCATAACATGATTGTCAATGTAATTGTTTTGTCACTGTTATGAGTTTAAGCTGTGATATATATATATATATAGCAAAATACCAGCTTACTTGTGATGTCATGTGTTAAAGAAGTTATGAAAAAGAAAAGGAAACATTTTAAAAATAATGTAACATGATTGTCAAAGTAATTGTTTTGTGTATTTGGCGACAGCGTCACAAAGTTTTTAGTCTACCTGCATCAGAAAATGTACCACAACGTCTGACACGCCTCCTTTTTAGTGTTTTCTCACAGCTTGGATTGCTGCTGTCATATATATATATACACACACACACACAAACACACACATACATATATACACATACATATCTTCATATCTATATACATATCTACATATACACATATATATACATACCCTTCTACATCATATATACACACACATACATACATACACACACACACACAAATTATATATATGTGTGTATGTATGTGTGTGTGTGTGTGTGTGTGTGTGTGTGTGTATATGTATATATATATATATATATATATATATAAACACACACACACCCCTATCTACATTATATATATATATATATATATATATATATATATATATATATATATATATATATATATATATATATATATAATGTAGATAGGGGTGTGTGTGTGTTTATATATATATACACATACATACATATATATACACATACATACATATATACACATACATATACTTGTGTGTATGTTTGTATGTGTCTATATGTGTGTGTATAGCTTTGGTCACTGAGTGCAAGGGAAAAATAATAAAATATAGTCTATAAGTTATTAAACAGTAAAACATTAACGTTTTAAGAAGTACAGGTACATTGAGCACTACTGGAGTGGTTTCAGGTAAACTACATTTTAAAGACGGTGTAACACAACAGGTAAGTAACTAACAGCAGCTAAAATGTATATGGATCATCTCTCGGTAGTAGATCCCTTTTGAAAGGCGCTACACGACGGCTGTGGTATAGAAATTACATTTTCTATGTGAGCGTTCAAATTTGTGCCTCTGGTAATGTGCCTTACCGGCATTTAAAGAAAATTAGTTTTGTGTCCTCTGCACTGTTAAGAGAGAAAGGCTTTGGTTTGGGATAAAAGGTGTAAAGAAAGGAAAGTTGCCTTTTTCTTTTATATAGTATAGAGATGTGTTAAGCTGGCGTTATGATCGCCTTTTGGGGACAGTTGCGTTGGGTCTTGTGTAGACTGGTGAGACGTCCCTGCAATTAATCAGCTGTGATGACACTGTCAGTCCTCCACCCGTGTGCGTGTCTTCATAATCCGAGGTGAGGATCTCATAATCGTATACGTGCAAAAGAAAGTGTGAATCGCCTTAATATTATTTTTCCGTTGTGTAGAAAAGGGGTCCGTGTTTGCACTTGTCTGGGCTATAGCGCAGGGGGAGGATGAAAAAAATTAAAAGTGCTCACTTTGACTTAAGGCAGAAGCGCAGTCAGCGTCTCAAAGGCCGGCACAGCTATGCATGCGCGCTGGCTGCTCGACTTTTGCTGGGCAGGAGACCACAGTTTTTACAGACACGTTCATGATATCAAAAGTCTCAGCGCTCTTTGGAGGTCATTCATATATTATATATATAGCAAAATACCCGCCTCATAGCGAGAAGTAGTGTTAAAGAAGTAATGAAAAAGAAAAGGAAACATTTTAATAATAGCGTAACATGATTGACATTGTCATGAGTGTTGCTGTCATATATATGCCTGCCTAAATAAGTCACCCTCGCTTTGCTCTTACTTTATTTACCATTCATTTAATCATGGCTATTGGCGGAAAAATTATAAAATGGAAGGAGGATGGCTTTACCAAAACAATTATTGATGGCGAATCGATTATTCATAAAGCTTGAATTGGTGATGTTTTTCTGTGTTAACCTCATATTTTTTCAGACTTCTTCTCAAACTAAGGTGGTGCCAGCGACGCAGCGGAGAAGTAGTGTGTTAAAAAAGCTAGAAAAAGAAAAGGGAACATTTTAAAATAACGTAACATGACTGTCAATATACAGTATTTGTTTTGTGAGTGTTACTGAGTGTTGCTGTCATCAAGGATTTGATTATCATCATTTCTTTCAATCAGGTTCGTATTTGTAGGATGTGTTGTGTTCATGTTACATTCCGTGTTTGTCAATCGTTGTAAAGATGACAGGTTTCATTCATCGATTCGTTTCTTACTGCATCAATAAACAGCTCGTCTTCTTCTTTATCTGAGACCTGACACACTGCATGCACGGGTTTTTTTTACACTGTCTTCCTTTAGCGGGACATTGACTTTTTCCAACGTGTGCTTTGTTTCCGCAGTAGTTGAATTTATGAATATGCTTGTATGTATGAGACGCTTCATATTTTTTGCTGCCTTTTCAATTGTGTAATTCGGTTTTTGTTCAGCGTTCTTTGGAACTGTTGCCTTTTATCTGTGCACTGCGTCAGTTCATGTGAGCCACTCGGTGTACATGCATCGAAGGTTCCCAGCTGTGCTGGTGCCATCTCCTGCTATGTCCATGGCTGTATTTAATGTTACCTTAGTCCTGGCACTTAAAACTTTCTCTCGCAGTTTCGCTGAGTTTGTGTCAAACACCACCCTGACCATCTCATCTTCCTCTCCATAAGCACAGTCCTTCACCCGTGAATATTTACCCGTGGCAGTTTGCTATTGGATTGCCGCTGACGGACGGCCTTATATGGGCAGGCACTAAATTACAAGCGCCAGCGCAGCCTGTCTATGAACTTACTTTAAAGTGTAGGTTTACATCGTGCTTTGTTTCCGAGTAGCAGAACTCATGAATATGGTTGTATATGTCACTTTCGCTTCGCTTCTTATTGTTTAGCTGCCTTCTCAATTATATAATGCATGTTTTCTTCAGCGCTTTTTTCAGGTCTTCCTGGTTTTCTATGTACTGCGTGATTACGTGGGAGGCGTGATGATGTCACACGAAACTCCGCCCCACGGCGTTGAAGCTCATCTCCATTACAGTAAATGGAGAAAAACTGCTTCCAGTTATGACCATTACGCGTAGAATTTCGATATAAAACCTGCCCAACTTTTGTAAGGAAGCTGTAAGGAATGAACCTGTCAAATTTCAGCCTTCCACCCACACGGGAAGTTGGAGAATTAGTGATGAGTGAGTGAGTGAGTGGTGAGTGAGGAGTGAGTGAGTGAGTGAGTGAGTGAGGGCTTTGCCTTTTATTAGTATAGATATAACTGCAGAAACAAAAAGCCGCCCTTAACATGTGACATTGACACCGGTTTATTATGACTACCTCCGTGGCGCATTAGAATCAGCTGTCGACTGGGAATCAAAAGGTCGCGAGTTTGATCCTGCACCGTTTTGAGAAGAAAACTGCTCTTAGTCTTACTATTTTAGAATAAAAACATACATATGATTTCAGTTTGTAACAGCCGGTGTAATTTATGATACTTTTAAAGGTTAGCTTTGTTTGTTTTTTTTTGTGCTACAACATGCTGGCGGTGATCAATGCACATTTTAAAAAAAGAAAGAGACAAATATAAGTGACATTTTGAAGAAATCATTTTATGACACGATTTACCTTTATTTATTTACTTACTTCCTAAAGCCTAAAGTCACAAGTAGTGTGCAGAGGACATGCTCAAAAATGTGTGTAATGCCGCGAAAAGTGCCTGCTGACACTTTAGTATGCAAGCAGTGGTATGTGCATTCTTGCTCCGATGTAGAAGGGAGCTGAGTTTACCTCTGTTATAGCGCGTCTATGTGAAAACAGCAGTGTCAGATCTGGGGTGGGGTGTGTTTGGGCTCGTGAGCGCGCTGAGATAATAAAACTGACTAAAAAAAAACCAAAGCTAACCTTTACAAGTATCATAAATTACACCGGCTGTTACAGACGGAAATCAAATGTATGTTTTTATTCTAAAATAGTAAGACTAAGAGCAGTTTACTTCTCAAAACAGAGTGGTGCAGGATCGAACTCGCGACCTTTTGATTCCCAGTCGGCAGCTGATTCGATTGCGCCACGGAGGTAGTCATAATAAACCGGTGTCAATGTTGCATGTTAAGGCGGCTTTTTGTTTCTGCAGTTATATCTATACTAATAAAAGGCAAAGCCCTCACTCACTCACTGACTCACTCATCACTAATTCTCAACTTCCCGTAGGTAGAAGGCTGAAATTTGGCAGGCTCATTCCTTACAGCTTACTTACAAAAGTTGGACAGGTTTCATTTCGAAATTCTACACGTAATGGTCATAACTGGAACCTATTTTTCTCCCTATACTGTAATGGACGTTAGCTCGTCGGCCGCGTGGGGCGGAGCTGCGTGTGACATTATCATGCCTCCCATGTAATCACGTGAACTGACTGTGACCGCAGTACGTAGAAAAGAAGGAAGAGCTCCCAACAATAAAACCGCGGAGAACCCGTGGATTAAATAAAAAGGCTGCTTAGTTGGCGAAGCAAGGAAAAACGACGGCCTTATATGGCGTTTGTTTATAAAACAGTGGAGAAGCTGTGTAAACAGCGGAGTGCCTTATATGGGCAGGCAGTCAGCTAAAGATGGGAATC
Organism: Polypterus senegalus; assembly: GCF_016835505.1. NCBI lineage: Eukaryota > Metazoa > Chordata > Cladistia > Polypteriformes > Polypteridae > Polypterus > Polypterus senegalus. The sequence continues at coordinate 127,871,607 of NC_053163.1, read as the reverse complement.
AATAAATAACTATAATCATAATAAAGGAACAAAAAAATATTGGAGAACCCGCAAATTAAATAAAGGAAATGGGTACTTGAACAGTAAACTAAGTCTAAAATAGCTACACAATAACTATAACAATCGTAATAAACAAGCAATTAAACAGTACAGAACCGCGAAGCAAGGAGAATAAAACAGCGGAGAAGCAGTGTAAAGGCTGCCTCACAAAAAAACTGCGGAGCGCCTTATATGGGCAGGCAGTCAGCCAAAGATGGGAATCAATAAATAACTATAATCGTAATAAAGGAACAAAAAAATAGAGGAGTGCCCGCGGATTAAATAAAGGAAATGGGTATCTGAACAGTAAATCTGTACTAATAAAAGGCAAAGCCCTCACTCACTCACTCACTCACTCATCACTAATTCTCCAACTTCCCGTGTGGGTGGAAGGCTGAAATTTGGCAGGTTGATTCCTTACAGCTTCCTTACAAAAGTTGGGCAGGTTTTATATCGAAATTCTACGCGTAATGGTCATAACTGGAAGCAGTTTTTCTCCATTTACTGTAATGGAGATGAGCTTCAACGCCGTGGGGAGTTTCGTGTGACATCATCACGCCTCCCACGTAATCACGCAGTACATAGAAAACCAGGAAGACCTGAAAAAAGCGCTGAAGAAAACATGCATTATATAATTGAGAAGGCAGCGAAACAATAAGAAGCGAGTTCTGCTACTTAGGAAACAAAGCACGATGTAAACCTACACTTTAAATTAAGTTCATAGACAGGCTGCCGCTGGCGTTTGTAATTTAGTGCCTGCCCATATAAGGCCATCCGTCAGCGGCAATCCAATAGCAAACTGCCACGGGTAAATATTCACGGGTGAAGGACTGTGCTTATGGAGAGGAAGATGAGATGGTCAGGGTGGTGTTTGACACAAACTCAGCGAAACTGCCAGAGAAAGTTTTAAGTGCCAGGACTAAGGTAACATTAAATAAAGCTATGGACATAGCACGAGATGGCACCAGCACAGCTGGGAACCTTCGATGCAAGTACACCGAGTGGCTCCGTGAACTGATGCAGTGCACAGATAAAAGCAACAGTTCCAAAGAGCTGAACAAAACCGAATTACACAATTGAAAAGGCAGCAAAAATATGAAGCGTCTGATAAGCATATTCATAAATGCAGCTACTGTGGAAACAAAGCACCGCGGTGGAAAAAGTCAATGTCCGCTAAAGGAAGACAGCGTAAAAAAAAAACCCGTGCATGCAGTTTGTCACATCACAGATAAAAAGGAAGGCGAGCTGTTTATTGATGCAGTAAGGAACTAATCGATGAATGAAACCTCTTATCTTTACAGCGATTGACAAACACGGAATGTAACTTGAACACATCGTACAAATCGAGCCTGATTGAAAGAAATAATGATAATCAAATCCTTGATGACAGCAACATTCAATAACACTCACAAAACAATTACTGTATATTGACAATCATGTTACGTTATTTTTAAAATGTTCCCTTTTCTTTTCATAACTTCTACTTCTCCACTGCGATACGGGTATATATATAAATGTATATCTATAGCCCGATCTACAATACATACTTTAGCATAGACAAGCGGTGGCGCAATTGTAGAGTCTTAAGCCTCTAACGCCGACATTGAGGTTCGATTCGAGAGGGATGTACTGACTATGTATGCGCTACCGATTCATTTTACCTTCCCATCTCCTTGGTTTGGGGCGTATGAAAAAATATTAGGTTAGCAGAATCATGTTACGTTATTTTTAAAATTTTCCCTTTCTTAGCACAAGCACAGTTGAGAAGCTTCGATGCATGTACTCCATAGCGCGTTAAAAATAGCGCATTTAATCACACTTTCAATTCCAAGCAAGCGGGAACTTTTGTCAATGCATGATTTCCTGGTACATCCATTACACTGATGCACACATCACAGCTACAAAAATGTTAGAGTCGGAATAAAGCGCGTTCCTACGACTGATCATTTCGACTACCCGGCGAAGCCTTGATAAAAGCATGGTTTTGTGCACACTGAAAAGCAAGCAAAATTAGATGCATTACAGAAAGCGGACTTTGTGGCTCTTACTGGGGATCATTGGACTTCCGTGACCGTTAGTAATTCTAAATACATCTAATTACAAAATGTTCAATGATCACACTGTTTTAGCCTAATGTACAAAATAATTTTGGCTAATGTTACTCAGAGTTTAAAGAGTAAGCTGGTCAAATTACCTTTTATGTTTCTGACTTATTTTTTAAGAAGAAAAACTGCACTTTATGGTGAAATTTTGGTTATTATTATTTAAAGACAATACTATTCTGAAAATGTACTTAAAGTACTTAAACTACCACTTTATTTTTAAGTCTGCCCAATTTTAACCAGGGATGATATTTTTGTTTCTGTTTTGAATTCAAATGCAGTTTAAAAGCTTTTTTCAGAAATTAAAACAGCTTCAGTTTACAATATTCATGTCCATGTCTATTATTTGATTCTGTAAGCCCACTAAAACCGTTTTAAATAAAAAAAAAAAAACATTTGCGATTTGGGGCAAATTTCGTGTCGATTACATACGATTAATCAAGATTAATTCTTACACAGCCTCTAATTAATTGGATTAATTTTTTAATCGAGTCCCACCTAATATATATATATGTAGATATATATATGTAGATTTTTATATATATGTGTATATACAGTATATATGTAGATATGTATATGTTGTATATACAGTATGTATATATGTGTGTGTGTGTATATATACAGTATATATATATATATATATATATATATATATATATATATATATATATATATATATATATATATATATATATACCAGCAACACTCATGACAATTACAAAACAATTACATTGTCAATCATGTTACGTTATTATTAAAATGTTTCCTTTTCTTTTTACTTCTCACTGCCAATGCAGCTATTTTTGCTATATATATATATATATATATATATATATATATATATATATATATATAGATAGATATGACAACAACACTCATATCAATGACAAAACAATTACATTAACAATCATCTTACGTTATTTTTAAAATGTTTGCTTTTCTTTTTCATAACTTCTTTAACACACTACTTCTCATCTCAGTGCCTGGTATTCTGCTAGTTAAGTCTAAAATAGCTACACAATAACTATAACATTTGTAATAAACGAACAATAAAACAGTAGAGACCCTCAAAGCAAGGAGAAAGGACGGACTTCAACCAATCAGATTTTGAGCTGGTGTCAGTAGGGCCCTTTAGCAGGCGTACAGCAATATCACCATATTCAGACCCATTGATTGGGTAGAAGCCGATATGAGGAAGTCTACAACGCCATTGAACGTCCCATAAACGCGCAGAGTGAAAGATCGTCGCGTGCACTACGGACAACTCAATGGCAGGATTCTGGACAATATTATTTGCCAGACACAGACCAGATTTCAAGACCATGAAAACCTGATGTTTGTCATGCTCCTCGAACCCCAAAAGTTTCAGGAATACAAGAAAAATTTCACGCATGCAGCCTTCTACATTTTAACACAACAGCCACGGAGCGCTTTTTGATCTGTCTCGGCTAAAAACGGAACTGACTGTAATGTATTCTATGGATGATTTTGTAGGAAAATCTCCCACTGATCTACTTAACTTCCTTCATCAGAAAAATCTGAATGAGAGCATGGGGCGGCTGTTCACATTGGTATATTTGGCAGTGAGCATTCCCATGTACACTGCTTCTGTCGAGCGGACATTTTCAGCCCTAAAGCGAATTCAGACTTATGCCAGGAATACCATAGGGTGGGTTAAGCCTTTCACCCATTAGCCGATGGGGATAGAAAGTGAGGTTTTGATGGAACTGAAGCGCTCCGATAATCTATGCGACAGAGTAATTGAACTGTTTTTGAGGAAAGAGAGGACAATGGATTTTCTTTACAAATAATCCGAATTTTTGGTGAGTAAAATGTTGCGATTTTCCTAAATGATATTGCACGTTTATGAGTTATTATTGATGTTTTTTATGTGTGTCGCGGCTGTGGCTACAGTAGAAAGGAAGTTGTTCATCCCTGGTTTGTCTATAAAATAAAGGCATTTATTGTGGCTACAGGAGTGTATATATATATATATATATATATATATATATATACAGTAATCCCTAAGCTATATCAGCCGACTTTGTGCTGGCTTCACTCTATCACGGATTTTAAATGTAAGCACATCTAAATATATATCACAGATTTTTTGCTGGTTCGCGGATTTCTGCGGACAATGGGTCTTTTAACTTATGCTACACACTTCCTCAGTTTGTTTGCCCTGTTGATTTCATACAAGGGACGCTATTGGCGGATGGCTTAGAAGCTACCCAATCGGAGCATGTATTACATATTAACTAAACTCCTCAATGCTATAAGATATGCATCCCGCGCGGAGCTTGATTGTTTGCTTGTCTCTGCATCTATCTCGCCCTCTCTGACATTCTCTGCGCCTGACGGAGGAGATGTGAGCAGAGGGGCTGTTTGCACAGAAGCTGTTTGCCTAGTGGATACTGACACTCCTCTAAAAAATGCCGTGGCAAACTTAAAAGCACACATATTGATTTTTTGATTGTTTGCTTTTCTTTGCGAGCCCGCTCTCTTTCTCTCTCTCTCTCTCTCTCTCTGAAATTCTCTGCTCCTGAAGAGAAGAAGATCTATTTGCATTCTTTTAATTGTGAGAAAGAACTGTCATCTCTGTCTTGACATGGAGCACAGTTTAAACTTTTGACTAAAGGGTGTTATTTCATGTCTAGAGGGCTCTAATAATGTTAACAGTGTGGAAGAGTTTATAAGGGCTTAAAATATATAAAAATAACTACACAAACATATGGTTTCTACTTCGCGGATTTTCATCTATCGCAGGGGGTTCTGGAATGCAACCCCCGTGATCGAGGAGGGATTACTGTATGTGTGTGTGTGTGTGTATATGTATATATATATATATATATATATATATATATATATATATATGTATATGTATATATATATGTATATGTATATATATGTATATATATGTATATATATATATATGTATATGTATATATGTGTATATGTATATATATATATATGTATATGTATATATATATATGTATATATATATATGTATATATATATATAATATGAATCCATCAAGGAAGAAAAATGAAAAACATTATTTGTACAAAATCTTAATTTATCTATCCATTCCTAAATAATTAAATGGGCAGGCTATTTCGTGTCAGTGCAATATGCTGCTTGTTAAAATGGATGACTCCTGGTCTTACGTGCACTTACTGTAGTGCTGCGTGGGTATTATGAAGTATTATATCTGTTCAAGTTCTATTTAAATTTTAAATATAAGTAATTTTTATATAGGCGACAGAAATATGTTTGGTAGGAATGAAAGTTAAATTTAGTCAGCATTGCATACATTTTTCTTCACCATAGAAATTTAAAGAGTAAATTCAACTTACATTCCTACCAAACATATTTCTGTCGACTAAATAGAACCTACTTGTATCCAAATTCGAGGTATTGAGCTGTCACCTGCCTGCCTGGATAAGTCATCCTCGCTTAGCTCTTACTTTTTTACTGTTCATTTAATCATGGCTAGTCGCAAAAAAATCAGAACATGGAAGGAGGATTACACGGAGTATGGCTTTACCAAAGTAATTATTGATCGCGAATAAAGTATTCATTATTCATAAAGCTTCAATTGGTGATCTTTTTTTCTGCGTTAGTCTAATATTTTTTCATACTTCTTCTCAAACCAAGGGGGTGTGAGGGTAAAATGAATCGGGAAGCGCTGATTTATATATATATATTGAATATACTGAAATAGTTTTACTGTCAAATAATGCAAACAATACTCAGCGTGTTTTAGCCCTAATTCTGGGCTCATCAGGCGTACACTCACTGCACCCCTCTCGGGAATCGAACCTCGGACGTCCGCGATAGAGGCGAAACCTCTCATGTTGCGCCACGGTGTGTGTTTCGTTTATTTGACAGTATGTAGATCGGGGTGTGTATGTGTGTGTATATATATATATATATATATATATATATATATATATATATATATATATACACACACACACACTCCTGTAGCCACAATAAATGCCTTTATTTTATAGACAAACCAGGGATGAACAAGTTCCTTTCTACTGCAGACTCACATAAAAACCATCAATAATAACTCATAAACGTGCAATATCATTTAGGAAAATCGCAACAATTTACTCACCAAAAATTAGGATTATTTGTAAACAAAATCCATCGTCCTCTCTTTCCTCAAAAACAATTCAATTACTCTGTCGTACGGATTATCCGATCGCTTCAGTTCCATCAAAACCTCACTTTCTATCGCCATCGAAGGTAATGCTGAAAGGTGAACCCGCCCTATGGTATTCCTGGCATAAGTTTGAACTCTCTTTGTGGCTGAAAATGTCCGCTCGACAGAAGCAGCTTACACAGGAATGCTCACCGCCAAATAAACCAATGTGAACAGCCGCCCCATGCTCTCATTCAGATTTTTCTGATAAAGGAGGTCAAGGAGATCAGTGGGAGATTCTCCTGCAAAATCATCTATAGCATACATTACAGTCAGTTCTCTTTTTAGCCGAGACAGATCAAAAAGCGCTCTGTGGCTGTTGTGTTAAAGTGTAAAAGGCTGCATGCGTGAAATTTTTCTTGTATTCCCGAAACTTTTGGGGCTCGAGGAGCGTGACAAACATCAGGTTTTCATGGTCTTGAAATCTGGTCTGTGTCTGGCAAATAATATTGTCCAGAATCCTGCCATGGAGTTGTCCGTAGTGCGTGGCGATCTTTCGCTCGGAGCATTTGTGGTGCATTCAATGGCGTTGTAGACTTCCTCATATCGGCTTGTATCCAATCAATGGGTCTGAATACGGTGACGTTGCCGTGCACTGCTAAAGGGCCTATTGACACCAACTCAAAATCTGATTGGTTGAAGCAACAGGTTAATCAACATTTATTCTGTGTTGGAGTGCCTCCACAACAGATTCTGAAAGCCTCTCTGCCTGGCAACAAATGATGGCCAAAATGTGATTGGTAAAATATTTTAATACGAAACTCCGCCTTCCACGGCTATTGAGCTGCATTATATTACAGTATATATGGACGAAAGTACATTCCAGTTATGACCATTACGCGTAGAATTTCGAAATGAAACCTACCCAACTTTTGTAAGTAAGCTATAAGGAATGAGCCTGCCAAATTTCAGCCTTCTACCTACACGGGAAGTTGAAGAATTAGTGATGAGTGAGTCCGTGAGTGTGTGAGTGAGGGCTTTGCCTTTTATTGGTATATGATATATGTGTGTGTATATATATATATGTATATATATGTGTATATATATATACTAGCAGAATACCCGCGCTTCGCAGCGGAGAAGTAGTGTGTTAAAGAAGTTATGAAAAGAAAAGCAAACATTTTAAAAATAGCATTAAGATGATTGTTAATGTAATTGTTTTGTCATTGATATGAGTGTTGCTGGCATATATATATATATATATATATATATATATATATATA